>NC_063175.1:29695494-30052994 GCF_023159225.1 Perognathus longimembris pacificus | reverse complement strand
AATTTACATGACGAATAACAGCAAGAATAATCTGCTCTGTCGCAAAAATCTGCCTGGTGGCAAGAGTGCTTGCTTCATATACATGATGGGTTCAATTCCCCAGCACCACATATACAGAAAATGGCCAGAAGTGGTGCTGTGGCTCAAGTGGCAGAGTGCTAGCCTTGAGCAAAAAGAAGTCCAAGAGTCCAAGGCCCAGAGCTGGCAAAACAAAACAAAACAAAACTAAAAACCTCAATAGCAAAAGAACATATAATCCAGTTAATAAATGGGAAAATAAATTGGACAGATAATTCTCAAATGAAGAAATAAAATTGGCTAATAAATACATGAGGAAATGTTCAACACGCTTAGCAATAAAGGAAATGCAAATCAAGACTTCACTAAGATTCATCTCACCCCAGTCAGACTGGTCATCATCCAGCAAACAAACAACAACAATTTAAGAGAGTTCTATCCCCTTTCCCCTATATCCATGCCAACATTTGTTGTGGAGATACCTCAAAAAACTAAAAATACAGCTATCTTTACCATACCACTATTGGAAACATATTCAAATGAGTGTAAATAAATATGCAAGAAAAATACCTGCATATCTATGTTTCTTGCAGTTCTGTTCCCAATAGCCAAACTGGAATCAGCTGTTCATACTCAACAACTGATGAATAGATAAAGAAAATATGGTAGATATATACTATGGAATATTATTTAGCCACAAAGAAAGATGAAATCATGTCATTTCTAAGAAAATGGACAGAGCTGGATATGCTCATGTTGAATGAGGTAAACCAAACTTAAAAAATGAAATACCACATGTTCTCACTCATCTGTGAAACCTAGACCTAAAATAGTAAGGATAATAATAATAATAATGGGAAATGAGTATAAAAGGGGGCCTTCCGGGGGCATAAGAGATGGGAAGGGAAAGATAGTGATCAGCAAAAAGCTGGGCTGGAGGTGTGGTTCGTGTTAAGAGTACCAGTCTAGCAAGCAAGCCAACTGAATGTGAGGCCCTGAGTAGAAAACCCTCAATGTAGGATCTAACAAACAGTGACTGTGCGTGTTTAAAAAAACAACTCCCAAGGAAAGGGAGTCAAGTAGAGGTTGCTAAATTATGGCCCAAAGGCCACATCTGGTCCACTATGTTTTATGTTAAAAAAAGTTTTATTGTAACTGCCATAACCTATTCACTTATGTGGGATAGACGGATATTTTCATGTTACTTTGGATTTCAGAAATCACCTGCAAACCTAGACTGTATGACCTGTAAAATCTAAAATATTTAACATAAAAACAATTTTCAGGCTCTCAATTATAGTCTTAATTCTTTTGCATTGATATATTTTCTTTATTCAGTAGTGAATGCTCTTTGCTCTCTATCTGGCAAATATGCATCCAGCTACTCTTTCCCATCCCAAATGCATGAGAATCTGTAGGTCATGAAACTCCCATGAAGCAACACATTGTACCACCAATGGAGCCGACAGGCTGCCCAGTGTCGCAGAATGAATTGTGACTGGATCTTTTGTGGTGATACTGTGGACCATTGAGACTAATATGAAAATTACCTTCTGAGCATTTGTGCAAGATAATTTAATTTTAGAGCTCATAAACAAGATCAGAGTTATGTGGTTTAACAAAAGGTCTCCTTATGTGGATATACCCCTGCCAAAAACCATGATGAAATCCTGAACCGTGGTAATCTTAATGTGCACTTTTAGATTTACATGTGGCAAACAGAATTGACTAATGTATCTGTCCATAAATATTACGGCTGCTATTAGAAGGCGCTTGGGGAGTATAGACAGTTCTATTAAGTATGCAAGTGATCCTCACCCTCACTATGGGGCCCACATCCTAATAAATATACTCCGAGCAAAGTCCTGCAGGCAGTTTTTCTTTTTAAAAATTTATATTCCATAACAAGCATACTCTCCACTTCCCAGCATCTTGCTGATTTACTTGAACCTGATTTTCATACTGCTTGCCTATTTCCCATCAGGAGGCTGCTCTGGGGCCAAGACCTACAGAGGCTCTAAAAGTACAGCGATATATAAAAACACTAGGCTGAGACTAAATATTATATTTGAGCTATTTACCAAACTTTTCCACATACATTTGAAGCAAAAAGACAACTGTTTCTTCCAAGACAATTTGAAAACATTAGGCTAAGTCATGCCTCCCATGTCAACTGGAAAGGAATCAGTAGAGTAAAAAACTCTTCCAATTAATTTAAAGTCATTGAGCGGCACAAGCCACACAGTAACAGGCTATTTATTATCCCTGATGGCTGATGGCCAGTGCCTTCAGTGACCAATGCCACTTACTCGGCAAGTCCATATTTAGAACTGCCTCTACACAAAACATGTGTGTCCTGCTTCTTTATATTTGGTTAGATATAGTGGAATCATAGTTCCGATATCTGCCTGTTAAGATTCAAAAACGACAATATATAGATACATCTACATGTAGAAAACATTAGGCAAAGTTATGCCTCCATATCAACTAGAAAAGAATCAGTAGGGGACAAACTCTTCCAATTAAAGTCACTGAGAGGCACAAGCCATATACATGTATGCCATATATATAAGCCATATATGTATGAATGTATGTATGTATGTATGTATGTCAGTTGTGGGGCTTGAACGCAGGGCTGGGCACTGTCCCTGAGGTTCTTTCTTTACTCAAGGCTAGCGCTATGCCACTTTTGGGCCACTTGCCACTTCCATTTGGAAGTGGTTAACTGGAAATAAGAATCCCATAGACTTTCCTGCCCAGACTAGCTTTGAACTGTGATCCTCAGATCTCAGCCTTCTGAGTCACTAGGAATACAGGCATGAGCTACTAGCACCCGGCTGACAATTTATATTTTTTAGTACTTATGTATGGAGAGAATATACATATTTAATCACCAAATATAAGAGTATATATGAAAACCATGTCTATAAAAAGACATACTCTGTCAAACCTCATCTACAAAGGAAACAGATCAAAATAAGATTTTTAAATTGTGTGTGTGTGTGTGTGTGTGTGTATGTTCCAGTACTGGGGTTTCAACTCAGGGTGTACCAGTACTGGGGCTTGAACTCAAGGCCTGAGCTCTATCTCCTAGCATTTTTCTCAGGGCTAGCACTCTACCACTTGAGCCACACCTCCATTTTAGTTTTTTTTAGCTGGTTAATCGGAGATGTGAATCCTCTGGACTTTCTTTCCTAGATTGCCACCCAGCCTCCGGAGTAGCTAGGGCTACAGGCAGGAGTTGCCAGCACTAGGCTTACATTTATTTTTAAAATTTATTAGTATTAGCATGTATTAATTTCACATATTAGTTAGATGAGAGTTTTCATTCTGACATCATGCATGCATATGATGTATTTTGACCAAATCCACTCCATCTATCTTCATCTATCTTACTCTTTTTTTTTTTCTGGACAGTCCTGGGGCTTGAACTCAGGGCCTGGCCACTGTTCCTGAGTTTCTTTTGCTCAAGGCTAGTGCTCTATCATTTGAGCCATAGTGTCATTTCTGGCCTTTTCTGATAATGTGGTACTGAGGAATCGAACGCATGGTTTCATGCATGCTAGGCAAGCAGTATACCACTAAGCCACATTCTACTAAGCCATATTTTACTCTCAACCCTTCTCTCTCCTGCCCCTCCTTTTAAGCAGTTTTTTTTGTGGGTTTAATAATGCTACTTTATGCATATACTTCTATATAATCCATAATGTACTTTTCTAATATTTATCCTGGTACCTAAAATGAAATATTGTTTTAACTTCAAGTTGACAAAGATAAGAAACATCTGATGCTAGGCCGTGTGTGGGATGTGAGGAGAAATGACTCCTGTCATACATACTGGAACATTAAAATTTTGGGGAACACTTTGACAATGTATTTGTTAATGTGTTCACTTGACTCAGTAATTCTATTTGCAGGAGTGTATTTCACATGTGTGAAAAGAAATTCATTATAGCATTGCTTAATAATAAAAAGTTAGAACCAGACAAGCCTATAATAACATCTGTGTAGATTCAGATATTGAGTCTTCTCTTCCCCACCAGAACTTCAGCATATTACTTTAGCATATCATTGTCTTTCAAGGAGATAAAATTAAATAGGCCATAAGTGTGAGGCCCCAATCCAAGATGACTGGTGTCCTATATAGGGAAAGGGAGAAAGAAACACTGGGGGAAACTTGCTATTCAGTGTTGTAAAGGGCTTGAATGGAAATATTCACAGCTGTTTGTAGTTCACTGCTTAGATTCTTGTAAAAGAAAGCAAACTTAGCCTTAGACATTTGGGACCTAAAAAGAAAAAAAAAGCATGCAATTTTTTTGGAGAGATCAAATTTCATTGGCAAGGGTTGATTTCACAAGTATTTATTCATATTCAATCCTGTTCCGTACCATATATAAAACGTAATATGATAAAGAAAGGAGGAAACTAGTAAAGTGGAAAGTGAAGAAAACCATGTAACAGAGACTTGGATTCTAGGGACCTTGCAGAGTTTAAGACAGTAATAAGTGAACACAGTTAAGTCTATCCTAGAGGATAAAAACATGAGAGTCAAATAATTTAGGAGGTAGCTTAACTTGGCAGTTGAGAATAGGATTTTTGAAGTTTGATTATATTAGTTAGAGTCCCAGCAGGAGTCAACTATGACATCCAAATTAAGTTGATTGGAGGAGGGGGATGAACACAGCCACAGTACACTAGAAGGACAGAAATAACAACAGAAAGTCCAATACTGGAGGT
Source organism: Perognathus longimembris pacificus (assembly GCF_023159225.1). Classification (NCBI taxonomy): domain Eukaryota; kingdom Metazoa; phylum Chordata; class Mammalia; order Rodentia; family Heteromyidae; genus Perognathus; species Perognathus longimembris. The sequence goes on along the minus strand of NC_063175.1, from coordinate 30,048,239 downwards.
GGCAATGATATAACTGTTATGGTCACTCTTCAAGGGATGAAGGAATGAGGAATAGGTTCCTGGGGTGCCGTGGGAGAGATTTAGGTAGAGAACTCCATTCTAAGAAGAGCAGTGGTCTTCAGTTGAGGGAAATAGACTACTTAACAGGGAGGGAGCTCAAGCAATAGCACTCAAACCTTTGTCATCTCCCACCTCAGCTCCTATGGGTTAAAACAGCTGGAATCCAGAAGGCAAAGAAGCCCATTGAGGCAGCCTTTGAGACAACACCCAGAGAGGACCACTGCCTGGCACAGACGAAGGTCAAGGGAGACTATACCCTGTATTCCTCATGCATTGCTAAAATAATGTGTGTCTTTCAATAAATTTAAATTAGTTTGAGGAATTTTCCTGTACCAATTCTTCTCCATTTGCTAGTAGGCATGATTTAACCTGGTGTTTTCAGATTGGTTATCTAGAGTGCAGACTCTTCTGAATTGGAGTCACAACCTTAGCCATGTGCCTCTGGATGAGTACTCTGCCATTATCATCTTATTTCCTCAGAGTGAGAAGAGGAAGGATAATCCTATTCCCGAGGGTTATTTTAGAGATTAAAGGAGTCAATGTATATAAAGCCTTTCACAGGATGCTTCGTAATAATCCACAAGGACTGGCCTATTTCATCTCATTTAATTCTTTAAAATTTTTAAGTTTTAATGCCTGACTGCTCAGGTCTTGATCTTGCAAGGATCTGTTGACTAAGAGAAAGGTTTCTCAGGAGCTCCTCTGACCTGCCAGGAGAAGCAGTATTTCATGCTGTCACTTGGCTCAGCACTGTCCCTAGTCATAGCTCTTGGAAGTCCCGATTGATTTCTCTCAGAGGACTGACAATTACCTACTCCTATTACAAAATGATTTCTTCTACTTTTTGAAAACCTTTTTCTGTGTTTTGAACTTTGCACAAAAACATGGTGTTGACAGAAAGTGATAACATTAATTTTTCTTGTGTGGAAAAATAACTGCTGGAATGTCCATTAAGCACATTGTCACCACAATGGGGACAAGGACCATCATTTTCATGCATTAGCCACCAGTGTGCTTAGTTTCTGAAAAACTATGGCCATCATTTGGACCCTGCCTATGGATAACTGATTTACTTTATTTATTTTTCTTTTTAAATTATCTTTAAGTAGTTGTTCAAAAGAGTTGCCATTTAACAAAGCAGCTTATGAATGCAATGTATCTTGATCAATGTCACCCCATTCAAATTCTCACCCATCCTTCCCTTACCTCACCCTTACTTATTTTTGTCAGTCTGGGGGTTTGAACTCAGGGCCTGGGTGCTGTTCCTGAGGATTTTTGCTCAAGGTTAGTGTTATACTACTTGAGCCACAGCACCACTTCTGGCTTATTAGCGGTTAATTGAAGCTAAGAGTCTCACATCATAGACTTTCTTGCTGGCTTTGAACTGAGGTCCTCAGATCTCAGCCTCCTGCGTAGCTAGGATTCTAGGCATGAACATCTAGCTTATTTCTCTAAGTGCTATGTTTAAAAAAAATGCCTTTGGAAGGTTGAGACTAGGAGATTGTAAGTTTGAGGCTAGCCTGTCTTACTTACACAGTGAGACCTTGATTCAAGAACCAAATGAAAACAGAGTAAAAAGTCTTTTTCAGAATGCATCTGTGTGTCTTAAAACAAAACAAAAAGTGAATATAACCAATACTTTCTTTCTTTTTTCATTATCTTTAAGTAGTTCTACACAAGGGGTTCGATTCAACATGTAAAATGTTTCTTGATCTGTGTCACCTTTCTACCATTCTCCCCCATCTGTTGGAACAGGTAATTTCATCTGAATGGGGAAGCATTAATTTCTCAACAGCACAGCAACTTAACTCGTAGAAGGCAGGTGTATGAGGATTTTTTTTTTAGAGTAGTGGTCCCTCATAATTATGGTTTCTTTGGTTGTGATGCTTTCTTTTTTCTATAACAAAACTTCAACCACCCACCAACACTGCAGTTTTTAAACATTAAAGATGACCTTGTGAGCACTGCACTTTAGTGATATATTGTACATATTCTTAGTTTTTCCATCAGCAACATCAGGACTTCCTGTGTTTTCTTTTAGTTTGTTATTCCTTCTCCATTAAGAAAACCATCCCTGTGCGCCCCCCAACACTGAAATTTGACAAAGGAAGTCATATTTGATACTTCCGTTTTCATGTTCTGGAATCACATGCATGATCGCATTCTTACCTGTTCATCACTATAGGAGAGGCAGGTAGTCCACAGAGTCTCAGACTCTGTTACTCTAAGAGGTGCCAGGAAATGCCAGGGACAGAGTAGTTTCATCCTAAAGGACAAAGCCAATGGCAGAGTAGAGAAACAGAACCTTTAGCAGACACTAGTAAAGCACCCTCATTTTCACAAATGTTTTCCGGATGGAATACAGCATAGAGAATGTGAAGGTGAATCTTGATTGTCAAGTTGATTAAATTTAGAGATACTTAACTGGTTAGTAAAGCATACTTCTGGATGTGTCTATTGAGGGTGATTAGGAAGAAATCGGTTTTTTAGGATCTTGAAGAGAATAGATTGAATATCGAACAAATTATTTTCAAGTGTAGTAATATGGAAATGTGCTCATATTACCTTTGTGATACTTTCATTACTCGTTGGATTCTTGATTCTGGAGGAGGGACAAGAGACCCCTCCCTCCCTCCCTGCCTCCCTCCCTCCCTCCCTGCCTCCCTCCCTCCCTCCCTGCCTCCCTCCCTCCCTCCCTCCCTCCCTCCCTCCCTCCCTCCCTCCCTCCCTCCCTCCCTTCCTCCCTCTCTCCCTCCCTCCCTCCCTCCCTTCTTCCCTCCCTTCCTCCCTTCTTTCCTTTTTCAGAGCCTGTTGGCAGAATGGAGGTGGTGTTTGAACTAGGATTACGAAATTAAATCAGAGCCACCCCGTGTGTAGCTTTAGAATCAGCTTTCTGAGGTTGTTGGTTTAGCCTGCATCCGAATTGTCCCCCATTCAGATACTGACAAACATACTTCTTATACAAACCCCAGCTTCCGTGGAAATATTCCAGGATATGTCCATACTCCCTGATATTACTTCAAGATTTCTATACTACACTGCTTTCAGAACCTAGGGCTATGTGCATCAGATGTCTCTTCTGATTTAGAGAGAGCAACTGACAGGGGTGTCTTTAGATGTATATTATTTGCAAACTTGGAGAACATTGATTATTCTACTGTTTCATTAAAACTTCTTAAGGGATATACTTCCCACTTGCCTTTTTACTATATACAGTTAATGTCAAAATAATGTGAAAAAGAAAATATAGATTAACGACAGAAGTGCTATTACTATATAATAGCTTTATATAGTATCAGATTATAAATAAACTCCTGTCAGTTCTCTTTTCTCCTCTTCTAGCACACACATGTACGCGTACAAATGTCTATACACACATATACTCATACATACACACACACACACAAACATACACACCCTTGTGTACCAAAGGGAAAATCAGTTTGTCCTTAGACAAAGTGACAATTTGGTTAAAAACCTAAGAAAACCCTGGATCTTATCTAGTGTCAAACACAAATGTGCTTTGAAGATGCTCTAGAAAAGCATAGGACATGTTTCCTAATTTCATCAAAGATTCTTTGTAATGGAAGTCTGTCAGAGTGGTTCAAATAGTATGCAAATTGTGAATTGGTTCCAAAAATTTGTTCCAAGAACCTACTTGTAAGGCAGTTGTCAGGGCTCAGAACTTGTTTTTTCATGTAAGGAGTGATTTATGGTCAGCTCCCATTCCCAAGCTCACTTCTAAAAGCTTCCTTAACATATATGAAATTGAACAATGATGCTGTAAAATCAGTTTACCAGGACTTGAAGGGCCTTCAGAGATCTGAAAGTTGGGGAAGGAGGCAGTGTGGGTCAGGTGTGGAGCTGGGCAGGAAGCTGTGGTGCTGATGAGACAGCAGAGCAGCCCAGGAATGGGGGGAGGGGGAGAGGAGTGAAGACCAGAACTCTGTGGATTGTAGCAGAGGTTACAATGGTGACAGAGTGACTGAGTTGCACTTACTGTTTCCTATTCTTGTCACCTTTCCTTAGGAACTGCCTATCCTTCAATATGATTTTTATTTAGACATCTATCATGTAACTAGTGCTATAATGGGAATGTTGTATAGATCAGCTCCTAAATGTCTTCTAGAAGTAGGCACTAACCTAAATTCTTTTTAAAATTAAATTAAAATATTATCTTTAAGTAGTTGAACAACACAGTTTCAATTCAACATGTCAGTTTATGAGTGTGGTGCATCTTGACCAATGTCACCCCTTTCATTGTTCTTGCACCTCATCCCTCCCAACCCCACCCATCCCCTCAAGTTACCTGCTTCCATATTCACATATGGACATTGCATATTATGACTTCATTCATACAGCCTACCTCTCTCCATTTGTTTGCCTCCCCTCCCTCCCTTTGACCTCTCTCTTCTTCACAACACATGTTTCAGTTTCCTGTTATTCATTTTGTTAAACTGTAAGTTAGTTACTCAAAAGACTTATGTCACTGGAATCCTCCCTTCCATATACCATCAACTTGTTTATGTGTCTATGCTTATGACCCTGCATGTTTTCGTAAGTGTTTATAATTTAGATATGAGTTTCATATATAAAAGAAAACATGTGTACTTTGTCTCTCTGAGTTTGATTTACTTCATTTAGCATACTTTTTTTGTTCAACTGAATTCTTAGTGAATTAACCTAACTGGAATTAAGCAAAAATTACTTTTTAATAGAAGAAGTAACAACAAAATAGCTTTTTGTTTTTGCCTTAAAAGAACAACAGTGGATTATCATTTGAAGAACACATGCTCACTAGAGTAATTTTTCCTTTTATTTTATTTTATTTTTGCTGTCTTAGGAATTGAACCTGTGGTGTCAAGCATGCTAAGCAAGTCATTTATCATAGAGCCCCAGTCCTAGTGCCAGTTTTAGATTTTAGCGCCTACCTTTTTAGAAAGAAATATTTACTTAGAAAAGAGAAAATAAAAATTGCGGGAGAGAAATTGATCTCAGCTGCAGGTTCAATAAGGAACTGGTGTTGTTTACCTATTGCAAATATTATTTCTTTTAGTCCCCTGCAAAAGAGAAATAAAGACTCTTTCAGAATGGCATGTCTTTGTGCTGTCATGTGTTCCTGCAGAGGCAAGGGTGGATCTTCTTCCCATCATCGTGCTGGTTAGAAATGCTGGTAGGGTTGCCTGTGGGTTTAGGCGGATGTTCATGAAGATTCCTCCAGCTTGTACAGTCGTAAAGATGGAGTTGAATGCTAATCTACAGCTTGGTGGACTTAAGGATGGAAGAAATAAAATCTGTAACAGCATCCTGTGGGCTGGAGACTCCCTGCGAAAATGAAAATGGTTCCAGAACACCATGGTGTTTTAGTGCCATGTGCCCCATTTCTAAGCATTATGTCATGTGCGGATTTAATTTGCATTCCTCTGTGCTTAATTTTCAGTGCGAGGAGTCTGTTTGCTCACTGATGCTTTCAATTTATTACCCTGCTCTTGCAGAATGTATTGCTCAAAGTTGCTGATCCTGTTAATGTCAGGAAAGGGAGGGGAAAACCCCACATGGCAGGACATGGAACTAATTTATGGAACGATGAGAAGCCTGGGACTGTCTTCCTTTATGTCATTCATATTGCCTCAGTATTTTTCTCTTCTTTCTCTTTTCAGTACTTAAGATTTTTCTTGTTCCACATTCCTTTTTATTTTCTCGAATTCTTGTCTTTGTACATCTTTACTCTTCATTTGCATCTTGCCTTTGTGGTGCTGTTGGTAGTGGTAGTGGGGCTTGAACCCAGGGCTTGGGCACTGTTCCTGAGCTCTTTTGCACAAGACTAGTGCTCTACCACTTTGAACCATAGTGCCATTTCTGATTTTCTGGTGGTTAACCAGAAATAAGAGACTCAATGGACTTTCTTACCTAGGCTGCCTTTGAGTAATGATCCTCAGATCCCAGCCTCTGCGGTAGTGAGGATTAAGGTGTGAGCCACAGATGCATGGCTATTTTCCCTATATTTGTGCTTTATTTTTAAAAAATTGGTGCCAAGACTCAGGCCCTTGCATTCTTGTATATTCTTGACTATTTCACTCATGGATGACAATCTACCATTTGAGCCATATCTCCATGTCCATTCCTAGCTCTTTGCTAATTATTTTCAGACAAGAATCTCTCAGTCTTCTCTGCTAAGGCTAGTTCCAAACCACAGCCCTCAGGTCTCCTGAGTTACCAGGATTATAGGCCTGAGTCACTGGTTCCTGGTTTCATTTTCAATATAAGGCTTTTTCTCTTACCCCCTCTCTTCAGCCCTCAGAATTCTCTCATTTCTTTCCCAGAATCTGCCTAGCTACCACCTACCTACATAACTTTCTTTGGTTTATTACCTTTTCTTTTTCTTTTTTTTTGTACATAATATTCCCTGCTCCTTTTTTTTTTTCCTCACAAAGGCCTTTTGTCACTATTAAAAATACAAATTTTTGCCGGGTGCTGGTGGCTCACACCTGTAATCCTAGATACTCAGAAGACTGAGATCTGAGGATTGTGGTTTGAAGCCAGCCCAGGCAGAAAAGTCCCTGTGAGATACTTATCTCCAATAAACTACTCAAAACAGCTGGAAGTGACGCTGTGGCTCCAGTGGTAGAGTGCTGACCTTGAGCACAAAGAGGCCCAGGGACAGTGCCCAGGTCCTGAGATCAAGCCCCAGGACCAGAAAAAAAAAATCTGAATTTTAAACAGATTCGTAGACTAGTGGTTCCTATCCCTCAGCTCATTCAACTTTAGTATCCATTTCATCCCCAGTAGCTTTTCCAGCACTACCACCTTCACTATGAAGCTCCATGAGTTTTCCCTGTTCAAACTTGGGCTTCTCAGCATTTTTACTTTTTTAACGAAGACAACATAAAGTGGATGTAGGCTGGATAGCCTTTTCTGTCTTTCCCAGTGCTGACTGGAATCAGTTCATTATTACTTCTTTCAAGTCATTTGTCTGTACTTCTTGTGTCATGATTTCTACCATCTTCTTCCGGATTTGGTGGACCTGAGCACAGGAGGTCTTGTATCTGATTGTTGCACTTTTTGTTTTTAAAAGTAAACTCAATAGCCAATAGACACGCAAATAACCACGTGTAGTCTTGACATCCACATGAGCTTCAGTCCTGGTCTGCCATGTTTTGACCATAGAGCACATTTTGTCTCGGGTGAGATCCATGCCACAGAAGTTGATCAGGCAGTTCTTGGCCTGAAATCCTCGGTCATTAGCTTTAATTTTCTAAATGTGACTTCATCATTCTTCAGATTATCGAGGCTCACTTCAACCACCTGACCCTGGAGGCCAGCAGATGTGATTTTCAGTCCTTGAGTCCTCATAACTAGTATTTTCCCAATATTTCTTATATTGAACACAGCTAGTGCTTTCACATCATACCAATCTTTCTTAGAAAATGGATCAACCACTTTCTTCTTGGCTCCCTTTGTGTTACCTTCTGTGAGGCTGGTTCTAAGATTATAAGCTGTAACTTAAAATGCCTTTTGTGAGGCTGCTTCTAAGATTGTAGGCTGTACCTTAAAATGCCTTTTGGAAACAGGCAAGAGGCTTCCAAATCTCCTGGCCTACTTTGAACCATATGAAAAAACTGAGAGAAAAGGTAGCATAAAAATGCAAAATATTTTTCACATTTATATTATTTGTACTATTATGAGTTACTAATAATAGCACTACTTATTAGTAATATTACTAACTTGGATATATACTAGTAAAACATATGTTAATATTTTCCATCTTGGGGAGGTGGCACAAAGTATGGGAAAACAGGGACTTTTTGAGTCAAACATGTGAATTGGAATTGAGGTTCTGCCCTTAATTCTCATTGCATTATGGGTAAATTATTACCATCAGTTATTGGTTTACTTTTGTTACTAAATATCTCAAGCTCATAGAGGACTATATACTGAAACATCTGTATGCCCACTATTATTTTGCTTCACTAAATCTTACCATTTTTCCATATTCATATCAGATCTTTCTCTTGTTCTTAAGGATAAAAATATTACAGGGCTGACAGGTACTGGTAATCCTAGCTACTAAATGTCCCAGCTACTGAGGGTCATAGTTCAAAGATAGCCTAGGCAGGAAAGTTTGTGAGATTCTTATCTGCAGTTAATAACAAAAACTTAGAAGCAGAGCTGTGGCTCAAGTGGTAGAGTGACAAACTCGAGTGAAAAAGCTAAGGGATAGTGCTCAGGCCCTGAGTTCAAGCCCTAAGACTAGCACACACACACAAATATTTACTGGACCTAATTGAACTAGTTTGCTTTCTTCCACTCTGAAAGTGAGTCTATTCATACCTACATCAAGGGTCAAGAGAATTAAACAGCATGGCGATCAAAAGTGTCTGTCACTGTTTTTTCCCCTTATGCAGAAAATCATGAATAAACCACTTTTAGTGATCTTTACGATCTCATATCAAGTTTTAAAACAATACAACCTTTGTTTTGGCAGAACTCAGGTTTGAACTGTAGGCCTTGCACTTCTAGGAGGGAGCCCTTTTTAAATTGGTTTATATCACTTATACCAGGGGTTCATGTCATTGTTCTGTCTCCGTATATGTTTATTCTGTATTCCAATCACACTCCCTATGCCCTTCCCTCTAATAAATAGTATCTCCAACAAGAAGGTAATACCTCTTAGGGCTGGGCCACACCTCCACCCTTGGCTGGTTATTTTTTGAGATAGGGCCTTAACTTCCTGGCTAGGTTGATATCTAGGTGCTATCTGCCTATGTTAGGCTTTCTGTCTAACAAGGATAACAGGTATTGGCCACCATGTCCTAGATCTCCACTGAGAAGAGATCTTGTAAACTTTTCTGCCCAAGCTGTCCATAAACTGAGAGTCTCTAAAACAGCCTTTTAAGTTCTTAGGATTGTAGACATGAGCCACTGGTACCCAAACATCAACATAATTTTGATGACCACAAAAGTCAACACACTTTTGTTGACTATAAGTAGTCCATAACTTGATTTGGGTATTATAAACAAATAAGCAAACAGGTGACCCATTCCTGTAGTCCTAGCTACTCAGAAGGGTGAGATCAGGAGAATCATGGTTCAGGGACAACCTGATCAGAAAAGTCTGTGACTCTGTCTCTAAAATAACCAGCAGAAAGTCAGGCTGGAGGCATGGTTCAGGTGGTAGAGTGTTAGCTTAGCAAATGTTAGTCCCTGAGTTCAAACTCCAGTATGGAAAAAAGTAAATACCATTTTACACAACTCTGATTTAGGAACACAGGCCAAGTTATAATGTTTCCAGAAACTAAGTTTTCTAAGCATTAAATTTTGACAAGCATTCAGAATTTCAAGCCACAACTGGTTCCTAAAGCATTTTGGAAAATACTACTTTTTTTTTAGGTCACTTTACTGTAAAAAATTTAATAGGTACTTTCCCTGGAACATAAGGGTTGAGAGATTTGCTAGGTGAGTTTTCCAGATGTTGCGATGGGAAACATTTTTTTTGGTAACTGCTGCGGCAGCTACTCTCACAGTAAGTGATTGTCTGAGTGAGCGAGGGACATACTTCCCAGCTAGGGAAAGGGTGGCACCTCAAGGAGGCTAGGTCACAAGGAGAATCACTGGGGAGAAGATGCCATGGATATAGCAAACACATGGAGTTCATTCCTTCTGGTTTGTTATATAATTTGCTTGTTTTCTTTATTTGCCTCTTATGCATAACTCCATACAAGTGTTGTGAAGAAAAGGCCTTTTTTTGGGGGGGGGGGTCTGGTACATTCAGATGGTGGCTTTGTTAATTTTGGCAGCCAGATAGTGTACTTAGCCTTCCCGTGTTCATACTCATTATTTATAATGTAGAAATAATAGTGGCCATCATGATGGGTCATTGTGAAGTGAGAACTTGTTAACAGTTGTTATACACTCAGAACCGTGTGTGGTATGTAGTTGGGTCCTTGTGAGCAAAGTTGCTGAATTCTCCTTATTTAAGATAGGACAGGAGAACAAAAGATGATAAATGGAAGCTCGGCTCAGTGACAAGCCAGACACATTTTCAAATAGTTTGAATGGTGTACACTGAAATGCCTCACGTTTAATATAAATATTTGTTTATATGCACACATAATAGCTATATCCTTTCCAGTTAAAAACAACTAGTTTTGTTAATGCACTTGTTCTGCCAGAAGAAACAACCAACCAACAAATCACCACTACCACCACCAACAAAATACAGATACGATTAGATCACCAAGATTTAATCTTGGCTGACCTCCTGGACTGTGGATGGCTACTTTCACACATAAGCAATGATGTGTTATTATGCATGGGGAGAGACCTTTTCTTATAAGGACACCTGCTCTACTGGCTAGGTCCAAACCCTTACAACCTCATAAAACATTAGTTGTCTTTTTCAAAGGCACTAATTTCACAATACAGTCACTTGGAGGATGGAGTTCATCTTCAGTGTATGAATTTTGGGGCAACCCAAAATTCAAGAATTGACTATTCATGTCAGTAAAAGGGCTCTGATGAACTAGAGGAACAGGAAATAAAACTGTATTTGATATGAATTTCAGTGTCCTTATCTGAAGACTAGTACTATTTAAAATCTATGGTCAGTTGTATTTTGGAATCTAGATATTTTTGATTGGAAAATCTGATTTTCCCAAATTTTCTCCACTCACATGAATCCAATTCAAACATATACTTGACAATTCACAGCTAGAATGTTTTCTGACTTTTAAGTAAGATATGAAGGATAGCTTACCTGGAGAAATTTTAAGGACATCAAGTAATTCTCTTTTGGTACATAAGAAAAGGACAATTCTCTTATTCTCAATGATGTATTTCAAAGCCAACATGATTGTAAAGCGATAAGCACCAAGTCATTCTAGAAACAAGACAACCAGTTGAATAAATGCAGTCTCACTGAATATGTTATAACCTGAATAATTTTGAAATATGGATGTCTAAACATGTGTTAGCCCAGTCTTTCTCTCCAAACAATCGGTGTAATAGCTTCCTAGGGTGGCTGTAATAATGAAACACAAAATGAGTGGTTTAAAATAACACATATCTATTGCCTTATCATCTGGAAATAGAAATCTGAAGTCAAAGTACCACAAGACCATGCTCCCAATAAAGGAGCTGGCTTCTGGTGGGTACTTGGGACCTTGGTTCAGTTCTATCTTCTTTTTTTTTTTTTTTTTGGCAGTCCTGGGTTTGGACTCAGGGCCTGAGCACTGTCCCTGGCTCCTTTTTGCTCAAGGCTAGCACTCTGCCACTTGAGCTACAGCGCCACTTCTGGCCATTTTCTGTATATGTGGTGCTGGGGAATTGAACCCAGGGCTTCATGTATACGAGGCAAACACTTTTGCCACTAGGCCATATCCCCAGCCTCGAGTTCTATCTTCACATGGTTTCCCTGAGTATTTTCGTATCATCTTCCCTTAGGATGAGTCTGTTTCTCTGTCCATAATTCCCTTTTCTAAGAACACAAATCACTGATTATTTCTATAAAGACCTTGTTTATCCAAGAGGCCACATACTGAGGTATTGGGTGTTAGGACTTCAATATATCTTTTTTGAGGGACACAGTTTAACCCAAAGCAATGAGTTTGAGTTTCTTACCAAAGACAGCTCATGAATGTTTCAGTATTCACTTATTCTATAACCAAGGAACTCTGATATTCTTCTTTATCTTCATCATATGGGCTTCTGAAAGACATGATATATTTACAAGTTCCAATAGCTTTGCAAAGACTAAAAATGTTCTTCTTCTCTTTAAGGTAAGAATCTTGCTATATAGCCCAGGCTGGCCTCAAACTCATGATCCTCTTCTTTCAGCCTCCAGAGTTAGAATGATAGGCCTGTGTCACTTCAACCAGACTAAGAATGTCCTTAATTCAGTTAAATGAACTTCCTTCTTCCCTCCCCCTCACTCTATCCCTCCCTCCCTCCCTCCCTCCCTCCTTCCCTCCCTCCCTCCCTCCCTTCCTTCCTTCCTTCCTTCCTTCCTTCCTTCCTTCCTTCTCTTTATTTTTGTGTGCCAATCCTAGGGCTTGAAGTCAGGGCCTGGGCACTGTCCTGAGCGTTTTTGCTCAAGGCTAGTGCTCTACCATTTGGTCCACAGTTCCACTTCTGGCTTTTTTGCTGGCTAATTGGAGATAAGATAAGGCATAGCTTTCTGACTTAAAATAAGCTAAGGCATCAAATCATCGTGAACAAAAACTGAAAGTCATTATGAGGCAAAGAACTGAGAGCTTAGTTGTATGTATGCCTGAGTGAAGGCGAACGTTTTGTAGAGTAAGTGCATGAGTGCTCCTGGCAAATAGAGCAGAGGTAATGTAGAAAAGGTGGCAGAGGAGGAAGGCTGTAGAATGGAGTTGGAATAGATAAAAGAGTTATATGTTGCTAGAGAGGTTGGGGTTGCTAGCCAGCTATGCTATAAAAACTGAAAAATTGTAGACAGTAGAATCTGCAAATTGTTGGGTTGGTAGACTTTAGTCAACACCAAGTATTGACAGTACTTTATATGCTAGGTGCTTTGACTATATCAGCAAACAGCATAATCACTGCCCTCATAAAGCTTCCATTCTTAAGGAGTGTGTGCTTTACTATTGATCAGTTTTAGAAAAGGCTTACATAGAGCCCCGTAGTAGATCAGAATTGCTTCCTTAGGGGATTGGTAAGGAAGAGGTTGCAAGAACATTTCTTGACTTCTGGTTCTGGCCGTGGGATCTTAAGTTGTTGTTTTTAATGAAAATCTGCCTTGCTTGCTGACTTTTTTTTTTTTTCCAAATTTTTATTATCAAACTGATGTACAGAGAGGTTACAGTTTCATACGTTAGGCATTGGATACATTTCTTGTACTGTTTGTTACCTTGTCCCTCATACCCCCCTCCCCCCTCCCCCTTACCCTTTCCCCCCCCCCCGAGGTGTTCAGTTCACTTATACCAAACAGTTTTGCAAGTATTGCTTTTGTAGTTGTTTGTCTTTTTTTACCCTGTGTATCTCAATGTTGGTATTCCCTTTCAATTTCCTAGTTCCAATACCAGTATACACGGTTTCCAATATACTCAGATAAGATTACAGAGATAGTGTAGGTACAACCACAGGAAGGTGATACAAGAACATCATCAATAATAGAAGCTACAGATACACATGGGATGTTGAAAGTAGTTACAACTGTAATATAACAATTGTCTCCATAACATGGAGTTCATTTCACTTAGCATCATCGTATGTGTTCATAAGGGTATAGCTATTGGGCTCTTGTGATCCTCTGCTATGACTTGCCTAAACCTGTACTAATTATTCCCAATAAGGGAGACCATAGAGTCCATGTTTCTTTGGGTCTGGCTCACTTCACTTAGTATAATTTTTTCCAAGTCCTTCCATTTCCTTACAAATGGGACAATGTCATTCTTTCTGATAGAGGCATAAAATTCCATTGTGTATATGTACCACATTTTCCTGATCCATTCGTCTACTGAGGGGCATCTGGGTTGGTTCCAGATTCTCGCTATGACAAATTGTGATGCGATGAACATTGTTGTGCTGGTGGCTGTTGTGCCAAGTTGTGAAACCACCACCAAGAAGACCACCGAGACTCAGACATTCCGCAATGCAAAAGCAAGGCAAGGCTTTATTTAAGCGAGCTGCAACTTGGGCCTTGTCCTACCTACCGACACAGTGGAGGTTAGGAGGGAGCCTCGAGCTGTGATTATACAGGGCTTATAAAGGCAAAGAACAAGGTTACAACAATCAGGTGTTCAAGCAAGCAAGATTAGGACACAGGTACAAATCTGATTGGCTCAGGGTTCGATTCTAAAGTGGGGTTCACGTGGTAAAATGGGTTTCACATGGTAAAATGGGGCCTGACTTCAAAGTCTGGCACTTCAGTGGCATTACTGTCATTTTGTTTGTGGTCTTTTGGATAGATATCCAAAAGTGGGGCTGCTGGGTCATAGGGGAGTTCTATATTTAGCCTTCTGAGGAATCTCCATACTGCTTGCCAGAGTGGCTGAACCAGTTTACATTCCCACCAACAATGAAGTAGGGTTCCCTTTTGGCCACATCCCCTCCAACAATTGTTATTGTTAGTTTTCTTGATATATGACATTCTTACTGGGGTGAGATGGAATCTCAATGTTGTTTTGATTTGCATTTCTTTTATGGCCAGTGATGTAGAGCATTTTTTCATATGTCTCCTGGCCATTCTCATTTCCTCATCAGAGAAGTCTCTTTGTAAGTCTTTAGCCCACTTGATGAGGGGACTATTGGTTCTCTGCGGTTTTGTTTTGAAGAGGGTAATTTTTTTAGTTCTGCATATATTTTAGATATGAGGCCTTTGTCCGTTGAATGGCCGGTAAAGATCTTCTCCCAGTCTGTGGGCTTTCTTTTTTTTTTGTTTGTTTGGTTTTTTTTGGCCAGTCCTGGGGCTTGGACTCAGGGCCTGAGCACTGTCCCTGGCTTCCTTTTGCTCAAGGCTAGCACTCTGCCACTTGAGCCACAGCGCCACTTCTGGCCGTTTTCTGTATATGTGGTGCTGGGGAATCGAACCCAGGGCCTCATGTATACGAGGCAAGCTCTCTTGCCACTAGGCCATATCCCCAGCCCCAAGTCTGTGGGCTTTCTGTTTATCTTGCGAGCTATGTCCTTTGCCATGCAGAAGCTCTGCAGTTTGATGCAGTCCCATTTGTCCAACCTTTCTTTGATTTTTAGCCTTTCTGGGTCTTTGTTAAGGAAGTTCCGTCCTGTGCCAAGGAGCCCAAGTGTTTCTCCTACTCCTTCCTTTAGTGTTTTCAGGGTGTCTGTTTTGATTTCAAGGTCTTTAATCCATTTGGAATTGATTTTGGTGCAGGGTGATATATAAGGATCTAGTTTTAGTTTGTTGCATGTGTTGAGCCAGTTTTGCCAGCACCATTTGTTAAAGAGGCTATCTTTCTTCCATACTATTGTTTTAGCTCCTTTATCAAAGATTAAGTAGGTGTAGTTCTGTGGGTTCATTTCTGGGTCTTCAATTCTGTTCCATTGGTCTTCAGGCCTGTTCCGGTGCCAATACCAAGCTGTTTTTATTACTATAGCTTTATAATACAGCTTGAAGTTGGGTATTGTAATTCCTCTAGCACTGTTCTTTCTGCTTAGGATTGTTTTTGCTGTTCTAGGTCTTTTATTGTTCCATATGAATTTCTGGATTGCTTCCTCTATTTCATTAAAAATGGTGTTGGGATATTAATGGGTATTGCATTGAATTTATAGATAGCCTTTGGCAATATTGCCATTTTGATTATATTAATCTTCCCAATCCAGGAGCATGGGAGGTTTTTCCATTTCCTTAGTTCTGACTTAATTTCGTTTTTCAATCTTTTAGCTTGCTGACTTTTGATTCATATAAGGCTTGGGCGTTTGTGTTAAGAAATTAAGAGCTAAACCAGCACAACAGTGTTCATTGCAGTGCAATTTGTCATAGCGAGAATCTGGAACCAACCCAGATGCCCCTCCGTAGACGAATGGATCAGGAAAATGTGGTACATATACACAATAGAATTTTATGCCTCTATCAGAAAGAATGACATTGCCCCATTTGTAAGGAAATGGAAGGACTTGGAAAAAATTATACTAAGTGAAGCGAGCCAGACCCAAAGAAACATGGACTCTATGGTCTCCCTTATTGGGAATAATTAGTACAGGTTTAGGCAAGTCATAGCAGAGGATCACAAGAGCCCAATAGCTATACCCTTATGAACACATAAGATGATGCTAAGTGAAATGAACTCCATGTTATGGAAACAATTGTTATATCACAGTTGTAACTACTTTCAACATCCCATGTGTAGCTTCTACTATTGATGATGTTCTTGTATCACCTTCCTGTGATTGTATCTACACTATCTCTGTAATCTTATCTGAATATATTGGAAACCGTGTATACTGGTATTAGAACTAGGAAATTGAAAGGGAATACCAAAATTGAGAGACACAGGGTAAAAAAAGAGAAACAACTACAAAAGAAATACTTGCAAAACTGTTTGGTGTAAGTGAACTGAACACCTCAGGGGGGGAAAGGGTAAGGGGGAGGGGGAGGGGGGTATGAGGGACAAGGTAACAAACAGTATAAGAAATGTATCCAATGCCTAACGTATGAAACTGTAACCTCTCTGTACATCAGTTTTATAATAAAAACTTTAGGAAAAGAAATTAACGGCTAATTAATTCCCAAAGTAAACTGATATAAAAACGTCTGAAATTTCAGTGCAATGTGAGAAGTGTATGGGAGAGGCAGATAGAGAATGCTGACAACATGGCACAGAGAGACCTGGACTGGAGGATGTGTTGACACTTCCTCTAACACATACACACTCCAGGTGTAGCTTTTGTAACGTGGAGGAAGGCTTGAGTAAGTGACATGATTTTTGTTTGTGGCAAAACCCCATAAATGGGGTAATTACTGACTAAATTGGTGCTTCGAGGAAATAACTAAGTGTTGGCATTTAGTAGCCTTTGAAACATGTTTTAAGACATTTTTGGTTCCATTTTCTTTGTTGCTTTTTTGATCTAGATTCTCAAGCTCTTTCAGAACTGCAGCAGGAAATTTAGATTTAACCTCAAGAGTCAATGTTTTGTCTTGTGTCTCCTCTAATATAACACAGATGTTAGGATGGCTATATTTTACCAAACACTTATTGAATTTCTTCCTTACTCCCCTTCTCTTTTTAATGGGAAACAGTCTAAGTCCAGTGTTCATTAAACTTGGAGAATACAAGTTGTAATCTTGAATATGAATAAGCAGAGATGAATTTAGGCTATTTACTTAGATTACAAACCCTTAAATTGTTTCTCAGAGGGGAAAAAACATTCCCTCTGAGAAAAAGACACAGAAAAACAAAAACATGAAGAAAGTGAAGCAGTATTCATTTAAGAGCCTAAAAAAATCTCCTCTTCTTACATATTCTTTTTCTAGAGTAATATATTAGCCTGTTACCTAGACAGTCTGTCATATAGATGAGATGCCACTTTCTGAACATACTCCAAGTTCACAGTGCCTGAATTTCCTCCAGAAATCAAGTTCTTTAAATTGCATATATATATGGAGAAGAAAAAGCCTGTGAGACAGCGAGAGGGGAGACAGGCTGCAGGGAGGCAGCTGTGCCTCTTGATCTGGAGGAACTGAAGCCAAGGGTCTGTCCATCCCCCAGCCTCTTGGCTCAACACCCTGGACTGTAGGGGCTTCCTGGTCTTTCAGTGCATTTCAGATTACAAACATAGGGTACAAGCTGTGCATCTGTGGCTCAAACCTTTGATCCTAGCTATTCAGGAGACTGAGGGGTAAGGTTTGAAATCAGCCCAAGCAGACAAATCCAACTCTTTTTTTTTTCTTATTTATTATCAAAGTGATGTACACAGAGGTTACAGTTTCATACGTTAAGCCTTTGGTACATTTCTTGTACTGTTTGTTACCTCTTCCTCCATTCCCCCCTCCCCACTCCCCCTTTCCCTCTTCCCCCATGAGTTGTTCAGTTGGTTTACACCAAACGGTTTTGCAAGTATTGCTTTTGGAATCGTTTGCCTTTTTTTTTTTTTTTGCCAGTTGTGGGCCTTGAACTCAGGGCCTGAGCACTGTCCCCTGGCTTCCTTTTGCTCAAGGCTAGCACTCGGCCAACTTGAGCCACAGCACCATTTCTGGCCATTTTCTATATATGTGGTGGAGAATCGAACCCAGGGCTTCATGCATATGAGGCAAGCACTCTTGCCACTAGGCCATATTCCCAGCCCCAGTCGTTTGTCTTTTTATCCTTTGTCTCTTGAGTTTTTTATTCCCTTTCACTTCCTAGTTCTCATACCAGTATATACAGTACAAATCCAACTCTTATTTCCAATTAACCAGCAAAAAGCTGCAGGTGTAGATATGGTTGTCAAGTCATAGAGTTCCAGTGGTGAATGAACAAAGCCAAGAGAAGATGAGAGGGCCACAATTCAAGCCCAGTCCTGGTTCAAACCAAACAAACCAAAACAACAACACTCTTCAGTGTGTGGGAATCTAGGAAACAAGGTAGTTAGTGGTACATTTGCTTGACAGTCCTGTGGTGGATGGATGCTTGCCATATAAAGCAAAATCTTCATAAAATGTAACAAATAGAATGAGCATTTTATATGAAACCCCGAGACAGACTCTGCATAACTTAAATCTTGATATTTTAGAGTCATCTTTGTTTTAACCACATAATAAATCATGAAAATGTAATTCTACTAACCTCATTGAATTGTCATGTACAAAAAAGTGTATATATGTGTACACACTCTAATACATATATATATATACATATATATACACATACATAGTCTGTCAATACAGAGGAGTTATGGTTGCTGGGCTTGCTTGCTTGCTCCTAACTGGTGCTCTACCACTAAGCCACACCTCCAGCCCAGTTTTGTGCTGGTTATTTTGGAGACAGAGTCTCAAAGATATTTCTGCATAAGATATCAGCAGTATTGTTATCTGTGAATTATCCTTTGTTCACTATTTCTATACCTGTATTACAAGACTGGATTGTAATTTTGCATTTTCATTTTGATTAACTTGTTTCCTAATCATTTCTGTGCTTCATTTTGTTTGTATATCAGGACTTTCAGAAAAACAACATCTACATCCAAGTCCCATTCAATTTATGTAGTGTCTTCAGGTACTTCTAGGCTGAGTGTTTTGTCTTGTGATCAAGAACAAGTATCATTTAACCTATTACTAATTATTCCTGAAATGAAACTCATTTCATTTAAAAATATTCTGCGAGTTTTCTTGTGGAATACTACTGCTTCTGCTTTGAGAACTCTTGACCACCTCCCTTCAGTTTGCATATGAGAAGGCTTGATCACACACCTGCACTAAGCTCCCTGCTCTTCATTGGCTACATGTGTGCTTGTTTCAATGGAGCACAAGTGACCTCAGTTACAGGCAAAGATGGATGGGTATTTGGAAGTTTATGGCCGAAAGGTTTACTGGAATACAAAAATCTATGAGTTAGATTCCTTTGATTTCTTTGCTTCTCTTCCTTCCATTTTCCCTTTCCCTTCTTATTTTCTTTCTTTTTCCTTCCCTCTTTCTCTTCACCCCTTTTCTCCTTCCTCCTTCCCACCCTCTCTCTTCCCCCATTTTCTCTTATATGTGTGGGGCGGGGGAGGTTAAAAGTGTCAGAAACAGCAAGAAATTGGGTACTTACTATGAAATTTTATTTCAGTGCCTTCTGTAGTTGCCTTTTCCTTTTTCCTATTATGCACTGAAATTAAGTACTAGCTCACTTAGTGAAGAGTGCTATTTTCTGTTGGGTGGATAAATTTCTTAATTTTAAGTAATGCTATCTCATTAGTAAAGTTAAAATAGAGCACAAGGATCCAGTCCTTCTTGATAGACTATCCCAGATGAACTTTCTAGCATCTCTTTGGCAGAAGATACCACTTTACTCAAAGTATATTCATGGGAAAAGTATGTACGAAACTGACACAAAATTTTAACACTATGGAAATGTCCTTGAAGGTCCTTGAATCATCTGTTTATAGTGAGTTGCCAAACACTGACAGAAAAATAAAAGTAGCCTTAAACACTATAATGCCTATTTACCTAGGTACCCAAAATACATTTTATAAATCAGTTCATAAGATTTATATCCCTTTCTAATAAGCAATCATATGCACTTTAGTATCTTCTCTCAAATATGTATCTTTGTCAATGTACATGTGTGTGCACATTATGTGTGTCTATAATACATATATGTACGTATTAAGTATAAACAAAACAAATATTACATGGATACATCCAGCTGGTGCCTAAACATTTGTAGGAAATAAACTAACTGAAATTTTTCTCTGAAAATGTCTGTTATTATTTTATTTCTCTAACTTTTTGTGTAGTTTTCTCTCTAGACCATTTAATGAAACTTCTCTATCAATGACAAAAAGACCATTTAAAGACCACTCGTAGTTATTCTCTCCTTATTACAGTCTACATCTTACCTGAAATTTTAGCCATTTGCCTGTCTTAAAACTCTCCTTCCTAAAATGCTTTGTTGGCTGTTCTGCTCCCATTCCCATAAGCCACCATTATTTTCTGTTTTCTTGCTGAGACCATATCTGCTCCAACCTCTTAATATTGGGTTTCCACAGGATTGTTTCCGGATGCTCTCAGCTTCTTTAATTGTATTATATCTTAATGTGATCTCATCTGCTCTTTTTTCTTTGATGTGCCACTTGCATATGATGTTGACAGTGAAATCTGTAAAGCAGCCCAAATGTAGAAACACAAGCTACATATTTGACTATGTTGAATGCTTAACCTGACATATCTAACAAATCTGAACCACTCTAGATCCTTACTCAAAGACACAGTTCTTCTGAGAACTGTCTCCAGTACATTAATACAGCATTGTGCACCTGGTGTAAGCTCACAACCAATGAGTCGTCCCAGTGTTCATCTTTCATCTCCACAGGTGCAACCAAGACTGCTCTATTATTCAACAGAGAAATCTCAGATACATCTACAATCTACAGTATGTATTTTTCACTTAAGTTTAAAGTGCTGAAGTTTTTTTTATCTACACTACTGTAGTAATCGACTAGTTCAGTTTATTCCATTCAGTTCAGGTCCATTTCTACCTTAGAATCAGGGCACTACAGAGACATAGTTTACATGAACAACCCTGAACAAGGGCATTTCACACTTGACTGAATCATTCCGCAGTTTCCCAATTCCCATGGGAAAACATCTGCTTTTGACTGTTTTTTTCTCTCTCCTTGACTGTGCAGATTCCAGATTCACACACTGGATTTGTCAGTGCTATTTCCTCAAAACTAAGTTATCACACACACACACACACACACACACATCTATACACCTATGTCTATATACAACTCTTTCTTGTGATCTTTGCTCAAGTGTCAAATGTCCAAAGAGACTTACTCCGATTGGCCATCATTGTCTCTTTGTCTGTCCACCAATTTGTTCTTTAAATTCTTTATCCAAAGCATTGGGATGTAAGTTTTCTTATCATCATTTTAATGAATTATATTTATTGTTTTTCTTACTGTTTAATTACACAGGCTTCATGGAAGCATCAACCATTGTGTTTTATGTGTGTCTGTCTCTAGATCAATGCCCAAGCGTATGCTTGGAAAGAGGTTGGTATGTGAGCAATGAAGAGGGATGCTCTCGGATATTGCTGAGAATATAGAATTTAAAAAAAACCAAAACAAATAATGACACTGTCTTCAACTATGGAAAATATTGGTCATCCCTCAATATAAATAGCTAAACAGATATTCTGTATTATTAAAATAATCCAGTCTGCTACAATCAAAACAAAGAATGTACACAAAGAATTGTCCATGATTTTTTTATCTATAATTTTTATACTTTTATTCAATCTATATTCATTATCTTCTCTTCTGTAGAGTAGTACATGACAATATCTATAAGTGTATTTTTATTATAAGAATATTTATGATAATATTGACAAATGAAATGAAATATGTATTTTTTGCTAGTCATGGGGCTTGTGGAGTCATCGCTGTTTTCCTGGGGTGCTGGTGACTCCACATGGTGCGAGCAGGCTTACCTCTCCTCTTCCTCAGCTTTCCCCCATAACTCTCAGTTCCTTCCTCCTTATCTTCCTCCTCGTCTGGTCCTGGGGTGAATGACTCACTGAAAGCCTGGCTGGTGGAAGCGAAGTCCACCAGGTCGCTGTTAAATTCCCAGAACTTTAACGGAATTCCTTCAAAGTAATCGTCCTTGTTCATGGCCTCCACCTTGATCTCCAAGGCCTGGGCCACGATCGCATCCAGGGGCGCCAAGGCGCCAGTCGAGGCTCACCGGCCCCGTGTCCACGTGTCACCTCACTTCCGCTTCTGGACTGGGTGAGTTGGGGCATCCATGGCACTGGGCGAATTAATCTCACGAGAACCTGGTTACAGTGTGGACTGCAGCCCAGGCCTGGGTTTTGGTTGACCCTTACAGTTTCGCTGAAAATTTAATAGCCACCTCTCCTTTTAAAGCATTTAGGCCTTCAGGTGCTGGGATGGTTTAAGCTATCTCAGGATGCCCTAGGCCTTGACGGTCTTATATAAAGACATGGAGTTATATGGATGTATAGACAGAAGATTCTTTTTTTTTTTTTTTTTTGCCAGTCCTGGGCCTTGGACTCAGGGCCTGAGCACTGTCCCTGGCTTCTTTTTTGCTCAAGGCTAGCACTCTACCACTTGAGCCACAGCGTCACCTCTGGCCTTTTCTATATATGTGGTGCTGAGGAATTGAACCCAGGGCTACATGTACATGAGGCAAGCACTCTTGCCACTAGGACATATTACCAGCACCTAGACAGAAGATTCTTAAAACTGAAAATTTGAGATTTATAGGAAGTTGGATTTAATCTAGGGCACTTAGGTGTTTTGATATTTGTATCTGTTAATTATAGCAAGTTGACATGAAAGTTTATTTATAGCTGTTCTACTCTAAATATGCTGTCCGTGTTCTAATTTTTAATTACTTTATGAGGGTACTGATTTTTTAAATCAGCTTAATGCTCTTGATTGTTCTGCTTTCCAAAATTTTAATTGGTTTGGCTAATACAAGGGAAAATAGGTCTCATATTTTGATAGGGGCTTCAAGAGGACCAGGATGGGAGGGAAAAACTAGAAGAAAGTAAAGGATATTGTCCAAAGGAAAAGAAAAGAAAAGAAATACACTCATTACCTCACTTATGAAATGGTAATCTCTCTGTATAACACCTTAATGATAACAATAAAATTATATGTGTATTTTCTATTATATATAATGTATATAATCATACTATATACAGGGGGGAGGGGGGTATGAGGGACAAGGTAACAAACAGTACAAGAAATGTAACCAATGCCTAACGTGTGAAACTGTAACCTCTCTGTACATCAGTTTTATAATAAAAACTTAAAAAAAATCATACTATATACATACTTTAAAAAGGACCAGGGTATGTGATTGCTTTTTATCAGGCACGCTGATCTGTGAGCTGCTTTCCTTCTGTTTGGAAAGGTGTTGAGCTTGGATATCATGGTAGGAAGCACACTACTATTGTTGGAGAACACCTGTAGTTAGAACTGTTTCATGCTCAAACCATACTACCTGACAAGGAAGTTGCTTGGTGTGTCTGGAGGTAGAAATGGATTGAAAAGGTGATAAGGATTTAGTTGCATGGAAGAGCAAGGCCCTGAGTTAAGTCCTTAGCTACAAAAGAAAAAAAAAAAAGGATTGAAAAGGGGAAGGGCAGGGACTAGCTTGGTCCTTGATTTTGGGTCAGGAGTTAGTGATAGCATTCAGGGACAATGCTTGAGTGCTTGAGTGGGGCACCAATCAGGTGAGGAGTAAGCCAGAGGAGACACATGAAAACTGGGCACGAGGCTATGACAAGGTATCTAGGACCCTAGACTGAACAAGTGGGTATTCAAGGGCAGGCAGGAGGTAGAATCCTTGTAGGGCCCTGAGCAGGGTAGGAAAACTTGGGGAACTGGGGAACTGTATATAACTAGCTTGGTTATTTCCCGGTGAAAATACGTTAAGGCAAAAGTAGATCAATTCACTGGGTAGTACTTGCCTGGACTTGCAGGTCTCATTGAGGTTTGGGGAGACTGAACCAGGTTATCCCAAAAGAAGCTGGGGGTGTTGAACCCTGTCCTACTCTACCTATCTAAATTAAAAGCAAGTCTCATAGTAGGAATTAGCATTCTTAAGGGAAAATTCTAGAGAAGAGGTAAAGTTTGGTCCTTTATGACCAGATTGAACCTTTACAATCTATCTGGCAGCCAAATAGTCTACCATTCCCTGGAATGTCCTTTTACTACTGACCTGCAATGGAATACATGAACACATCTTGTAGTCTGTCCTTTGATATTGTGTGATCCTTTAAATAGTGGAAAGTCATAATGAGGGACACAGGGATATCTTAATGGAGTAAAGTTTTGGATGGTTTGTTCTAAATAATGATCTGTATGTTTTAATTTGTAATGTAAAGAAGAATGTGGAACTGGAAGAATGTTTTCATGTTCTCCCATCAGAACCAAATGAACAAAACATTAAAGAATAATAGTTGAAATTGTTTCTAAATCAGAGAAAGTCACACTTCTCTGTAATCTTCTCTTCCTGGTTCCTATTTATATTTTCTGTGGAGGCTGAGTTGTGGTTGTCATAGTAACTTCTTTTTCTACATGAATGTCTGCTACTTGAAAATTTTAAATTATTTGCACACTGTAGTAAGAAAAGATCTATTAAAATCCCAATATTTCTTTCTATGATATCTGACCAGAATACATGTTTTAACCTTATCACCCTAATATTTTCTGATGCCCGAGTTTCAGGATACTTTAGGATTTCATTTTGATGGACCAGGAAATAATCTTATGAACAGGGTATTTTGAAGATGAATTTGTGAGCTCTGGTTTTAACCTCTGTTTTTAACACCTTCAGTGGCTAAGGGTTTTGGGGATTTCCTTCATGCCTATAGACAAATGTTCTTGGTGTAAATATCAAAAGTCCTTGCTAGATTTTTCTTTTCTTTGGCCCTAGTTCTCTGCTAAAAAATTTCCTTTTGAAACCAACAATGACTTGCTTCTTGTCAAGTCGATTGGTTTCTCAGAGTTCACCATTTCTGTCTTTTCTGTGGCTTTGTTATTGTTGATTAGTGAGTCTTCCTTGAAGATGTTCTCCTTGGGAACAGCTCTTTGGTCCATTCTTCCATCTTCTCATCTATTCCAAACATTTCCTACTCAAAAATGTGCCCCACTCTCCCTCGGTTCTTGTTAGAACAGCTCTCCATTCTATGTTCACTGAAGTGAAGTTGTTCTCAAAAGCTACTTGTCACTAAAGAGGGCTACCCTTCCACCCCATGATGCTGACCATTTCCCTCCACTATAGTATTGCATCTCCAGATGTCTGCAGAATATCTTGACTTTCAGCATCTGCCTTTCAATGATGGGTTCAACCCTTTCTCATCTCAACTTCCTTGTTCACAACTACCAGAATCACTACTCTCTGTTTGTTTGTTTCTCTGAGCTTGGTTTTCCCCACTTGGCATGATTTGTTCTAGGTCCATCCATTTCCCTGCAAATGACATCTTTTTTCTTCTGGTGGATGATTAAAATTCCATTGTATATATGTATCACATTTCATTGGTCCTCTGTTGTAGGGTATCTGGGCTGTTTCTATGACTTGGCTATTGTGAATAGTGCAGCAATGAACATGGATGTTCAAGTATCCTGACTTGTAATAATCTGGGTAGATGCCTAAGAACAATATGTGCTATTTTGAGGGACACATTTCAACCATAGTAGTGACTATATGTCCTGCTGCTTGTGGTAGAACAGTGTGCAGTGTGTGTGTGTGTGTGTGTGTGTGTGTGTGTGTGTGTGTGTATGTGTGGTTGTGGTGGGGGGGTGTCTTACAGACAGGAACCATTATTCTGAGGAATGAAGCTATGGCTTATTCTGGATATCTTTGTATATCCAGAAGTTGGGAACACAGAGAAAGATACGTACTGTGATTTCTATGTTGAACATGAAAGTAGTCCAGTAAAATATGTGTTTTAAATTATCCCTGGGCTGGTTTAAAAAAATCACAACCAGCGAAGCAATCTGCTCCAAGAGGTGCATTTTCCATAACCTCCTCTTTGGAAAGAGCCCAGGATTTTGATTCCTCAATAGAAGAAAGGCATTTGTCAGGAGAAAGAAGTTTGGGGGAGAGAGCAGGGCAAGAAATGCAGGAAACTTTTATAGATAAGAGTGACTTTTAATGAGCTACCCTGTCTGCCTCCCAGGTCATCTTGACACATGCTAGTTTAATTATCAGGGCACAGTGTGTGACATCAGCTTGGCCTTCTCTATTGCAGGGCTTGTGGAAAGGCTAGAGAAACTGACATTTGTCACAGGCCACTGCTTCAAAATCTGTGTCATGGCCATGAAAGTGTGCACACTAATTATATGATCTCTTGCTTATTTTTAGAAGCAATTTTGTGGGCAGTGTCCTAGGTGATATGGAAGGCAGGTAAGACATCTGCTGGCCTTGTTGTTTCCTCCTGGCTCCCTTCTCTCTCATCCTACAGGCTCCAGTAACTCCCTTGAGGGTTTGCTGGGAGTTCTACAGTGATTGAAGTGTGTAGTGCCAAGATAATAATCATCATAGTTATTAAAATTTGTTACCTCCCTCGCATGACTGCAATCAAAACCAAAGTTAGTAATAAACAGATGCCACTTACCAAAAATCTACTAGGTGAAAGTTATTCCATACTCATTATTTTCATTTCTTTTCAGAATGGCTTGACAAGGTAGGTATAATCTGTATGTTGAAAGAAGAAAGTAAAAATTGGTATACAATTAGTTTAAAATTACACAGCTAGAAGTGGTTTTGCCAGGATTTGAATATTGTTCAGATAATTTTAGGGGCCTATTCTCTTTCTCTTGTACATGATTACCATGTGTGAAACCATTTTGCAACTTGTAAATGGTTTGATAAGTATAGTAAGGTTTTTATTAAAATGTTATCCTTGTTTCCCCTACAGATCTTCTTTCTTTTCTTCCTCCCTTTCTCTCCCTTCCTTCCTTTTTCTTTCCTTCCCTCCATCTTTCTCTTCTTTCTTTTTCTTTCTCTCTCTTTCTTTCTTTCTTTCTTTCTTTCTTTCTTTCTTTCTTTCTTTCTTTCTTTCTTTCTTTCTTTCTTTCTTTCTTTCTCTTTCGCTCTTCCTCCCTCCCTCCCTGCCTTCCTTTCTTTGCTTCTTTTTCTTTCTCTCCCCTCCCTCTTTCTTTCCTGTCCCTAGGGCTTAATCTCAGGACCCAGGTGGTGTCCCTGTCCTTTGTTACTCAAGGCCAGCACTCTACCACTTGAGCCACAGCTCCATTTCATATTTTGGTAGTTAATTGGAGTCTCATGGACTTTCTTGCCTGGGCTATCTTCAAGCTGCAAACCTCAGGTCTCAGTCTCCTGAGTGGCTAGGATGATAGGTGTGAGCCACCAGCGCCCTGTCCAAATTTATGTTTTGACTTAGCAAACACAACAGTGTCTCCAGGATCAATATTTTTGCATGTGTGATGATAAGGATTGAACCCAGAGCAAATACTCTATCACCATGTCCTTTTGAGGGCTATAGGAGTAAAAGCCAATAGTTTTATAAACTACACTGAACACTTCTCTACCTGAAAAACCAATCAAACAAAAACAAACTCACATTAGTTTTCCCTTTGCTCTGCTTCTGGGGGAGAGCTGTGCCCTTGCCCTAGGCCTCCCTTCTTCAGGTTTTCATGAGACATGAGAGGAGGGGTGGTAGCCGGTCTGCCAGGCTCCTCTTCAGCCTTCAGCTGGGAAGTAGCCTCACTCCCTAGGTTTGCTGACTGCTGGGAAGACTTTGACTTACCCAGCTGCATGCAACACTTGCCTTCTAGTACTAGTCAGGCTATATAAGGTCTCACTCTGACAATGCGCATTTACCTGAACTATCAGGGCAAGCAGGTAGCAGTAGGACCTTCTTTCCACTGTGCCTCTACTATGCCATTTTTTATCCTGGGATGCAGTGGGCTCCCACCAACTGTTTCATGTAGTTTTGGTCTCTGGTAAACTGTTTTTTTTTAAATTTTATTTCTTAATCAACTGCATCTTGGCATAATGGCAGGAAAGGCTGGAAGCAGGGCCCACTAGATCACCACTTTAAGGATGTGTGATGCTGTGGGCCAGGATTCCTCACCATTCTAGGAGGAGTCTAGCCTGAGGAATTCCTCTCAGGCTACGTGTCTGAACTCCTAAGTAACTGGTTTGCTTTCATCTGACAGATTGTTTAAATTGAGTGATGACTTCCGCCTGCTGTGTTGGCTACTAGGAAGCTCAGGTAATTTTGTTCCCTTTAGTTTGAGAGGTTAGAAGATGGGGCTAGTTATTTAATCTCTGGCTTAATCGTCCTTCCCTCCCTCCTTCCTTCTCTCCTTTTACCTTCCCTCCCTCCCTTCCTTCTTTCTTCCATCCCCTATTCTCTCTTCCTTCTTCCTCCTTTCCATCTCTTTTCTGTTTTTTTTTAAGCTTATGTATAATATTCTTCAAAAAACAATACAAAGTGGAACTGTGGCTCAAGTGGTAGACTGCTAGCACTGAGCGCAAAATGCTCAGGGACAGTACTCAGACCGAGTTCAAGCCCCAGGATCAGCAAAAGTAAAAACAAAAACAAACAAAACCCAATATAAATGGCTTCTGTTTACTTTTATTTTGGGAGGGAGGGGTGGGGGGGGGCAAGGACTAAGCAGGCACTTAAACTTAATGGATTCAAAATGTCTCTTTGTGTAAGTCTTCATCATGGTGACCCTTGGATGGAGATAGGCTATTTTAGGAAGTAAAGAGTTGCTTTTGACCCCAGTGTTTCACCCATAGCCAGTGCTCAGCTTTCAAAAACAAATTATATTGTATAATAAAGCCATTCTTCCTAGCCCCTGCCCCTCAGTGTTTTGGTTATTAATTTTTAGCTTATAGTTTTGTTTTAGGTCTTTCTTAGGTAGAGTTAGCAGCATTCTTGAATCTGTTTTAAACTTCAAGGGATGCTATATATGGTAATTGTCCCTCTGTCCTTCTTGTCTCTCATTTGGGAGACAACTGACTTGTCTTACTTGATGGTTGACAGTTGGACAGGCAGAATCTTTTCAGTCAGACATGTGCCACAACTAAACAGCATTTCTGTGAAGCAGCAGCCAATTCCTTTGGTCTCCAAGGCATGGTTTCTCCAGAGGAATAACAAAAATGGAACAAATGACCAGACTCACATGATGGGCAAGGTACTTGTGGCCATCTTTGTAATGTCCTCATGGTTTGCTTTTTTTTTTTTTTGGCCAGTCCTGGGCCTTGGACTCAGGGCCTGAGCACTGTCCCTGGCTTCTTTTTGCTCAAGGCTAGCACTCTGCCACCTGAGCCACAGCGCCGCTTCTGGCCATTTTCTGTATATGTGGTGCTGGGGAATTGAACCTAGGGCCTCGTGTATTCGAGGCAGGCACTCTTGCCACTAGGCTATATCCCCAGCCCCATGGTTTGCTTTTGTCTCATCCCCTTAGGGGGCCTTCAACTTCCCACATACCACATGGCCTCTCACTTTGCCTGTCCTTCAAAGGCAGTTCCTGCCTCCAACTACCTCATTTTATGAAGGCTGCCCTTGTGGGGCTGTGTCTGGGCTCATGATGTGATTGGGGCTACTCTGGGCTATTTTAAAACAGGAACAAGTAGCACGAAGGATACTGGATGCTGTGATACTTTCTATTCTCTCTTTTCCTTCAGAAGGAAAACTCAGCAACAGGGCACTGGTGAAGACCAGTGTAAGTGGAGTGTGTGTGTGTGTGTGTGTGTGTGTGTGTGTGTGTGTGTGTGTGTGTTAACAAGGCGCAGAAAGGCCTATGGGCACAGCTCCCCTAAGAACAACTGTGAGGACTCCTCATTCCAGGCTCTGAAGGCCAGTCATTTGTTGCTTAGGAGGAAGTGTGTATTTAACCTTTTTATTATCTGGAAAAGAACACATTAAGGTGCTAGGGCAGTTCTCACTGAAAATCGTAAATTTAAGAGAACATTAATGTGTCATTACCCTTTCACAACATGTATTTTACACCCAGATTTGATAAAGGAGTTACAAAATGCCACAAGAAACCCGTTAGAGAAATTAAAACTTGGCAAGCTGAAAAGGTTTCACATTTTCTTTCAGTGGAGAAAGGTACTGGACAAATTCACTTCAGCCGGGCTTTTACTCCACTCATACTGCATGCCCGACAGAGGCAGGTTCCCTGTGCATTCTGAGCATGCCCCGTCCACTGGGTCATAGCCTGATGGGACTGGCGCTGGGCAGTCTTGTGATCCCATGCTGGAGGTCACATGGGGCTCTTCCAGGCACCAATGGATGGATTTTCAGCTCTGCTTCCTTTAAGCTTATCTATCCAGAGCTCTTGCAATGAATAAACATCTTTTATAAGTTCAAGAGCTGTTGGGAATCTAGAGATGCTCTGGTCCAGTGCTTGTGCTGTTTGGCAGCATTGTCTTGGCACTGGCAACTGAGCCAGTAATGTTTACTAGCTGTGGCAGCCATCATGATCATGGTTAGTAATTGTGTTTTCATAGGTAAAAGGAAGAATATGAAGTCAACCCTTAGTTGCATGTTAGAGAACTGGCATTTTATAATTCAAATCGAGTTGGATCCTATTAACTAAACTACTATCATCTGAGCTGACAAGCTTCCAGTAGCAGAATATTTGATTTGTAGACAATCCTAGATTTAATCAAATGGCACAAACCCCATTTCACCATATTTGAACCATTGGTGATAGGCTAATACCCATATGCATTCTTTTTAATTGAGATGAATTATATGTACTTTTGCCTATAGTGCTAAAGTCTATTTGTAAGGCCTAGTGTTTACTCCAGTGTTAATGAATTAAATAAGAAACACACATGTGCTTTGAACATGCAATTTTATGACCTATGCAATGATGTGCAGACTCTGCCACTGACATACCTTGTAGGAAATGGATGTAGATGAAGAGTGGTAGTGGGTTTGCCGCCAGTTATTTTCCTCATTTTTTTTAAGAGAAAAGCACCAAATGGCAACTGCCTGGAAAAGTTGCCAAAGGATAGTATAAAACATGACTGGCCTCCAGGTAGCGCTTGAAAGCAGTTTACAGAAAGTTGAAAGCTGACACCTTTTAGGCTGAAAAAGGTTTGTGGCCCCCAAGTTGCTGGCAGGCTGCAGGGTCAAGTCTACCAAGGGAGTCATTGCTTGTACAGTGTCCCCTGATGGTATATGAGCCAGTTTTCATAATTAATTAATTCTCACCCATTCCAGTGCCTGGAAGTTTTATATCCCATTTATAGAGCACGTCAACAAATCACCATTTAAACCCAAGAAACAAAGCATGCTTATTTCAGGGCTTCTGCCACTCAGTCAGCTTTCTATAGAAGCATCTGTCTGCTTCTTCCACAGTCTCCATTTTCCCAGCTTTGTTTTGTCCAGATGGAGTGGGCTGAACCTGCAAAGGCTGTGATTTTATTTGCTTGCAAGTAAAATGTTTCCCAAGGGAATGTTTTATCTTTACTACTAGGGTTTCCCTCCCCCCTAAAGTAATTCTATAGATATTACAGCTGTTACATTTGTTATCAAATCCAAACCTGTAATTCCTGTTAAAACACCAGTTATCAATAAATACAAAGACATTCCCTTTCCTGTGCAAATATAACAAAATGTAGATGTGTGAGCAATCCTCCTATCATATCCTCACATTCACTGAGAAAGTTTTGGCATAAAAAAAGTAAGAATCGATAAATCCAAAAGAGACTTTAACATATACTTTTTTTTATTAAATATGTAAAAAGATCAACGCAAGTCAAGTTATTCACATATTCAGAGACAAAAAACTATTCTACCATGCGACAAGAGGTGGGTAATGTGAAATGGATGTGATACATCTCAATAAGACCCTTTCATCTATTATGCCATTACTTATCTATATTTATAATTAACAATACATATGTTTACATTCCTTTCAGTTTACATTTTAATATATAACAAAAGCTTTATGATGTACTATTTAGTAAAAGTAATCTGAATGCATATTAAACCTTAACGGAATAATGGAAATACTCACCAGGGAAGGGAGGAATTCTTGGTTCCCTTCTGGAGTTTACTTCTCTCGGATCAACACGTTTTATCTTTTGTGTTTTGTTTGTTCCTGCTTTTCTGCTCAGAATGAACATGGACTTTCTCTTTGCCCCCTGCTTCAATCACTTCCAGTCTGACGGTGGCAAGGGAAGTGCTATAACTAGCCAACAGAAGGCGTGAGGGGGCACTAAGGGAAACCCAACTTCCTGAGAGGGAAGACAGTGCCCATTCTCTGCCCAGAATGGTGGCACATAAATGGAGATGAGGCATGGAAAAAAATGTGTGCTCTGAATACCAGGATGCCAGAACAATGGGGTACCTACCACCATCCATGGGTGATGAGTGGTGGGTACACAGAGGCAGAGGATACAGTCCAAGAAGATGGACACTGAAACCCAGCTGTTAAAGATACTCCAATGCATCCATGACATCAACTGAGGTGCAGCACCACAAGAGATGTTTAGGATGGGATAGGAGGAAAAACTGTGTAGCTCTTCTTTATGTGAATAGTCTCCTCCAAGCCACTGGGAAGGAGAATGGAGTGTGGAGGCTGGGGAAGCTCTTTTCAGGTCAGCCTTTCTCCATTTGAGAAAGCTGAGGAGTTGGAGAATGGAGTGGTTTCAGCAAGAGTCATCGAGGAGTCTTAATGCAAAATTTTTTTTTTTGGCCAGTCCTGGGCCTTGGACTCAGGGCCTGAGCACCATCCCTGGCCTCTTCCCGCTCAAGGCTAGCGCTCTGCCACCTGAGCCACAGCGCCCCTTCTGGCCGTTTTCCATATATGTGGTGCTGGGGAATTGAACCAAGAGCTTCATGTGTAGGAGGCAAGCACTCTTGCCACTAGGCCATATTCCCAGCCCCATTTGCAAATTATATATATGTATGCATACATATATGTGTGTGTATATATACATACACACACATATATATACATACATACATACATACATATATATATATATATATCTCAAGTGGCTTCAAAGAAAACAGGATCCTGATACCCACACCTGTGCATTCACATGACAGGAGTGTGACTACAAGTTACCGGTACCAGGCATTACTGAGATGCCCAGGGCAGGTGAAGAATGGCCCAGGAACCACTGAAGTATCTGTGGGGAGTTATTTATTGCGCCTCTTTACAAGAGCTATTTTAAAATAAGTTGAGTACAACAGCTTCAGCAGGGTGACAAACTGTTAAGCATGGTGCTGCGTATAGCACAGCCACTACCTGTGGCCAGGCGTGGGAGGATGTCACTGCGGGGAGCTAGGCTTCTCAGCCTGAGAGAAATGAGCTGCCGCTGGAGTGCAGAGTGAGCAGGAGAGAGAAGAAAGGGAAGTCAAACCCCATGGAACATCTATCTGTCCAAGTCTGCACAGTGTGTTGTAAGAATCTCAAAATACACAAACCATCTTTTCCACATGTAACTCAATACCACTTTGCTGCAAAAGATTTATTTTGGAAAAAGACTTCATTTGGTGCCAAGCTTCACTGCTAGAATTTAGGATTGTTTCATCAATTAATAAAGAGATTTCAAAGCTTTTATGATGCATATTTCATACATTTATTTTTAAGCTTTTCACTTAGGTGGAAAGTGGGGTGGACACATTTGTTTCTGTTTTTGTTGCACCTGCTAAGTCGAATACGGAGGGAAAGTAAATGTAAAGTTGGAAACCCAGAAAAACGCATGATCTGGGAAGAGATACCATCTGTTAAAAGGTGGGGAGGGAAAGGGAGAGATTTGGAAAAAGATTAAGAAAAACGTGTAACTATTATTTATAAGGAATGCTTTAAACTCATTAATAGACGTTTCCTCTATTATGAGTTGCCATGGTTGAGCAAATGTCAGTGACAAGGTGGGCCCTTATGTTGGAAGAGGGGAGATTCCTTATCCAGAGGTCCTGGGAGGCATAGATGCTCCTGTGCTGTTCTCCCTGTCAACACCAGACTGCAAACTTCTGTGAATTTTGCTCCCACGAATCAGCTCCTCACTGCCTGCCTCCAACCAGAGGGCAGCACAGCGCAGAGCCCTGCAGCTCAGGCTGCACGCCCTGATGGGATCCTTCAGTAGGAATCCCCTAGTGAGCATGGTAGGCTGAGGGAAGAAACCACACAAGGAAGAAGAGGGATGAGGCAGGAGGACCTGCACCTATCAAGACTCCCTTTGGATTGCAGATAGCTGATGACATCATCTTGGGGTTCAAGGATGCCCACCAAAGAGGACCCTGAGAAAGAAAATACCATGAGAACCTGGGAATGGGGGTGGAAGAGCAGGGGCATGAGGAGAAAGGGCAAAGCTGAGATGGTGTTTTCCTTGAGTGAATGTCTTGAAACTAACAACATACTGTGTGGCTGTCTAACATGCTGTTCTATGAAACACTTCTGGGCCCTGAAGTCCTACTGTTGAATCCATTTTTTTCCCTTTCTGGTTGTGAAGAGAGGGAGAAAATGACTCTTGTTTTCCCCCATGACACAAGTCACTACCGTTATGGCTTTCATATCAAGTCTCTGTTTCCCTTTGTTCCAATTCATTATTTGACCAAATTGATGATCAGAGGTTAAAACTTGCAAACATCAAAGCACCACAAATGCATGTGACATCTAGTGACACTGGGTTGAGAAATGCCAATATAAATACCATATATCAAATTACCATTGTTTCACACCAAGATAAAAAGGGGTGGAAGTGGTAGTGGTGTTGGGGTAGGGAAGAGCTGTTCTGGAAAGAAACAGGTGGACAGGTGGACAGGGGTGGGGGGAGGGAGAGAACAGAACCAATCTCAAGCAGCCAAGTGGTGACGTTGAAGGTATGTAACACTACACTTTCTCAGGTAAGTGACCAAAATGGCCACCTACTAATGCATCTTGGCAAAGAAGGTGGGAACCAAGAGCAGTGGCTGGCATATGCAATGGTGCGGCGATGGTAACAGCAGATTGGGAACAACTGGTGTTTTGCTGAGCTTGAGGCCACACATGTTCCAATTCTCCAGAAGAAAGTTCCCATGCACAATGTTAGTGTCAAGAGCTGCTGAGACAGTTCAGTACTCTTCTTGTTGCTGGGGCTGCTGGTCATGGGCTTGCTCCTCTGCTTCTGCCTCTTCTGTGTGGCCCTCCTGTGGGGCAAGGGACAAGTTTCAGCTGAAATAATTGGACTGTATCTGAGATCCTATGGGTGTCCCAGCTTTTAGTCACTGGGTAGCATGTGTGTCTCTAGTCTGTGGACAGAATCAGGTTTAGTCAGGACTTACCATGCAATGATTGATTTCCTACCTTCTAGTGGCCAATGCTCACACATTAAGCACCAAACTTTTTTATCAATTGTTTTGGAAGGATATCTTCATAGAACATATTCCATACTTGCCTGTCCTCTGCAAAAGGCTATGCAGCCCAAACACAGTGATTCCACAGCACTGTGATAACCACAAATGAGAAAGCTGAGCCCTCCATACCAGTCTAGGCCGCTGCACGTGCTGGGTGGCTTCCCCTACACGAACAGCACACCATGTGGTTCTGATATGTTTCACATTTCCTCTGCTGCGTTCATCCATGTCTGATGATGTCTGCCTAAAGCAGTTTTTCTTTTAATCTCTACCAATCTGAGGTGGGTTTAGACACCTGGGAAACAACTTGTTAGTTTTGGAGGGAAAGGCTCATAGCCATATTTCATGGTCTGTCCTTGTGAAGGAGAGCCTTCTCAGCACAGGACTCAGGCCATGGCTCAAAGATTTTGGGACATCTGTTTAGGGTGCTTCAGGCCCTAGTTTGTTATTGTCTGCTCATTGACTCTAAGCCAGGTAGGTGTGGTGTCTCTATTTGGTTCCAAATGCCCTAATTATTATTTGCTTAACCCAGTTTATATCTATAGTTGCAAGTTTTCTCTATCTTTTTCTTCTCTTTTTTGCCTTCCTCCTCCTCCCATTTCCCTCATTTCCTTCCTTCCTGTCTTCCCTACCTTCCTACTGCCCTTCTTCCTCCTTTCCTTTCTCTCTTCCTTCTCTTTTTCCCTTCCTCTCCATTCCCTCCGTCCCTCCCTCCCTCCGTCCCTCCCTCCCTCCCTCCTCTGTACTGGAGCTTTAACTCAGTGTTTTGTTACTCTTGCTTGGCTTTTTTGTTGTTGTTGTTGTTCAAGACTGGTGCTCTACCACTTGAGCCTCACCTCTGCAGATTTTTCTGTCCAGGCTGGCTTCAAACTATTATCCTAAGATCTCAAGTCTCCTGAGTAGCTAAGAGTACAGGCATGAGTCTTTAGTGTTCAGCTAGTTCTTTCATTTTTGAGCTATTGAGGCAAAATTAACTTACTACCCAATGAAAATGTGATTAATCAACAGCAGCCCAACTGTCCCTCCTGTAAAATACAGGGTTGGGGATGCAGTCTAGCATGTAAACTGGCACAGAGAAGGGTTCAAATCCCATCTCACCTGACACACTGACGCCTGACATGCTTAAACCTATCCCCTTCCTAACAAGTTCCTAGTGCCTGTAGCCCAGAAAACCTCAAGGTCTCATTGAGATAGGTTATGATCCAGACTCACACCTGCTCTCCTCCTGCAGCATCCTACTCTTATTGTATTATAAAACTGACTTGGAATCTTGTCTGAAACCCTTGGCTTTATATGTTGGATTCTGAGGTTCTTGAAGGTAGGACTAGGGCCTTCTTCAACTCTGTCCCATATTTTTCCCCTCTATAGATTCAACACATTATGTGTTGAGAGGAAGAATCCACAGAGGACTCAGAATGGATGACATTGGATGAATAGTCTGACTAGACTATTAGTCAAGGTCATAAGATGAGTATTTCCTGAGCGGTAGTATGTCAAGGCTGCATGCATGGACTTTGGAGTTCATGTCCCAGCTTTGTTATTTATTTATTTATTTATTTATTTATTTATTTATTCATTCATTCATTCATTCATTCATTCATTCATTCAGGCCAGTCCTAGGGCTTGGACGCACTGTCTCTGACTTGTTTTTGCTCAAGGGTAGCTTTCTACCTCTTGGGCCACAGTACTACTTCTGGCCTTTTCTGTTTATGTGGTACTGAGGAATCAAACCCAGGGCTTCATGCATGCTAGGCAAGCATTCTACCACTAAGCCGCATTTCCTGCCCAGCTTCGGTACGTTTAAGCTGTGAGTCTGGGCATGTAATACAACTGCTCCATACCTTGGTGTTTTTGTCTGTAAAATGAGGGACAGTAAGAGTATCTATGTAGTAAGGTTTTTCAGTGTGATTCATTGACTGATGAATCAATACAGAAATTAATGAGTTAAAACCAATAAAATAGCTAGAAGGATCTTTGGCATATATTAACTATTTTAAGTATAAGCTGTGGTTATGATTCTAGTGGAAAAACTCTTTAGCATATACTCTAGAAGTATAAATAACAATAAAAAGTAACCCTGTGACATCTGAAAGTAGAAAGTGACATGTCTGAAAGACCTGAGATCAAATCAAGCACTGTCCCTTACTGATTATGTGCCAATTATTTGGAAATGGTGTGACCTCCTCATACTCATGACCATGCCATGTTACCACCTCGTAGGACTGTCCCACCTTGAAAGGTTAAGGTCTGACCACCTCTCTGACCACCTCCTGCTGTCTGTCTGACCCTTACATCTTACTTCAGATGTTCTCTGGTCTCTGGCTCTCTAGATTCTGGGCAACTCAGATTGTATTCTTGGTAGCATCCTCTGCCAGCTGTCTGGCTTACTGCTTGGCATATGTGAGGGCATTCCTCTTAGCTCAGGAAGCTAGCAACTCAGCTGACAGTGACACCCCGATGAGAACTAAGAGGGCATTTCACTCTGGGGTGGTATTAGCCAAGGAATGGGCACTGGCCTCCATGAAAGCAGGTGCTTTCCCTCTGTCTAGAGGAATGAAAGCATTACCATTCATGGGAGACACATGGTGTTGAGCTGCTCCCAGTGTTTTCTGCCACTCTCCATTAAGAAAGCACAGTTCCTCCAGGAAGCCTCTGCCCTCCCCTGGACATGAACAGATTCTCTATAAGTTTCAAGGCCTTTGTCCCCATTTTCTGCTTCTCCGTGGCACAGTACTCAGTATAAGTAGCTCTGGGTGCATTGCTACTGCATGGCTTCACAAGTTCTTCAGCAGCCAGGTTCCAGGCCCCCAACAGGTCAGAGTTGCTTTGCTCATTACCCTAACAACTCAGTATAGGGTGATGTCTTCCATGTTGCCCCTCAAACCTCAGCTGGTGTGAAAAACGCTTTTCTTACATAACTGCTTTTGTGTATGTTAGACTGAAGGGGAAGTCTCAGAAGTGGGGATCTGTTTTACATTTCCCAGAGAATCTCATCCAAGCTGGGAGTTAACTATAGGATAATGAAGTTAACCCAGAACTGGAAGTTGAAAGACCTAGATTCGAGTAATTGTTGAGTCTAAACAAGACCCTTCCTCATGTTGAACAAGGGGTGGGTCTATTACCCTTACTTAGGGCTCTGTGGCCTCCACTGGAGGACACTCAGGACAGCAGCCTTACACAGTGAACTGAAGTCCCAGATAGCAGGAAATGCAAGTGATGTTACCTATCTTTAGGAACTGCAGACCTGAGCAATACTGAGTTAAAGAAAAAATAGTTATCAATGGGATGCTAATACATGGGTGCAAGATAAGGCAGTCAGAAAGTCTGGCAGA
This sequence comes from Perognathus longimembris pacificus, assembly GCF_023159225.1. Classification (NCBI taxonomy): domain Eukaryota; kingdom Metazoa; phylum Chordata; class Mammalia; order Rodentia; family Heteromyidae; genus Perognathus; species Perognathus longimembris. Next base: position 30,009,868 of record NC_063175.1, on the reverse strand, counting down.
ACATACCCGAGATTCTGACATGTTACATATCACAGCCAAGAGCTCCCAGCCCACACAAGGCCATTATAGGCTATCAGGAAAAAATCTTTTTTTCATAGCTAATGTGAGAATGAAGAAATTAAACCCACATGTAGTAACAGGCCAAGGAAAATTATGCTGTTGGAGCATGGATGCAATGAAGTACCAACTGGTTAATTTTAGTATTTCCATATCAACCCATCACAGCTCTCTGTGAGGGATGTCGTTATTCTCATGGTAATCAACAGAAAGAGAAGCAAGTTACAAGACAGTATTGAAGAAGGATCTGGCTACTGTAGGAGGGAAGTGGGGTCAAAAGGTGGAGGAAGCTCAATGGTTCCTGCTTCCCAGACACATAGGGACACTCAGCCTCATTTCCCACCATTCAACATCAGCATCTCCCCTGTCTTCATGCAGCTTTCTCCCAGGGAAACCACTCTCCCCATCTTAGCTCTGTAACTGCTCATATTCCATCCATCCTTCAACATCCAACACAAAAGCCATCTTCATGGCGACATCTTTGCTTGCTCCTCCAGGAAGTTTCAATGTACTCTACACGTTTATTTCTGTCTCTGTTATCAACATTTGTCATAATCGGACACATTTCCCAGTCATGTCTCTGGCTGTCACCCATTTGGGACTGAGCTTTTCTGAGGTAAAGGTTGTGTGTTTTTCTGTGTACTCAGTGTTTCATCCACAGGGGTGCAGAAGCACTATCTGTACCCAAAAAGCACTGGGAAGAAAAAGTCTTCAGGTCATTTTTACAGAGGCTTCCATAACAATTAGGAAACAAACCACTGTTTATAAGCAGGAGCATGTGGCCAATGATTATGCCAAGACACTTGTGGCTCTAAGTTATACCTAAGGGAAAAAATAATGACCGTGACAAAGAGATGCATTGCATATTAGCTGGCAATCCAAACTGGAAACTTACATTAATTTCTATACCTGGAAATCGAGCTGCAAGTCAACTTTACTCCAGATTCCCAGCTGGACTTTTACATCTTCTACACATTATATTCTAGGATTGCTTGACTCTGAGAGTTCAAGTCCAACCATAACCATATGAAAGCAATATGACTTAGGGGAAGAGACCTCTCAGCAAGTACCTCAAGCTAGTATGTCATGTACTTTAACTGAACTGCACCGGTGAAACTCTAGCCTCTTATTCTCCAGTACTTGTACTTCTGCTACCTCCAGGAGGGTTCTGGGAAAGGCAGATGCCTAGAGAAACATTTGTCATCTCAGATTTGTATACACAATCATACCAACAGCAGCATGAACAAACTACCAATATTCTTTTCCTGGATCCCATGCACAATGAGACTTGTATGTAAGTACAGGCTCACAATCCAGTGTGGAAATGTCCTGAAAACAGCACACAGGGTCACAGTGTAAGGGTTGAGTGCCATGGAACAAAAGGAGGATTTAGAGAGGTAGGGATAGGGCTGTGTGTGTGGTACTGTAGCCACAAAGCATGTTCCCCAAATCAATGCCTTTCCAGACTGTGAAACAGAGGTGGTAGGCAGGCTGGCAGCTCTCAATGACTCCCTCCCCAGTGCAGAGCCTGGTTATGCTTCAGGGATACTGCTCCACAAACGAGGCTCACAATCTTCCAGGAGGAAGGAAGATGTGAAGGTGCACAGTAGCACAGTGCCAGAAGTGACAATAAAAGTGGCTCTAGAAAATGTAACAACTAGCGACCAGAACATAGATACTGACTTGAACAGGTGAATGCCAAGAGAGATGAGGCCATGCTAAGACATGTGAAGGTATAAATCAACAAAATAAAATGTGGGAATGATCTGGGGAAAATCCAGGTAGGCATTTGATTGGTGTTAACTTCTTCACACAAAACATATTCAACTGAAAACTTCCAAGCAAATCATCTATCTACAGGTATTCTTTATTTCTCCCTGTCCCCATAGCACCTAATACTAGGTGGGAGGTAACAAAGTCCTGGAGATTTGGGGTCTGAAGTCAATAAACCTGGGCTGAATTCACAGTGGTGGAGCTTATTAACTATGCACTGTTGTACAAGTCATTTTTTATCTGTAAATGCAGAAAAGTAACAGCATTCACTGTGTAGGGATACACGTAGGGTGAGAAATCAACGTACAAGCTGAATGTGGTGATCAAAGCTACCCACCTACTTGGAAGGAGTAGATTAGGGGAATCACCATTTGAGGCCAGTGTAGGCATAGAAGTTCATGAGAATCCATTTCAACTAAGGGCTGGTATCTGTGCTACAGGGGAAAACAATAGCTAAGTATGGTGGCACATACCTGATATTCGAGTGACAATGGGAAGGATTACAGTCCAGTCTGTTTGGGTGTAAAATGATACCCTATTATGAATATAAGCAATACAAGAAAGGACTGGTAGAGTAGCTTAAGCGGTAGAATACCTCCTTAGCAAGTAAGTGTAAGGCTCTGATCCCAGCATCACCAACAAAATGTTCACTGAACATGAATGTTTTATCTAGAATATACTAAATGCCCAATAAATACTATCCTCGTAGAATTTAAATGTTGGCTCATAGTTGGAGGGTAAGCATATTCTTAGCACGCACAAGGCTCTAGGTTCCATCCCAAGCACCCCTCCCCTAAACCACAACCATAAAAGTACCTCCCAAAAGCCGAATATGGTCATGCTTAGAGAAGGTACAACATGAACACAGGATACAGACTGTCTGCTGAAGAATTTGGGAAAGATATTTGACCACCCTTAGTTTCCCTTCATCTGTAAAATGGGACAACAGTAACACATACTTAACAGAATTCTGAAAAGCACTGGAGAAGCTAATAAATGGATACACACAAAGCCTCAGGTCCCTCCCAGTCTAGTTCCATCCAAGGTGAATGAGAAAAGGCCCTGCTAAACTCATTCAGTCTATGACTAACGAGACTTTAAAGCAGGACTGCTCCTGGGCAGGCAGGCATCTACACTGTGGCTGTGCATATGCTGCAAGAGCAGTTCTGTGACTCCAGTGGGCAGCAAGGTGGTGGGGGGTTGGGTAGTGTGATAGAAATGGCCGAACAAAGCCAAGTGTGGACATCTAGGCAGAGGCCAGAGCTCTTGCTATAGGCTGGCCAGCCTATCTATCCATACTTTGGCAGGAGTTAAGGGGCCTGCCACTACTATTCATTTGGGGTTTATCTGGAGGTACTCCAGCACCAGGTCTCCCACTTGGGCCAAGAGAGCTCTCCATCCTGCTGGAAGTGCAAGACTGAGAAGACATTGTGGGCCTGTGTGCTGGCCTTATTCTAGTTAGCATGTATTACCACAGATAGCAGCTCAGTCAGCTCAGTCTCCCATAGCCGTGTAGACCTCATTTAGTTTAGGAACAAGCAAGTTTGTAAAGGCAATAACCATAATTACTCTGCGCTCAACAGACAGCAAACGCTCTGTATGCACAGAACATTGTAACACTTTGTAATCCATTGTCACCAGACACTACACAGCAGACACCTCTTTTGCCATCAGATCTAAAAGTACTGGAAGCCATATCAGCTTCTGAGGCTTCATCAGGCCAACTCCTGGGGCTTCCAAATCTACATTCTGACTCACTAGTAATCAAGAAAGAAGTCTAAAAAGGGCAAGGCAAAGAGTGACTAAGAGCTTCCAACCTCAGACACAGTTCCTTATTGCTTAGGAAAGCTTCACTGCTACGGTGTTAAGACATAAATCGAGTAAATATCTGCCCGGCATTCCATGGAAGAAGAGAAAGTAAGCTTGCTAGTGGCTTATTACATTCTGTAGAAATACTAAGCCCTAATGCAACTCCTTTGGAGTCCAAGCACCCACCGACTTCCTGGTAAGACAGACCTAAACACTTAGAGAAGTTCAAAACCCTAGCCTCTGGCTCTTACCTGTAACCACTCAAATCTGTAGAAAGTGAGGCTCTCATTTCTCTGGGTGTCAGGCTTTTACCTCCTGGCACAGGCAGACTGGTATGATTTGCCCCAGTTTCTACTATTTATTTATCCCTCCCACTTTCCTCCTTGGTTCATTCCCTGCTCCTCACATCTGCTTTTCATCGCCACACACAGGCACATCCTGAGTTGTTCTCAGCACATTTGCTCAAAAGCAGCAAATGTGTCAAGTTTTCCCCACAGAGGAAGCCTCTACAAAGGGCTGTCCACAGGGCTGTCTGGCCTGGCTATGGGTATCTTGATTATTTCTCTTTCAATCATACTCATTGAAAGATCAGAAGAAAGAAGAGTTCTTCTACAGATTCTTACTGCTCATTTGCTCACAGAGTTAAAAACTGCTTGAGAGTGGATTGTCCTTTCTCAGAGCCCTTGCCTCCACTGATCTCTTTCCATGCTGATTTATGGATGCATGTCCCATAGAGCTGGGTAAATGGATGATTAGCTCATGGACCCACTGCATTCAATGAAGAGTTGTTTTAGCACTCTGGAGCCAGTGGCTCCACACACTTACCTGCTCATCTGAAGCATAGAGCACTTCCATTAGCCGCTGTACAAGGTCATCATTTTCCTGCCCATGTTCTTGGCAGAGTAGCTCAATCTCTCTCAACTTCCCGAAGTAGAAATCTCTTTCCTTTTCCACACCTTCAAGGGCAAGCTTTAATGAATGTACCTGCAAGAGAGTGAAGGTAGAAAAGATATCCCCCAAATACAGAATAAGACATAAGATACCATCTATTGCCTATTGATAAGGACCTAAAATATATAACAAGAGAAGATGAAATAACTAAGGTGCAAATCTGAGGGAGAATCAAGAAGGCTGTTGTCTGAACTTAATTTAAGCCTTGGCCAAATGTCTTCTCTCTGGAGAATGCAGGCCACTACTTTTCCATCAACAGTTGATTAACTAGTCAGAGTGGTCTACCTGCATGGTAATCATTTGCTCTAGCTAGCCTCAAACCACAGTCCTCTTGATCTCTGCCTCTCTGATTTTGAACTCTTTCTATTGTTAATATGAAACCATGGATATTTGTAAAAACACAAGCCAACAGGACCGAATTTCCTAAAAAAGAAAACTATTCTAGAGACCTTTTCCTACTTGAAACCAATAAACCTCATCTCTTGGCTTAGCCAAACAATCCATGTCAACCTTGGGCTGGTGCCAGTGCATGGATCTGTGGCTGGATAGTTGGATATGCCACCGTTTACTAACTCCCCCCAAACCCACCAAGGATACCATCAATCCACAAAACTGAGGTTTGGCTGCTTCCTGGGAGTGCTTTGGTTTGTGCAACGAGAAAGTAGCTGAGGTTTTTGTAGAAATACTCAGCCCAAGATGAGCTTGGTAGTATTCCAGATGTGTTAGGTAAGAGGCACTCAGCTATTAAAGCTAGTAAAAACTGGCAGCAGCTAGATTAGATGATGAAAGATCAACTGAAGAATGTAATTCCATTTTCACGGTCCCATTCACAAAGACTGAGGCCAACCTCATCTATCACACGTCATAGCAGATGCCTGATGGATCTCTGAGAAAAGTCAAGGGCATAATACCATGGAGTGTACATTCCTTTTCAACAGTGCTCATGACTCCTCCCAATGTGTCCACAGACTGCAAGTGTTCCCAGGCCTTGAAGTCTGAATGACAGCCACAGTCTCTACCGGGGTTTCCCAGAGCCCATTTTCCCTCCCCATCAGGGGTCCCTGTACCCAGCAGTGGCTCCAACTCACTTCCTATTGGCTAACCCACTGTCTGGTAAGACTCCTTAATTATTTTATTTATGTCTTCCTCCTCTACATCTTTTGATTCATCTCTATTATTGGGATTGTCTAGCCTAGTGTTATTTTTATAGTATATCATGGGAGATTGCCTGAATAAAGGCAGGGGGCCAAGAAAATGAAAATCCTGAAAGTTTATGGCACTTGTCACTTTCTCTACTACCACTGTAATTCACTCAGCCTCTCCTGTCCCTGTGTTCTCAGTTGTAACACTGTGAGGCCTGGGTGGGCTCCCCCCAAGGCTCAGAGTGACCCTTGAAGGCTTCAAGGTCAGAAAGCAGAGGGAGACAATCTCAGATCACTAGGCAAAGTGATGTGGAGTAAACATCTGCTAAAGGAGGGATTCCCAGTTTAGAGTGTGCCCCCCCCACTCCCCCACCCCCCGGGAGGCACAGAGTGGGGGCAAGGCCTCAGGAGGCAGGTGGGGGAGAGGCCTCTTGGGAGTAATGAAGGAATTACAAGAGGCAGGAAGGCCTCTCTCTAGAGTAGCATTGGGATGGCAAGACGGTTTAATCATGGTGTTTTGGAGGTCTTGGGATGGGGGGCTCTTTGTGGGATTTGGAGAGCTAATGGGGAGCTAGGAGCTGACTGCAAGGAGAGGAAGTGGTCTTATTTGTCAAGGTTGAAGTTAGCATTTAGGCCAGGTGGCTGGAAACATAAGTGTGGGGGAAAAAGAAGGCAGGGAGGAAAGGAGTCATGAAGAAATGAGGTATAATGATATTAGAAGATCTGGGTTTTTAAAGTAGAAAGTAGGTATAAATCTGAAGTATTGCAGACTTATGTCGGATTCTCTTTAGGTTCATTCTGGCTTTCTTGGAGCCCTAGGCTTGTGGCCCAAAGTTCATTCCTGCCACTGTCATTACTGCCTTTCATTATAAGATAAATTACTAGAAATTCTCCATGAGCTCAAACTGAGAACGAGCAGGTAATTGGAACACTTCACAATTTCTAAATCAAAGACCTACTTACCAGATGACTTGAGGTTTTGACTGTTTCATTAAAGTGATCAGAATTTTAAAGAAATACCTTTGTTAAAACAGCTGCCTTATTTTTATAATCTAGATTCTTGATTGCAAATATGCAATTATCTTAAAAAAAACAAACAAACAACTTCTCAGACTCTTGCTGACTCATCAAAAAAGATTAATCCCTGGGACTGGCCCAGTGAGTGGCTGCGAACAGCCCAAGGGAGGCTTGCAGCCCATGTTCTTCACACAATGGTGTCAAAGCAGGATAGTTCAGCAAGGCATTTTGTAAAGAAAATTTTATATTAAGTAAATCAAGCCCAGAGAGACAAAGGTTCTATGTTTTCCCTCATCAGTGGAATCTAGATTTACCTTATAAATATCTAAATGAATATGCTGGGTGATATGCAAGTATATACAAATATATTAACAGAAATATGGTAGATTCAAGAGAGAACTCAAATAGTGCAATTCCTTAGAAAGGAAAGTCAAAGTTCAATAAAACAAACATTAAGAAGCAGGCATTTAAAAGGGATGGGGTGGGCCAAGGGGGAAAGGGTAGATGAATGAAGAGAAGAAGTAGGGGGAGAATGCAGTCAAGAATTCAATGTATAGCCTACAAAGTTATGAACACTGGGTTGGGAGGGATGGGAGAGAATGGTGAAAGGGGTGTCATTGATCAAGATGCATTGTATCCATAAACTGCTTTGTTAAATGGCAACTTCTTAGAGTTACTATTTAAGGATAAGAAGAACAAAACAGCATTTTGGAATCTAGGGATGTGTGTGTGTGTGGGGACTTCTGCAGTATCCCTACACATCCCACTGTTTTAATACTTTTAAGCTGTATATTACACTTTTTTGTGTATACTTTTGTGCCTGGGGCTTGATTGAACTTAGGACCTGGGTGCTAGCCCTGAGTTTTTTTTTTTTTTTTTTTTTTTGCTCAAGGCTAGTGTTCTATCACTTGAGAAAGCTGTATATACTTTTATACAAAATTAGCTATTACTAGTTAGACTAGGATTTTACTCTGTGATTTTAAAAGCCAGTAGACTAAAAAAGAGTTAGACTTAAAGCACAGCTGTAGCATTTATCCAATGTCTGGCTGGTCGGCTTGCTTTCTCTCTCTCTCCTTCCTTCCCTCATTTCTTTATTTCCTTCCTTCTCTTTTTTCTTCTCTCTTCCCCTTCCTCTTCTCCTCTCCCTTCTCACCCTTTCCTCTCCCCTCTCTCTTTCCTTCCTTCCTTTTCATCTCTCTCTGTCTCTTTCTCTCCTTTCACTCCCTTCCTCCCTCTCTTTACTTCAACTGTTATCTGGAAGTTCTAAGGGAAGAAAGGTCTCTATCTTGCTACCATTACATTACCAGCATTCAGCATAGTATCTGTCATATAAAACAGGCTCAACTAATAGTTGCTAAAAGGAAGAGAATAGAAGAAAGGGAAGGAGAATAGAAAAAAGTGGAGCTAGCTTAACCCAAATACCCTTTAACATAGCTTAGACTGGCTAGAGTAGGTAGGGTGAGATATGGGCTAGCGTGGAGCTCAGGGTGGCCACTGGGCCATGGGAGAGTCTGAGAATGGACTGTGGGCTTGCTGCAAGATGAAATTATCTGCCCCATCTTGATGTCAAGCTTTAGGAGATTTAGGACTAATACCTTTTATTCTTTAGTCTACTGATTTTACCTCAACTCCACACACTTTTGTCACAGACCTATGGGGGTTTGCCTTTTCATGCCTCACATATCACTGATGCCGGAAACATGGCTGGAGATATCCACTTACCTGCTCATTAAGCTGTATGACCTGCGTTTCTAAATCTTTGTCTGATCTAGACGCTGAGCCACTGGATGAAGCCCTTTTGGCAGAAGAGGGACGAGAAGGTGTGGATCCCGGTTTTGAAGCTGGACTTGATTTAGCTGCACCTGGAAACAAGAGACTAAATGATGAATGCTGGCAACATTAAATATGGTTTTTAGATGTATAGCAAATATATGACATTAAAAGAGCTTACCAATAAGTATATGAGATCTAGTGATCCCTACCCATTACAGAGCACCAAAATGCTTAAAAGAAACACACAGGACTGAACCACAGTGTCCATGGGCAACTTTTGTGGGAAGAGCTTTTTTTCTCAAGAAGCAAACAGTTAATGAAATTGTCCCTTCTCCCTCTAGTCAGATAAGAGAAACAGCTACAAAGGAACCTTAAGAGTTTTGTTGTTGTTAAGAAGAAAGGCTTTTAGACAGCCTCAAGTAATCACCCCAATTGAGTTTCTAACAGACAAAAGGCCTTAGAACAGGCTCATACTTTAGAAGAAATGAGTACAGTTTTCATTTTCCATTCAACATATTTTGTAGCAGCACTGAAAGAGTCCAATTACAAAGGCATCTCCTTAGCACTGAGTATCCCAGATGAACAAATCTTGATTGCTAAGTGTCATTCTGTAATAGATGAGCTTTTTGAGACATCGCCGATTTCAGGGATGTGCAGGGAATGTACCTGGTGAGCCTAGGACATCTTGTGTAAAAAAGCAAGGATGTGCTATCAAAGGAAAGGCCATAGCTGGAAGTGGCTTCCAACTGGCCACACTGGGAGGGTCGATATTATCAGGAAGAATGGCTGTAACTTCTTGCAATGAACTTGGTATACAAATATCCATCAGGCCATAATGAGGGGAAAGACACTAGTAAGTGTGGAAGAAATGCTAGAATTGGAAAAAAAAATCACAACCTTTCAAAACCCATAACTCAGAGCTGATCCTGCAAAGTCTTGTCAGTGGACAGAAGCAGCAGAAGAGAGTTTTAGGAAATAAGATTGTTACGTGTCAAGGGATTAATTACTCTATTACTGCTTGTTTAAGGGGAAAATGCCCCTTTACAGTGGGGAGTTCCAGGAGTCTGCATCTTAATCAAGTGATCCACTGAGTACCATTACCGATGATATATATGAATAAAGAAAAAGCACAGAGGTCAGGTGAGACATTACCTGTCTTGTATTCAGTACACAGGGACTCACAGTGTGGAACACAGCACAGACAGAAGTCACATGGTACATGCAGTGAAGTATGTACATTTCATGGGTTAAGAAGTGACTGGCCATTGCTGGCACTGCCCTGGATCCTCTTACTCTGAACACAGTCACAGGGAGGGGGCAGCTCTGGCTTCCTCCGCTTTCTGTCTAGTGCAGGTAATCCTCCTACACATTCTTGTGGCCCAACTACATCTGCACCATAGTCCCCACACCTTGGCCTTCTAGAAGGTTCTTGGAGGGCAAGGAACATGTCTTAGTCATCACTGAAATACAAATACCAAAAGAAATGCACGAGCAAGCAAATAAAACCTTGGTTTTGTAGTTTCCAACTTTATGGTTAGCTTCCCTGCCGCCACCCCTCCCCCCGCCTCCCATTTTCCAACAGATTAAAAAAAGTTCTAAAGGCGGGTATATGACAGAAGCGACAGACAAGTTTCAACCAATACCTTAATTACATCACAGCCAACAGGAAGACTATAAAACACATTACATATCCTCAGGTGCCTGGAGTCGTTAGGTATAGATACAAGTCATACACACTCTTGGAAAGCAGGGGCAGTGCCAAAGCCCCAAAAATACACATCTCTGTCACAAAAACGATTTTTTTTTTGTTTTTGTTTTTGTCAATCAAGGGGCTTGAAATCAGAGCCTGAGTGCTGTCCTGATCTATTTTGCTCAAGGCTAGTGATCTACCACTTTGAGACACAGTTCCACTTCCAGTCTAGTGGTTCACTGGAGGTCAGAGTCTCACGGATATTCCTGCCTGGGCTGGCTTTGACCTGCGATCCTCAGATCTCAGGCTCCTGAGTAGCTAGGATCATAGGCATGAGCCACCTGTGTGCCTGGCAATGGAGAAAGATCGTTAAGAATACAGGAGGAAGCTCAGTAGACCTGAAGTCAGGAATGACTTAAAATAGACTGTGTACTTATAGTCAATCTTCAGGGACCTGTGAGGATGGTTTGCTTTGTTTAGTGGTGACTTCTTCATGGCTGTCAGGACCCTTCCTCTCTGTAGATGCCCACAGAATACTTCAGGAACATTATTTCTTGGTTCTGCTAAGCAGGTCTATAGCACGCTGGGTAAAGCAAACTAGAGGAACAGATGGGAAGCAGGACACTCTGGCCTGGTTGGAACCTCAAAGGGCAGCTACAGCCTCGCTGTGGAGGCATGGGAGCAGGTATTGCTTTTGCAAAATTGAGTTCCATTAGGCTTCTGATCAGTGATACATCACATTGTGCTATAAAGTCAAATAGAAAGGGGGGGAGAATCCATACTTGATTAATGTCTTGCTAAAATGTACCCACTGCCTTACGTATGAAGCTATAACCCCTCTGTACATCACTTTGACAACAAATAAGTAATTATTAAAAAATAAAAATGTCTAAAGTGTATTCTTTATGAGCTCAGTCTCTTGGTGAGTCACTTAAGAGTCCCCAACTGGGGAACCTTGAGCCTCTTACAGACCAGTGTTCCATGTTCTATGACTCCATGATGGAGTGTGATTCGGGCTGTTTTCCTTCTGTCTGCACTATCCTCCCTCCTGTACTTTTCTATCTCTTTTGAGAGTGCAGGTCTGAGCTTGGATGTCACTTCCTTTAGATGGTCACACATCCTGAACACTTTCTTAAATTGTGCTGGTATAGCCATTCTTTTTTTTTTTTTTTTTGCCAGTCCTGGGGCTTGAACTCAGGGCCTGAGCACTGTCCCTGGCTTCTTTTTGCTCAAGGCTAGCACTCTGTCACTTGAGCCATAGCTCCACTTGTGGCCATTTTGTATATATATGGTGCTGGGGTGCTTCATCTATAGGAGGCAAGCACTCTTGCCACTAGGCCATATTCCCAGGCCACTGGTATAGCCAGTCTTGAGTAACCCACTTTGCCCACGGGACAGACTCCATGGCTCAGGAGTTATAACTGCTTGGTTTGTCATTTTACACCTTCATGGCCATGCACAGTGGCTGGCAAGACATACTTTGTAAGGTTTTAGGATTTTAAACAACTCCTAGCAGAGGTATCACTCCAGCATGAAGTCACTGGGAGAAGCTCAGGGAGATCTCAAGCCCGCATCAAAGTCACTGGCTGGGACAGGCAACACAGGGAAACCATTCAAAGGGTATCAGGCTCCTAGAAAGAGATTTCCTCCTTGCTTGCCTGTCAAGATCACTTTCAGTTATAACACAGACCCCTTAGAAATGTGGCATCAGATTCATCAATGGGCTGAAGGAGTAAACACAGTTGGGTAGTGTCTGAGTGGAGGGGGAGGAATCCAGTGGTTTGCACTAGGTTGTCCACATCTGTCATAGCCCCACAAAGGAACTTCCCAACAGAGTATGTAACATTGCCTGTTCTTCCACAAGCAAGGTCAACAACTATGATGTAACTGCTTGCAATAACCAAGCCTCGGTCATCAGACATGTGCCTTGCTTTTACACTCTGCACAATCAAAACAAAACAAAAAAAACCCAGAAGCTGACTGCTTGTAAAACAGGACGATCAGTGGTTATGCTTCAGGAGATGATCACATGAAATAAAAAATGAACTATTTAATAAGGAGAAGGGCCACAGTAAGCCAACAATGTGAGTACAGCCACGGCAAAAAGGAGCAGAGGAAGCTGGCTGGGAGAGAGGGGCCGGGAGTGACAAGAGGGGCCGGGGGTGACACTTTCTATATAGCTCATGGCAGAGGCCATGGTTCATGTCACACAGTCTTACAGGATGCTGCTTCTGAGAAAACTCCTGTCTGATGTGTGTGGCCAGGGCCCAAGTGAAGTATGCCCATGTAGGTCTGACTCTCAAAGCTACTGTGCTTCCATGGTTTCAGTCTTAAAATAGCATTTCTTCTACCCTGTAAATGTCAAGAGGAGACTGGGGACCCTAGGTCTTTTATACTGGCCTCCACGAGTGGCTCTTAGAGATCCCTTCAAGATGAGAAAGATGAAGGCAGAAAAATAAGACTCTGGTATCCTCTGGTGTTCTATCAGCTGAACACACACAGGAAACGGGGGAGGTAAGGTTCTGCCCTGTCCTCCAGTCACCCCTGAGTAGGACAAGGTTTAGGCTGAAACAAGAAGGAACAAAAAAACCCTGCAGAATTCCATAACAGATCAATTATCTAGTATTTCATATTTAAAAATAAGACGTTCTGAAAGTAAAGACATGGGAGCCTGCCACTAATTAACTGTATTATTTATACTTCCTAATGAAAAACAGAAATAAATAAAGGACACAAAAGATATTGGAAAGAGCTTAGTATTATCAGAGGTTTAGGGCTGTTTTTATACACAATTCAGGGTTAAACTAAAAGCTCATCTTGAGAACAATGTACAGTGAGCTCTTTCAGCATTTCAGGCTACAATCTGATCTGAAGCCATTTACCTCTCACCACTGTTTCATAATTATCAAATACTAAAACAAAAAGAAGCCTCCAGATACTCAAAGATCTTTGGGCTTAATTTTTAGAGTAAATAATGACAGGCAATGTCCAGAAGGATAGCTTAACCTCTAGACAGTTTAGTTTTTCCTTTTTTTTTTTTTTTATAGACCTTGCTGTCTTCCCTCCCCCCTTTTCCAAACACCACAGTCTCCAAAGAACCTAGTTTCTGGGATCAGATATTCTGTTCCCACTTACTAGAACTCCTATAATAAGAGTGTTATCAGAAAATTGCAGTTAGCAATGCCGGTAAATATAACATTGCTATAATACTTTTATGTAAGCTACTATCTGTTTTCTAATTGTGTGAGATGATTAAATCATGTTCTGTATAGTGTCCAATCCTGGCATTAGGCACTGAGTTCCTCAATAGCTTCCCTGTTGCTTTCCAGTATGCCTTTCCTGTTAGTGATCATAATTCTGTATCTTCTATGTGTCATGGCTCAACAGTGCTTGTATGGAAAACACTGACATGAAGACTTTTTCTTCTTTTGATCGTTTTAAAGGAGTTGTATAAAGGAGTTGCCATTAACAAAGCAGTATATGAATACAACATATCTTGATCAATGTCACCCCTTGTTTTGTCCCAATATTGTAGGTTCAACTCAGGGCCCGAGTGCTGTCCCTGAGCTTTTTTGCTCAGGGACTCTACCACTTTTTGCACTCTACCACTTGAGTCACAGCTCCACTTGTGGCTTTTTGGTGGTTAACAGGAGACAGGAGTCTCACAGGCTTTCTTATCTGGACTGGCTTTGAATGGTGATTCTCAGATCTCAGCCTTTTGAGTAGCTAGTATTATAGACATGAGCCACTGGTGCCCAAATGACATACTGGCTTCTAAATGAGGTACAGATTCTTTGACTACAATAGCTATAGTTTTTTTTTCTTGTGCCTATCAAATTTTTCCATTTTTTTTCCAAGCCTCATTTGATGATGTCCTGAAAACATAATTGATGATAGCTCTGTGTACAAGCAATTGTTTTGCCCTCAAGCTTTTCTCCCCCTCCCTAATTTTTGCTTTCAAAATAAAAAGCAATTTCAGAAGCAAAGGAAACTAGACATATAAATTCTGCACAAGTCCCTGTAATTCTCTAAAATTTGCCCACTGGCTATGGACATGATTCACAATGCTGGTCTTTGAGTTGTGTCTTAATTAAAGCCTTTAGGATGGGGGTATAAATATGATTCTAAGACATTTTAACCATAGTTGTTAAAAAAAAACAACAACTCAAAGGGAGTGAGTGGTCTGATTTACTGCCTTAGTGAAGCCAGAGCACTGCTGTGTCTAATGTCAATAATTAGTAGCTTGTTTGATGTTTATGGAAAATGCTTCATTTGGGACACACGAGGCTCAGTGGATTCAGCAGGGGGAAGCAAATAAGAGCTCTGTACTTGGCTTGCTCTTTGTGGCCAGGGTTCTGCTAGAATTCAGAAATTCTTCTCACATAATCTGCTATATTCCCTTTGCCAAAATCATAAAGAAGAGCTAAAAATATGACATTAATACTGTTGACAAAAACCACAGGGGCATTAAAAACATGAAAGAGCATGCATGGGTACACACACACACACACACACACACACATACACACACACACACCATTCAGAAAGCCACTGCTCTGGTCTCTCTCCGCTTCTCCATTCCTTTCCTGCCCCTCCCCCCTCACAGGCCTTCTTCATTAACTTAAAATCCTAGAGAACAACTGAAACAGGGAAGTCAGACAGCACACCACACCTGTACTTTTGGACTATTTGTGGATGGATCTGTTATTACTTTCTTATCTCCTCTGTCTGGGCAAACAGGTTTAAATTTGTAATTCAGATAATGACTGTGATATAAAACCAACCAAAATAAAACAGCTGGGGGAAAGCATGTGAGAGCCGACAGGAATTCCTCGGTGATGGGCACCCTGGCCATCACTGTGTGTGTGTAGAAGTAGGAGTGACCAATCCTACCCAGTTATGATTTCGGCAGATTCAACTAATAAAAACTTGATCTCTTCCTTTAAAAAAAATGGCTCCATGCCTTCACTTTGTGGATTCTGCAATATGTTCTGTTCCAAGGGTAAAAACATGGGCATCAGTGGTCAGGTCAGAGGTCAGACTCACTGGCACTTTTCCAGGGCTCCAGGGTCCCTGGTTCATAAGCCCATTAAGAGGCTAATTCTTTTATTCTGAAATGCGCAGTTCAGAACCCTCATGACTTCATCCTCCTCAATGTAGCCAGTGGCAGTTTGGCTGCTCTCCTTTTTTACTATGTCAGTGTCAGCTCATAAAAGTGGGCCACTCCTCTAGGAGCAGCCTGGGGCAGCTCCACACAGCCAGCAGGAAGCACACTGAACTGTGGGAATGAAGACCTGGCATAGAGTTGGACAGCCTCCAGCTTGCTCCCAGGAGGCAGTGAGGTACAGTGATTAAGAGTGGGGCTCTGCAGCTGGTAACGAGCTGTGAGGCTGTGATCACGCCTGTGATCATGTGAGCATGTCTGTGATCCCAGCACTCAGGAGGGATAGGCAGGAGGACTGTGAGTTCTAGGTTAGCCTCTGCTTTATTAGGGAATCCTGTTTCAAAAAAAACCCAAAAACCAAAAGGGGAGTAAGTAAGACTCTTCAGCCTAGTAACATTCACAAGGAATTCTGCTTTGCTATTTGCCAGGTGGGGTGACTCTGCTGCAACCTGTTTGCTTTGGGCTTAAGACAGGAAGAACAGTACAGCTTCCCAGAGGTGGGCGGAAGTTCAAACATGGAAAACCTTAACATAACAAACAGCCTAGCATATAGTAAGTGCTCAACGAGTGTCAGCCTGCTTTGCTGTCATTATCCAGTAAATGAGACTTGACTCAACCAATAATTCAAAAAAACACACTGGCTTCTGATTTCTAGACACTAGCAAAATAAAAACTAGAGTGCTGAAAAAAAGAAAGGTCTATGACAATGGGTGTGCTTACAACCTAGCAGGGGGCTCCAAGCACAGGATCCCCTTGCCCCCCAACCATCCACCTGTTAACCATAATGAAAATCAGTGTTCTGCAGGACAAGGCTCTGTGCTCCTTAACTCCCTCTACTCACACATGCAATAAATACTTATTGAACCTTATTATGTATCTGGAAAGCTAGCAGGAAGTTTGGAAAAAACCAGTACATGAAACACAAAAGATACCCATGCATGTGGGGTACGCAACAGAGAAAACTAGAAAGTTAGTGCTTCAGGAAAGAGAATTGGAGACAATTGGTAAGAATGGCGGGCTGGGGTGGGAGAGTGCTAAGTTTATACAGGGTCATGGCCACCTCCAATTCCAATTCCTTACTCACACCTGCAGGTCTTCCACAAGCCACACCGCGATGAGTCCACTTGGGACAGGCCAGAAGCCCTGCCACCAGTAAGCTATTGAAGAGAGCCACCAGGAAGGTGTGCAGTATCATCCTGGCTCAGAAGTCTCATACCTGTTATTCTAGCTACCCAGGAGGCAGGGATAGGAGGATTGTGAATTTGAGGTCAGCCCAGGAGAAGACAGCAAGGCTTTATCTAAAACAACAACAACAACAACAAGAGCTAGAAATGGTAGAGCACTTGCCTAGTATGCACAAAAACTTGAACAAGTTTAATCCCTGATACCCGCCCCTAGCCAAGTCTCACTCATCACATAGGCCAAGAGCCCTTATAAGTGCACAGTCACAGCTTGTAGGATCCCCTCAAGGGACATCACAGAGGTAGGAGGCAATCCTTAGATCTTCAAGGTCTCAACCAGAAAGTAAGCTTTGAACCATCTGAACCAAGATGAGGAAGAGAGCAGTGTGGACAGCCAGGGGTAAAGTGGTCAGGCAGAAGAAATGCCTAAGGACACTGTAAGCAGCCTACTTTGTCTGTTCAGGGGCTGGGCCAGGTAATTGGAACAGAGGGCAAGGAGTGCTGCAGACAAAGGCTCACTTGCCTTCTGAGCAGAGCAGACTTTGAGAGCTGACACAGAAAGGGCAGTTAGCAGGCTACTGCAGCCATCCCTCTGAGTCTACCCAACATGGATAAAGTACGTGCAGTGTTATAACTGACAAATCCTATTCTATACCTCTTGGAATGGTCACCAAAAGTCCAGTCATAGCAGAAAAAAAATGAAACAGTAAGAAAGTCTCTGATTGACGGCATCTGCTATGGATTGATTCCTAAGGGAGGACTGAAAGAAAAACCAAAACAAAATAAAACAGGGACAAGGGATATGAGTCAGTCTGTCTCACTCCCAGTGGCTGCCCTGGTGTTATTCCACAGATCTCTGCCCTGAGGAAGCACAGCAGTGAGTCTCATTGCAGGGCAGGGTTCCCCAAGAGCATGGTGACACCTCCCTCTGGCAGGGCTGGAGGACCCCTCCTGGTAGAGCAGCAGGCATAGAGGCTGCCCCTGCGCTAGGCAGAGGCAATCCTCCATTGAGCCTATCTGGCAAGTGGGAGCGCTGGTGTGCCGAGTTACTTCTGCTCTGCTTACAGTTCCTGCTGGAGAGGATGAGCTTATTTTTAGCCATCATGTGATTCTCCAGTATTTTCCAGGCTCTGCTTGAGTCATTCTGGTTTCAGAGAATTTTTCATAGGGAAGAAAAATGCAGTAAAGAACTTCATATCTTGAAATGGCTCAGGTCTTAAAAATGTGCATTTTTAGTTATTTCATCTTGGTATGTATTTGCTTCCAATGAACTGCCGACTTTTCATACCTCTCATACCTTGGAACATGGATCAAATAAAATCACCATCTGATTTTTAATTGCTCTCAGACCAATAGAAATGGTGAGGATCCCTTTACCCCAACAATCCTTTTGGGCAGCAAGCCCCTTGCTTGTTTATTACAGAAGAGGAGAAGGGAGTTGCTGAACAAGCCCAACAGGCAGAGCCAGCCCCAGGAAGATAAAAGCACCCAGCATTTGTTGCCATGACAACAACATCATGGTTGTCACTGTATTTTGAGCATATAAGACTCACTTAAGCAAAAAGTCATCTTATGAACTAAGATAGCCAGTTCTGGAATATATAAGTACTTACTTACTTGATTTTTTGCCTTTAATTTCAGTCACAGTTCTAGTTGATGTCTGTTTTCTTTCTTTCTTTTTTTTTTGCCAGTCCTGGGCCTTGGACTCAGGGCCTGAGCACTGTCCCTGGCTTCTTTTTTGCTCAAGGCTAGCACTCTACCACTTGAACCACAGTAGCACTTCTGGCCCTTTTCTATATATGTGGTGCTGAGGAATCGAACCCAGGGCTTCATGAATACGAGACGAGCACTTTACCACTAGGCCATATTCCCAGCCCATGATGTCTGTTTTCTAACCGTAGCAAACCTGTTCTGCACCAGTAATGCTGTCTTATCCAGTCTTCCCAGAAAAGAGACATGAACTGAGGCCACAGAGCAGGCCAGAGCTAGGGAGGTGAGAACTTCAGGCAGGGCCCTCTCAATTACTCACTCTTCCTAACTTATCTCAACTAGCTCCTGCCCTAAGGTTTTCTGCTTCTAATTGCAAGCCAGGTATGTGGGTACTAGTTTATTTTTCCCTTTCCTTCCCATTTCTCACTAGTCATGAATAGGTGCCATGTCTCCCTAAATTCTCAACAACCCACATGACCACTACCTTCACCTAGGCCGTCATCCTCTCTCCTGTGTGGTTAATTTGTCTTCTCCATTATAACTATGCCTCTTCTAATACATTTTCTTTAAGGCGCAGCATATTTTAAAAAACCTTAACTCTTTCAATAGCTCTAACAATCTCCATTACAAAGTATAAACTCTGTAAACTCTGTGAACAACAGATTACCCTGCCCTTCAATGTGTGTGTGTGTAAGTGCGTGCGCACGCATCTGTGTGCATGCATGTTCATGACTTGCCTCTAACCAACAGAATGTAGTAAAGGGATATCATTCTCTCCAGTGCATTACTACAGGTCTCTGACTTATTGGCAGACATGCTAGACAGACTTTCTCCACTGGCCTTGAAGAAGCAGCTGCTTTGTAAGAATGTAAGCACCTTGTAAGGCCCACATGGCAAGGAGGTACAAGAGGCCCCTAGGAACTGAGAAAAGCCTCCAGCAAGGAACCAAAGCTTCAGCCCTACAGATGTAAGAAATATGCCAACAACTTGAGAGCCTGGAAGTGAATCTTTCCCCAGCTGAGCCTTTGATGAGATCACAGCCTAGCGTATACTTGGATTGAAGTCTGGCAAGACCCAAAGCAGAAAAAAGCCAGCTAAGCTGTGCTTGCATGTTAGAGTCTGTGAGTCAAGACATATGTGCTTTTGTAAGTTGCTACATTTCGGGTTTTCTCTCTTTTTCTTTCTTTTTTAAGCAGTAACAGGGGCCTTGTTTACCTCTGCAGCCTCATGTCTCAAAACATCCACAGGAAACACACATTCCAATGAACTAGGCACCTTATCTCTTAAGTTCAGCATTCTGTTCTTTCTGTCTGGCATGTTCTTCACCACACCCTTCCATCTGGCTGACTTCTACTCATTCCTTAAGTTTCACTTGAATTTTGCTTTTCCCAGGAAACCTTCACAGGATATTCCACAGCAGCTCAACTGGCCTTCCCGTCTTCCCCAAGAGCTCTCATCTTGTTTTACTGTCACTGCCAACCTTTCCCAAGGGTCAGTGACTTCCCTGCAAATGGGGGTCTGGCTGGAATATCTGTGTATCTTTAAGATCCTTTATAGTGTCTCAACAAATACTTGTTGAGAGACTAAATGAATGAAAGACAACCAAGTAAAGCATTCACAGATAGGACAAGGAATTAAGCAACAGGAACTATATATTATTATAAGAAATATTTTCTGTTCAGTGCCAGAAGAAAATGTCTAGAATCCTAGCTATTCAGGAGTCTGAGATCTGAGGATGATGATTGGAAGTCAGCCTAGGCAGATAAATCCTTAATCCTCTTATCTCCAAGTAAGCAGCAAGAAGCCAGAAGTAGAGGCATGGCTCAAGTGGAAGAGCCTGCTAAGTGGGAGGCTTTAAGTTCAAACCCCACTACCAACCAAACCAATCAATGACAACAAAAGCCCTAAAAAAAAAGAGAAATCAACAAAATACACTGGTATATATTCTGTCCAACATACTTAATGATGAAGGAAGGTACTACTAATGAAGAAAAACATGGCCTCTAGTAATCTGTAGTATATTGCTTATAAATGGAAAGAGATTGCTCAGACTTTCTCTTTTGAAAATGGACAAGGTGTAATGTTAGGATGAAAAGCACGTTCACTTTCCTATAAACAGAGAAAGGGATTTCAGTCTATTTCAGTAAAACATGGTGTATACACATCTCAACAAATGGAGGGAACAGCTAAATAAGAATGACTCCATGCCTGTTAGGAAGGGGTTGTGGGTTTTTTTGGGTTGGTTGTGGGGTTGAAATTAGGGCCTGGGTGCTGTCCCTGAGCTCTTTTGCTCAAGGCCAATGCTTCCTAGTGAAGCCTCCAACACAGAGTCCTGTAACAGGAAATAGGAAATGCCTGCCAATTTTGTCTCAGGGGCTTACTCTTCACATCCAAGTCCCTCAGACTATTTGTCCACAGAGATATGAGAATGGAAGGATTAAGAAACTAGAGATTAGTAATCCTACTAATCTTGCTCGGGATTCTGGGCATTATCCATGCTTCTGTTTTGGTTTTGATAAGAGGCCAGGGACAAGTGGCTTTCCATTTCCTGCATTTATTAATCATGTAGATAAAATATAGCAATTCTTTCTGACTCAAAATATGACTTTAAGGATAAGTGGGAACATTTGCAAAAATTTGGAAGTTCTTTTCTAAGCAAAAAAAAAAGTGCAGGCTGTAAGCTGATGTTTTAAGCATCAGGAATACTAAGAAATTCAATTTCTTCTACATACAACACAATTTGAATTTGGTTTGTGAAAACTTACTGGGGTTCAATATTACATGGAGAGGAGGTAAGAACAGAAAGCACAAGGCCACATCTGTGATACTTGTGAGGCAGTCTAAGATAATGTTTAAAAGTATAGGTTCTAAAGTCAGTATCAATCCCGAGTCCCTTACTGATGCTAGGTGAGCCTGGCAGGATACTCAGTACAGTATCCTGTACTTGGTACTTACTGTCTTTTAGTTTTCTAACTTCTAAAATGAGGATAATATTAGTGATCTAACATCTAGGTTTGTTGTAAAGCAGAACCGAACACATACTAAATGTTTATAACCACTGGTGGTACTTTTTGTGGACTCAACAAATATTCACTAATAAGGCAGGTGCCAGTGGTTCATACCTGTAATCACAGTTACTCAGGAGACTGAGATCTGGGAATCTTATTTTTAAGTAAGCCTTGGAAGAAAAGTATGAGAAACTCCATTTCTAATTAGCAAAAAAACTGGAGTGGAGGCAAAGTTCAAGAAGTAGAGCACTACATGAGAATAAAAGTGTAAGCACAAGGCCCTGCGGTTTAGCCTTGATATTACACACATACACAAAAGTTCACTAAAATCACTGACTTCCTCTACATTTAAAATGCTTCTGTTTCCCCTAAATTTCATGAAAAAAAAATCTGTGCACATTTGTTTTAACTATTAAGATATACAAAAGCTGGGTGCTGGTGGCTCATGCCTATAATTCTAGCTGTTCAGCAAGTTGAGATCTGAAGATCACAGTTTGAAGCCATCCAGGGCAGGAAAGTCTGTGAGTCTTGTGTCTTTATCACCAAAAAGCCAGAAGTGGAGCTGTGGCTCAAGTGGTAGAGTGCTAGCCTTGACCGAAAAAGCTCAGGGAGCTCAGGGACAGTGCCCAGGCCTGGTGCATGCGTGCACACCCAGACCCATACACAGAAAGTTACACAATAATAGTCTCAGAATATTTTATAGGCTTTGATCTTTAGGCTTTACAAGATTGTAGTTAGAAAAAACACCTATGGGGGCTGGGGATATAGCCTAGTGGCAAGAGTGCCTGCCTCGGATACACGAGGCCCTAGGTTCGATTCCCCAGCACCACATATGCAGAAAACGGCCAGAAGCGGCGCTGTGGCTCAAGTGGCAGAGTGCTAGCCTTGAGCGGGAAGAAGCCAGGGACAGTGCTCAGGCCCTGAGTCCAAGGCCCAGGACTGGCCAAAAAAAAAAAAAAAAAAAAAAAAAAAAGAAAAAACACCTATGTAAATACTTTGAATTAGTATCATCTTTCAAAAATACTGCCTCAGTAGGCAAACAACAGGACAGAAATGCTAAGTATATGGCTCTTCCAGACACTGTCAGGAGATTCCTACTGGAAACTCCTAAATTCTGTTTTTTTTTTTTTTTCTCCCTTCTCTACACTCCATATTCACAACTTATAGGTATTCTGTTTTAAAGGCAAGGCTCTGCTGTGGTTTTATCATCCTGAGGGGCAGGTGTTATCGTGTGAGTGTTTGTGTCCCCTTACCCTCCTAGTTCATATGTTGAAATGTGATCGCCAATGAGATAGCATTACACACAGAGCACTTTTAGAAGGTGATTAGGCCATGAAGGCACAGCCTTAAAGAAGGGAGCCTTTGCTACATGTAGGAATCTACTTGCTTGCTTCTTCTACCACTTGGAGAGCTAGGAGCTACCATATATGAACAATGTCGATGAGAAATGGGTCTCTCCTGGACATGGAATCTTCCAGCACTCTGTTCTTGTTGTTCATAATCCAAATTGGAAAAAGTAGGGAAATACAGATTCAGTTTTTCTTTGAGAAGAAAGTATTTCATGGCTATCAGTGTCTGTTTTACATCTTACATATGATAGAACTGAAAGAACAAAACCACTTATACTTCTTCCAGGGAAGAAATCTCTAAGAATTTACTTGGTTGAGCAATTAAAATGTTTCTTTGTTTTCTCCAGGTCTTAATGCAGCTAAGGGAGCAGCCACTAAGTGGTATGTAGCTTAACAATGAGTCAGTTTCTTAATATGAACAAGCCAAAGGCACAGAATGTGAATATGGGACAAGGGTTGAGCAAAAGATACAAACTTTGTTCTATATAATATTGAGGATGGTTAGCATTTGTTGGGAAAGCAGCTTTGTCAGTTATGGTGCTGGTAAGAAACAGACCTCCTTGTATTGAGCTGATAGTGCATGATCTCTGAAAATACCACTTGGTCCTTGAAGTCAATGGGTAGTGAGTGAGTAGGAGGGTATATGTCTAGGTAACTGAGGACTTGGATATAGCAGTATCAAGCAGGTACCCACTGGAAGTTGTTAGAACAAATAAAAATGTCTCATCTTGATGGTAGACCAAGAAGGGTTCCTGTGCTTGGTCTATTGGGTCTGGGAAACTGAATGCCATCACGAACACTATTTTTCCCCCTTGTGCTGATCCTGGGGCTTAAACTCAGGTCTTGGGTGCTATCCCTGAGCATTTTTTTTTCACAAGGCTGGTATTCTACTACTTGAGTCACAGCTCCACTTCTGGGTTCTTGGTTTTTTTTTTTTTTTTAATTATTATAGTTCTGGGGCTTGAACTCAGGGCCGGGGCACTATCCTTGAGCCTCTTTGTGATAAAGGCTAGTGTTCTACCACTTCTGAGTAATTTATTGGAGATAAGAGTTTCACACAGACTTTCCTGGGCTGGCTTTGAACTGTGATCCTCAGATCTCAGCCTCCTGAGTAGCTAGGATTATAAGTGTGAGCCACTGACACCCAGCTCACGTCTAGCCTTTTGATAATTATTTGGAGATAACGAGTCTCATGGACTTTCCTGCCCCAGCTGAGATCCTCAAATCTTAGCATCCAAAGTAGTTAGGATTACAAGGATGGGCCAACATGAACCACTTAGCCATGAACAGTTTTAATCTAAGAGCAGACATAAACCACATTTCTTAGAATAAATTATGGCTTTGGAGTGAGATCAGTACTGTGATTAAAAGGTAGATTTTTCTCAAAAGATAAATGGTGATTTGCATCTTGGCAATACTAAAGAAAAGGAAATCCTTCATTAAGGCCTAGGCCTAAGGCAAAGGTTAGGATTCTGCAGTCATTTTACTTCTAGAGTGCTCAGATTCTAGTTAAGTGCTGGTTAAATAAAAAGCATCAACATGTTCTGTAGCAATATAACAAAATCCTGTCTGTGCAATGTCCATTTCACAATATCTAGTATACAATGCAAAAATTATTTGCCACATATATGACAAGATAATCACCAGGTGGCAACCATCATGTGGGCCAGGATGGTAGAGTGAGGAGATAAGTAATGTAAAGCAGTTACCATAACTGTGCTCAGTGAACTGAAAGAAAATATGCTCATAATAATTGAAAAGGTTGGCAAGCTGAGCAGAAAAATAAAAACAAAAAAAAGGTCTAAAGATTGAGAAATAAAGACTGGATGTTGTGACACACATCTATTAGACTAGCTACTTGGGAGGCAGAGAAAGGAATATTTTGGCAAAAGGTCAGCCTGGGAGGCAAAAAGGCCTCATCTCAGAAAAGAAGCTAAACATATTGCAGCTGCATGGGGGTATAGGTAGGAGGACCCTGGAACAAGGGCAGCACTGCGCAAAACCACAAGACCTAATCCAAAATATAACTAAAAAAGAAGAGGAAGAAAACAAAGCCACGGCATACTAGGAAGGCTGCTCATGGCTCAAGAGGAAGATTATGTGCCTTTGTGTACATAAGGCCCTGTATTCCAAACCCTAGTACTGCCCCCCACCAAAGCGTCCCCCAAACTCAGATCTGAAAAACACAATAGCTAAAATAAAAACTGTATTCAATACTAGGATAGACACAGAGAAGAAAAGAGGTTAAACTTGAAGATATGTGAACAGAAATCATCTAATCTAAGAAGAGGGAAAACAAACACTGGGAAGAAATCAAAATCACCTCAGAAAGCAGTGACAACTCTTCTAAAGCTCTAACATAGGAATAAACAGAGTCCTAGGAGAGCTGGATGGAAAGAATGGAGCTGAGAACGTATTTGAAAAAATGCTGCAGAAAGCTTCCTACAGATGTAAACTTACAGGTTCAGGAAGTGTTATACACGATGGTTAGGCATATCAGTCATGTTATATTTAATTGCATTATATGTAAGTGAACTGGACAGTCAAAAGGTAGAGATTACCAAAATGAATATAAAAGATCCTATCACATGCTAATATTGAAATATACTTTAAATACAAAGACAAAGGTAAATGGAAAGTTAGCTTATCACACAGAGAGATATATATGAAGCCAACAGTAAATATGAGAAAGCTGAAGTGGCTATATTATTGAGATAAAATATATTTTTTGTGTGTGTGTGTACGTGTGTGTGTGTCTGTTAGTCCTAGGAGCCGAACTCAGGGCCTAGGCATGGTACCTGAGCTTCTTTTGCTCCAGGCTAGCACTCTACCACTTGAGCTACAGTGCCACTTCTAGCTTTTTCTTAGTAATTTGTTGGAGATAAGAGTCTCATGGCCTTTCTGGCTCAGGCTGGCTTCAAACCAAGATCTTCAGAGCTCAGCCTCCAGAGGAGATAGGATTACAGGTGTGAGACATCAACACCTAGCTAAAATAAATTCTTAAGACAAAGAATATTTTAAAACCTAAGCTCAACTCAACAAAATGATCTAATAATAATTAATATGTCTGTATCTCATAATGGAGCATTAAGAAAACAGAAAGCGGGGCTGGGCATATGGCCTAGTGGCAAGAGAGCTTGCCTCGTATACATGAGGCCCTGGGTTCGATTCCCCAGAACCACATATACAGAAAACGGCCAGAAGTGGCGCTGTGGCTCAAGTGGCAGAGTGCTAGCCTTGAGCAAAAGGAAGCCAGGGACAGTGCTCAGGCCCTGAGTCCAAGGCCCAGGACTGGCAAAAAAAAAAAAACAAAAACAAAAACAAAAAACAAACAAACACCTAAAAAAGAAAACAGAAAGCAGAAATAGAGAAAATTAAAAAGAAAATAGACAATTTCACAACACATTAGAACTTAACTTTTTTTGCAGCAACTGTTAAAAATAGACAAAACCCTGCCAAACCCATAGAAGATATAAATAATTCATCAACTACCTTGAGCATACAGATAGCTCTAAAACACAATCAACTACAGAACATATATTCTTTTCAAATGCATGTGGTACAACAACCAAGAGAGCCCATATTCTAGCCATGAAACTAAAACCAGAATGAGGATAAAAATTGCTGCTATCTTTTACTACTATTCTTAAAAAGTGAAACAGAAAAATGAAGTAAAAGTAATTTTTCTTTCTCATATGAAGGTGAGGGATGATGTTTACTTAAATTGTAGATGCCCAACAAATGCTCATGCACTGTCAAACAAATAAACAGGCTCACATTGACAGGATATTCAATATAATTTTAGAGGATCCAAAATGAATGATAATTGAGTGAGAATGTTCAAATTTTCAACAGATTAAAAAAATTGGGGGTTTTATTTAAACCTACATCTAGGGATTTAATAACGATTATTCAAACATCTGAGTTTATTACACTACTTAGGCTGCTTCTTTTGTGAAACCACTTTTCAAGAATTTTTTATTAATCTTATTTGAAGGTGGAAACACTGGTCTCTAAGGAAAAGAGAAAGCTTAGACTCAATTCCCATAGCAACTCTAAATCCATCATACTATATATGTATATGGGAATTTGAGTTAAATGCATTACTATATGTGAATTTGCAATATGGCTAAGCTGTAGTTGCTATAGAAACCATAACTTTGAATTTCCTTTTAAGTTTAATAAGTGTTCACACATAAAAACTGATCTCCCCAGGCAGCTATCTTGAGTTGCAGATATGGCTCATGGCAATATAAATATCATGATTCAAAATGAAGTATGCACTTACTATGTATCTATCATGTGAAATGTAAATTCTTAATTCATGCCCTTGGTTGGCAGGGCAAAACCAGATCAAGATGTAACTCATCAAAACGTAGACAGAATAAAATTCACTTTGCAGTCTTCTACCCTTCTGTAGCATCTGTTATACTGAAGTTGGTAACAAGTCACTCAACTATACACCAATACCAAACTACTTGATGATGTCTTCTCTGAATCCATGCAAAAGAAGCTTTTGTGCTATTGAAATGGTGGGGGAAAGCTAGCATGTGGTCACAAAACATCAAGTATGCAGAGGGCATCTATGTTTACACAAACCAGCTGGAGGATGTGCAATTCAACTAGTCTGGATGATGTAAATGCACTCTGTGTGTGTGTGTGTGTGTGTGCATGTGTGCTTCAGTAATGGAGTTTGACTCAGGGCTGGGGCATTGTTAGCTTTTAGCTGTTTCTCTCAAGGCTGATGCTCTACCACTTGAATCATAGCTCTACTTCCAGCTGTTTGCTGGTTAATTGAAGATGAGTCTCTTGGACTTTCCTGCTTGGGCTGCTTTCCAACTGTGATCCTCAGATCTCAGCCTCCTGAGTAACTATAATTATAGGAGTGAGCCACCAGTGCCCAGTTTGTTTTTTAACTGATGTTTGGACTCTCTTGGTACCTATATTCTCCTGCTCTAACAAACTAAACCATATCCTCATGTCTATTACAGTTATGTCTAAATTAAGAAAGACCAAATAGACTCTGGATAAGTACTCTGGAAACTCTCTTATGAATAAAGAACATTAGTTTTATGGCTCAGACTTTATAACATGCATTTTGACTTTAGATGACATTTTGTCTTGTATTTTCTTGGCTGTGTTCCTAATATCTGGACACATGTCTTCTAGAACAATGAGCTCTTAATGTTTTTATCCTATCAGAGCTTTTAATAATAATGCTCTTTTTGTGATGTATATCTTGCTGTAACTGTTATCTGGTATAATTTTATTATCTCACAATGTTGAATAACGAGAACATAATTTATTAAGAAGGGAGTGATTAATTCGGCTCCTGAAAATATCCTTTCTCCTTGATTAAGGTAATAAGGTAAACATGGCCGAGGAATCAGACACACAGCTCTCAGGAATTACTGCCTTCTGGAACTTTAAAAACAAAATTTATTATCTGTTGACTTTAATGAGTTTCTTGAGCTTTGTCACCTGAGAGTTTTAAGCTCTGGAAAATATGTATTTCTCTTTCAGGTTCAAATGGCACAAGTTTCTATGCAGCTTTTGTGAGATGATGAAGGAATTCCTAGAAAATGGGCCAAGGCTGCTGAATAACAGCCCTGTTTGTTGGAGGAGTGTTAAAGCCAAGGTTAAAAAAAAATTAAGGACATGTTATGATTCTGGAAGAAAACCATTTTGAGATCTATCTAATTTCACTAGTAAAAACTTGAAACATAGCAGCTGAGTTTTATCACTATCTGTCCTTTCCTAACAGCTATAGAAAATGACATTAAGATGAAAAATGTCAGCCACCAATCATTTTCTCATCTCCTTGTCCTCCCACTCCATGTGTTCCTGGATTCCAGATGCTGGGAGGACCATGCTCTACTCTACTCTAGCTCCTAGACTGACAAATGGTATTAACTAAAGTAGGTAGCAACTTGAACCAAATGAATTTTTCCTTCCCAAACTTCATGTGGTTTTTGTAACCAGCACTTGCCATTACTTCTGCTCCAGGATAAAAAAAAAGTATCTTTTTAATCCTCTGACCTCATTTTCTCCTTATAGCTTCAGTGTATGTTGCCCGAGTTTCCTCCCTCCTTCTCTTCCTTCCTTCCTAATAATTTCTTGACAAATATGCTAAAGGCTGAATCTACTCCTGTGCTGTACTGCTCAAGGCAAATTGCTGCAACCAGGGCAAATGCTCAGCATCTTACTGGACCACTTCTCTGAAGCATTATTAATCACCCTCTAGGAATCAGATTTCCTTGGCCTATTTTCAGGATTCATCCATTTTCATATTCCCACAATTAATATGCAGCACTGCTGGCCACCCTCTTTCCAGAAGTTTCTTACTGTTTGTTCTCTGATACTGAGGTATCCTGGTTTTCTTTCCCTTTTCCTTCATCCCCCATTCCCTTCCTTTTTACCCTGATTTTTTTTTTTTTTGTCTTTGGATACTGTAGTCTCCTAGTTTTCTTACTTCTCTTTCACCCTTTCACTCTCCCTTTTTCTGTTACTCTTTCCCTTTTCTTCCTAGTTTTCTTTGGATGTTCATTTTTTCCTCTTACTTTGCTTTTCCTTTTTTTTTTTTTCTTTTTTAAATCAGTAGTGGCACTTGAACTCAGGGCCTGGGCACTGTCCCTGAGCTCTTTCTGCTTAAGGCTAGCACTTTACCACTTTGAGCCACAGTGCTGCTTCAGGCTTTTGAGCAGTTATTTGGAGATAAGAGTCATAGGGAGGCTTTTCTGTCTGTGCTGGCTTTGAATCACTATCCTCAGATCTCAGCCTCCAGAGTAGCTAAGATTACGGGAGTGAGCCACCGGCACCCAGCTTTGCTTTTCCTTCTTCCTCCTTACATGTAAGTACGTTTTCTTATCTACAGAGTTCATCCATTCTACTGAAATCTAATGACTCACTTCCAAGTTGTGCAATCCAATGGACTCCAACAGACTACATGGTGTATGGATTCTCAGTGGACTCAGATACTGATGGATCACTTTGCTATCTTCTTTTTGCTTTCCTAACACATCACTCCCTAGTTTCCTCTAATCTTCCCAGCCAAGCTGGTCCTTCTCCTTTCAGCCAAGGAAGTCAGAAATGAAGATTCTCACTGTGTGTGTGTGTGTGCACGCGCGCACGTGCATGTGCATGAACATGTATGTGGGTGCACCGTGGCTGGGTTGAACTCAGCCTGGGTGCTGTCTCTAAACTTTTTTTTTTTTTTTTTTTAAATCAAAGCTAGTGGGCTGGGGATATGGCCTAGTGGCAAGAGAGCTTGCCTTGTATACATGAGGCCCTGGGTTCAATTCCCCAGCACCACATATACAGAAAACGGCCAGAAGTGGTGCTGTGGCTCAAGTGGCAGAGAGCTAGCTTGAGCAAAAGGAAGCCAGGGACAGTGCTCAGGCCCTGATTTCAAGGCCCAGGACTGGCCAAAAAAAAAAAAAAAAAAATCAAAGCTAGTGTTTTACCACTTAAATCACAGCCCCACTGTTGGCTTTTTGGTGGTTAATTGGAAATAAGAGTCTCACAGACTTTCCTGTCCAGGCTGGCTTCAAACTGAAATCCTCAGATCTCAAGCCTCCTGAGTAGCTAGAATTACATGCAGGTACCACTGGTGCCTAGCTAAGGCTCTCACTTCTAGCAGACTGTATTCAATGTTTACCTCCAGCTCCAGGCTTTCTGAGCCCCAACTCCGCGTGCACATAGGCATATATGCACAATACCCATGAATTGTCAACTTAGTTTCCTCTTAGATGATGCAAAGAAATTTCCAGGTTAGTTTGTCAAAACAAACTTGAGATTTCTTTGCAAACCTGTTTCTTTCAATACCTCCTGAACAATATCCCCATCCTTCCTAGTGTGTGAGACAAACCAAGAAGTCATACTAACACTTTTCCTCCTTTTCATATCAGTATCTACCATTACTAATATCCAACCTATTTTATTTCTCCATATTTTCCTGGGTTGTCTATTCCTATTTTAATTTATCCAAATGAATAAAAAAATCCATCTAAAATACTGGCAAATACATACATCAATCCTGTTATCTTTAAAATGATATTTTTAAAATAAATACTTTAAAAGGATTTTGATAACTTTAAAAATGCCAGAATGACAAGAATCCCAGTTTTCCTAAACTATGACTATCAATCTAGAAATAAAATGGGGAAAAGAGCTTTTTTTTTGGTCAGTTGTGAGGCTTGAATTCAGGATCTGAGTATTGTCTCTGAACATTTCCCCTCAAGGTTAGTACTCAGTCACTTTGAGAAACAGTGCCACTTTCAGTTTTCTTGTGGCAAATTAGAGATAAGAATCTCATAAATTTTCCTGCCCAGGCTGGCTTCAAACTGCGATCCTCAGAACTCAGTCTCCTGAGTAGCTAGGATTATAGGTATGATCTACTGCTGCCAGCAGAAAAAGGTTTCTTAACAGTAACGAAAACTACTATTACACAATTTTACCACCTAGTTGGTACTATTTACCATGTCTTACTTGTTCTGATTAGGGGTGAGGCATAAATAAGGGCTTTGAACAGGAAACTGATTTTATAGGTTTGAACAATGGGTTCTACACTTTGAACTGAAATAAATGGTTCTGAAACTCTCACTGTTTAACTGCCCAGTATCCAAATGGTATTTAGAATAGTGACTCAGTTCCAGAAGAACATGTTTTACTTGGTAAAGTCTTCTTTTTTATGGAAAGGATGCTTATAATATACTTTAGAGAATCTATTTTTGTATCCACAAAAATTAAAAAAAATAAAGTTCTAGGTGTTTATCCTCAATGACTTCACTAAATGAGGTATCATTCCATTTTACTTTACCACATAAAATTGATATTATCTCTACAAGAGACAAGATGTACAGATCATAAATTTCCTTTGAAAGATGAGAAGGAATCATCCAGATTTAACTGCATAAGTCAATTCACATTATGGGCTATACTGCCAGTAAAAATAATTCAGTCAAAATCTAAACAAGACTATTTGAATTTTCCCAGAAAAACTAGACAGAAAATCTATCTCTAGAATATCCTTTTAGTAACAAATGGGCCATAGGAAGATTAATGTGGTCACACAGACTATTAATAAAAACCATCCTAAAACATTAAAACATGGATGGTTTGAAGAACCAAATCACAGACAAAAAGTGAAATGCAGGAGGGGCTGAACCATTTTCACATTTTCTACAATGGAGGCAATTCCTTGACTTCATTGAGACAGTACCTGCAGTGGGGGAGTTCGCATGGTGAGACTTCTTGGGCAGGTTGAAAATCTGTTCACCAGGGTCCGGGGGAGGAATTGCATCTTGCCCTTGTCGTGCCTCAACAGGGTCGTACTCCTTCCCATCATAGTTAGCGTCGTAGAATTTCTTAAACCACTGAATAAAATCCAGGTTGTCCTGGAAGCGTCCTTTCACGAGCTTCTCCACTGGAATCACCTGCAATGGGAAAAAACTGTGAGCCATGAGCCCGAGGCTTGCTGGTATTTAACACAACTCAAGTGCTCCCTAAATATCCTTGCTTGCCTGCAACTCATGATCTCCTTCGTAGCCAGCTGTATGCTACAAGGAACATGATTTTTTTTTCCATCTAATATAGTCAAAGAACTTATCCAAGAACCACATAGTTGAGTCTCTGGGAATATTTAATGCTTCTGAACAAACTAGACTAAAAACATAATTCTTAATTGTTAGGAGGGACTAATCTGCCAGGTGTGGTGGTACACACCTGTAATCGTAGCACACAGGCTGCTGAGGCAGAAGGATAGTGAATTTAAGGGCAGCCTGGGTTACATATAGTGGGGCCCAATTTCATTAAGAAGAAAAGTAAATAAAACCAAACCAAATCAATAAAAAAGGGGGAAAAAAAAGAATAAAAGAGCAGCTTAGATGATCTTCCTTACAGAATTCTTATTGTTAAAGCATCTCCCACAGAGACACAAGCCAGGAGGTTATACTTGGTATTTGTCGCATTTGACTCAGTTGTATTGGAATAAATGCTTACTTATAAGGATTATAACTACTAAAGAGTACAAATGAATAAGATTCAAGTCAATACAAATGGATACCAAGCCAATGGTTCCTATGAAACAAAAAGCTTTGCCAGAGCTCATTTACAATATAAAAAGACAAGTATGAAAACAACTAACCTCAATCTAGGGCCCAGAAATTCTTGGACCACCCAGGAGCACACTCCCTGAGAGTGGAGAGGAAAAGAGATGTAGACTGTCTAAGGGCTGAGGGGAGGTGCCTGGAGGAGGCACATAACATTCACATCAGATCCCAGGAGAGGAAGCTAAGCATTTCATGGGGCAACCTTGCCTACTGCAACCAGAAGACTGCCAGCATTCCCTATAGGTGGCTGACCTATAGCAATATAGGAATGCACTGGAAGACCAAGGAAAAAAATGGGATTTGATTGCTCAGCTGAAATTCATTAGGCCACTATTTTCAAAGAAAAATGGAAAGGTACTGCACCATTACTAGATTTTACTTCACCCCTTTCTGGATGAAGATTCTAGTTCAATGAGAACCATGAGAGAGTGATCAAACTAAGGTGTGTGAGGTTGTAAATGTGTAAGCATGAGATGCAGTAAGAAGCCCAGTGCCCAGGGCACCATACGTCATTGTGTGATGTTTGAATGAAAGCTGCATAAAATCAACTTGCTGCAGTGCTTTGCCATCTCTGGATCTCTATGCCATCAATGTCCTAAAGTGCATCAACAGAACCACTGAAAAACTGTAGAAAGACTGTAAATATCAATGTCAATGGAAAGAGAAAAAGCAACAGGAGCATTTTCAGTGATCCATTAAGTGAATTATTAGTTATAATATTTTTTCAGTTAAAAGAGAAATTAAACCAAGTACAGGACAAAATAAAAAAAAGCAAGCTTATGAAAGGAACCATATTTCTCATAAAGATTCTTCTGGTACTGGAGACTTTGGTGTTGATAGTTCCTTCCTTTCTCTGGAAGAATTCTGCCCAGATGCACTCAAATGACCTTCCATGTACTATTAACTTACTTTTATGTCTTCTAAGTTTTAATTTCTTGTTTATGCAGCTATTGATTGATTACTAGGAAGTGACAGCATAGTGGCTTTTTATTGTGTAAGGCTCATTAACAGACTATTGTACTTTTTTTGTAAGGCATGGAAATTTATAGTTTTAAATGACAGTGGTATGTGAGCAATTGAAAGGAGGCCTTTCCTTTTTAAAATTTTTGGCAATACTAAGGTTTGAATCAGGGTCTCTTGCTTGCTAGGTAGATGCTCTATCACTTGAACTGTGTGTTCAGTCCTGTTTCTTGCTGATTATTTTGGAGATGGGAGTCTTGTGGCCTTTTCAATTTAGGCTGGTCTGGAACCTCAATCCTGTTTTTAGCCTCCTGAATAGCTAGGATTATAGATGTGAGCCACCAGCACCTGGCAAAATGCACTTGCTTCTGCTGACTTAGGTTTACATTCTCTGTAAGAATGTTACATTTCAGGGGACTAATTTGCAAATCTGAGGTGGCGAGCAAAACTTTGCACAGAAAGGGCCTTGTTATACTCTTGGGCTGTGACAGACATAATAGGAGAATACAACACTGTTTCACAGCATTTTAAAGCAAGAGAAGCCAACAAGGGTACTGAGGCCAGGCTCCTTCCACTGCAAGAATTTTTCTTTGACATGCTTAACAAGTGTTCATCCATCCTCTTGTATACACATTGCTAGAGATACAGAATTATTCATTTGGTATATAGCAAGTGCCTTCAATAAACCTATGGACTAGTGTTTCATTTGTTTTCCAGTGCAGAAGCATAGATAGAAAACTGAAAGAGACAGGAGCTGGGAATATGGCTCAGTGGTAGAGTGCTCGCCTTGCATGCATGAAGCTCTGGGTTCGATTCCTCAGCAACACATAAACAGAAAAAGCCGGAGTGGCACTGTGGCTCAAGAGGTAGAGTGCTAGCCTTGAGCAAAAAGAAGCCAGAGACAGTGCTCAGGCCCTGAGTTCAAGCCCCAGGGCTGGAAAAAAAAAAAAAAAAGAAAACCGAAAGAGACAAAAGTGCTGTTAACTCATAAAATTAAGGAGAATCTGATTTTGAATACATATGTTAACACCTGACCAGAAACTAGCCATTGTAAAAGACTAAGGTGTTACAGAGGAAGTACATTTTATTTAAAGTACATTTAGATGGAGTTTTGCTATGCTTTCAAGGATGGTATCAAACTCGTGACCTTACGTGATCATCCTGCTTCAGATTCCAGACTAGCTGGATTACAGGTGGATTACAGGCTCAAGACTACATAATTTGAAATAAAAATTCTAAGAAAAGGTGTAGCTAGCTGATTTAACATTTTGATAAGAATGCATTTACTTAGGAGGGAAATAAATTATATTCAATAAAAAGATATAGCTGTGGGGGCTGGTAATATGGCCTAGTGGTAGAGTGCTTGCCTCGTATACATAAAGCCCTGGGTTCGATTCCTCAGTACCACATATATAAAAAAATCCAGAAGTGGTGCTGTGGCTTAAGTGGTAGAGTGCGAGCCTTGAGCAAAAGAAGCCAGGGACAGTGCTCAGGCCTTGAGTTTTCCCAGGATTGGCAAAAAAATAAAATTTTTTAAAAAAGATATAGCTGTGTGTGGTGGCTCACATCTTTAATCCTAGCAATTTGTGAGACTGAGATCAGGAAGATCACACATAGTCCCATGCCAACCAGAGGTGGGAGGGAACAGTTTGTGAGATCCCCATCTCAACAGAAAAAGCTGGGCATGGTAGTATGTGTCTGTTCCAGGGCAGTCCAGGCAAAAAGCAAGACCAATGTGGAAAATAACCAACGTAAAAAGGGCTAGAGATGTGGCTCAAGTACCTTGCAAGTGTAAGGCTCTGAGTTAAAATCCCAATACCACACTCAATATAGATATTTCACCAAACTCTTCGTCTCTTTAATGCCTATTTTTTTTCCATCAAGCTTTTAATGAAGAGATCATAAAATAACAGCTTCTCATCACTGTACATTAAGATTGCACACTTCTGGAGATCAGTCGTTTGTCAATCACTTTTGTATGACACTGGAGGGCTGCATACCTACAGCTTTGACCTGAATTTTATCCTAATGAGGGATGTGAACTCAATATGATGAGTGACAACATGCCTATCTTTTATAGCCTAGTGGTCTATGTATTGTTGCTACAATCTATTTATTACAAAGAAAGCTTTTAATTTCTCCCCTTCTGGCTTTATCTCTTTTCTTTCTTGAAAATCTATTCTTTTCAAGTTTATTTATTCAAAGAGGCATACCCTAAATAAAGAATGTGAATTAATAAGCATGTATCTGAGTAGCAGTCAATATGCAAAAACAAGATTGAGTAGTTTTAGCTAATAGTTTCTTATAGGGGAATAAAGGACTCTAACATCTTACTCCAGTTGTATCATTTTTGGACAAAATTAAGAAAATTCAAAGGGGGAAAAAGGGAAAATTATGAACCAGTACTAAGAATCTCAGGGTATTTACAGTGCTGGAATCGTATTTTCCTTCAGTATTGGGGCCTGAGCTCAAGGCCTCATGCTTGTTCGGCTTACTTGCTTAGTTGACATTCTACCACCTGAGCCACATCTTCAGTCCAGCTTTTTGCCAGTTAACTTGGGGATGGAGCCTAGCAAATGTTTCTGCCTAACTTGGTCTTGAACTTTGAGCCTCTGGATTTCAGCCTTCGGAGTAGCTGGGGGATCACAGCATGAGATACTGGCACCCAGCTGCTGTGGTCATTGTGCTCCCCCCTCCTCAGGCTTGCAGCTTGCATGCATATGTGTGTGTGCAGGAAAGAGAGAGGGAGGGGAGGGGGGAGAGAGAGAGAGAGAGTCCTGAGCACTGTCCCTGAGCTTATTTGCTCAAGGCTAGTACTCTACCATTTGAGCCACAGCTCCACTTCCATCTTTTTTTTTTTTCTTTTTTGTAATTATTGGGAGATAAGAGTCTTATGGACATTTCTGCTTGGGCTGGCTTCATTCAGTGATCCTCAGATCTCAGCCTCCTGAAGAGCTAAGATTACAGACGTGAGCCACTAGTGCCCGACTAATGCTGGGCAGTTTTACATGCATTCCTTTATTTCAACTTCCTGACTATGAGCAAGAGATTTCTAGACTTCTTTTATAGGTGAGTAAACTCAGAGTGGGAGAATTCAAGTGACTTGTTCCATAATGAGCTGGGATTGAGGATCATGCTATGCCACAATAAGATGTTTTTCCCTGGAACAAATATACAAAGAACCAGAGAAGCATCTGGAAAACATAGAAATTTCTCCTCTGCAATAGTAAACATAGTTATTAACATCTAAACACTTGTAATTTCTGTTAAAAGTTTTACTCAAATGGTTGCAAGTTTTGATAATCTGTTTAAATTAAAATTTCATGCAAATATGGGAAGTTAGGGTGATGCTTTACAGACTCCAACTTGTTGAGATATCAGAGATATTCTCATTTACAAGTTTATAGATTTTGCATTTCTGATAGAAAACAATTCTAAGAGAAGACGAGTACATTTTATTTATTTATTTATCTATCTATTTATTTAATTTTTGGGTGCCAGGTCCTAGGGTGCTGTCTCTAAGCATTTTGCTCAAAGCTAGCACTCTACCACGTTAGCCACAATTTCAATTTTTTTTAAATTAATTGGAGATAAGGAGTTGCCCCAACTTTCCTGCCCAGGCTGGCTTTGAACCATGATCCTCAGATCTCAGCTTCCTGAGTAAGTAGGCTTACAGGCATGAGCCACTGGTTCCAGGCTTGAAAAGTACATTTTATTATAGAGGTACAGGGAGTTTCATACCTTATCAACGTTCATTCGCTTGAACGATGCTTGCAGAAGTTTGAAATTGTGAATATACTCATGTTCCAATTTTGCTTGAAATTTTACTTTCTTCAAACTAATGCAGCCTGGGAAGAGCATGTCCATGAACTGGCAATAAGCTGCTCCTGGAAAGAGACAAGAGAAGCACATGTGTGAGTCTTGCTGGGCCCTGAAGCACTGGAGGGTTGTGAGGTAGGAAAATGACCAGGCTTGGAGGCACCATCATACCAAGCTCTTCTGGCTGCACATGCTCTTCTTACCACTGCTCTTAGTCTCTGACACCTCAGCCAACCACCACCAGCCACCTCACCTCACCCACAAGGACGAGGTGTCAGAGAATGCCGCAACAATGCAGGACTTGCCACTTCCTAATCCTGAACACTGCGTATTATAAGATATGCATGCAGCACCACAGGAATCCACATCAATTGTACAAAACAAGGGAACAAGGGTTAGAATAACTTCTGAGCACCTTCTAGGAAAAAGGAACACGGCTTTCTTCTGCCTACCTATCATTCTGCTCCATGCCATCAAAATAAGTAAGTAAGGGAAAAGTATAGAACATGTCAACAATGAGAGAAACATGAGAAAACTTCTCAAGAAATATGTAGCTCAAAGCAATACATACTCTCAAGCTACCTTCTATCCATCTTGCAAAATAACAGGGGTGAAAACTGTAGTACAAAGCCATCTACTATCCAAAACAGATGCATAGTAATTTAATTTTAGCCCAGGGCAATAGGGTCCTGATATTAACATGAAACATGAAGACAGGGAGAACATGAAACTTACAAAAGTTCAGAATCATGCTGTTTATGACTGAAAAAGAAACATAACAGAAATGTTCTATGAGTCCTCTGAGAAAATGGTCATAGAAAAACTTTTTTTTTATAAAAGCCTTTTTTAGAACATGAAACTTTCAACTAGAAATTTCTAGTAAGATCATGTTTACCTGATTTGCAAGTTAACAGAATAGACTAAATCCAAAGGCACAATGATTTTTTTTTCTTTTACAAGAAAGAAAAGTAATGAGTGGCAAGAATGGGAAGAAGTAGCCCTTTTAAATTTCTTTTCTGGGTCTGGCTTGCTTGGTCTGTTTCTACATGCGCAGACTGGACTTTCTGGAACGTGCAGGATTTTTCCTCATCCTTTGCCTCTGAGGCTTCTGTGAGAAGTTTTGCTCCTATGTGGGCAACTAATTCACTGTCAGATACAACTCTCTCTTTCGCTTATGCCCAACAGATGTAGAGCACTCTTTACTGCGACAGAATGGAAAAGACACTATAAGGTATAGAGCAGGAAATGTTGGGACAACGCCTAGTTTACAGGTAGGGGTATAAGAAATATA
The DNA here is from genome assembly GCF_023159225.1 of Perognathus longimembris pacificus. Taxonomy (NCBI): domain Eukaryota; kingdom Metazoa; phylum Chordata; class Mammalia; order Rodentia; family Heteromyidae; genus Perognathus; species Perognathus longimembris. The sequence goes on along the minus strand of NC_063175.1, from coordinate 29,971,065 downwards.
AACCATAATAAAATCTGCAGAGTTTCTGCATCTGTCTTCCTCTTAGATGTAAGCATCCTAACTGGTAAGTTTCTCATGAAGCAGATGGGTCTCTTAAAATTAGCACATTATAACAAACAAAAACAAAACAATAAACACTGGGAGAGATAAGAGAAACATCACGAACTGCGGGGAGGGGCATTCAATGATTCAGATCTTCCTCTTGAAATGTTACCAAGGGGAACAAATCCTAATAACATCACTTACACGAGTGGGGGATGGAAACATGTTGGCTCATTACTTGCTCTGTGAGGTTGTTTACTTGTGAGAAGTTTGACACTGTATTCTCACCAACCAACCAACCAACCAACCAACCAGCCAGCCAGCCAGCAAGCCAGCCAGCCAATTTATTTCAATATACGAGAGAAGGAAGGCAAAATCATCTCTAGTATCATAATCTAAGAGCTCATCACCGGTTATTTTCTTTCTATAACACTCTAGTCCTTTTTGGTAACACTAAAGTTAAACCCAGGGCCTGAGCATGCAAGGCAAACACTTTACTACTGAAGTATATACATTCAGCCCTAAACTTCTGTTTTTAACTTAACAGACCATGATTTCCTTTCTGGGTTGTTTAATATTCTCTACCAATATTTTAATGACTTTCTGGTATTTATATCATGTTTAGCAACTTCCCCTAACCAAGACCACATAAATATTCATGTGTAGTTTCTTTAAGTACTTTCATGATCTCAAGTTTTACATTTAAATTCTGGATCCATGTGGAATTTATTTTGGGTCTATGATATAAAGTATGGTTCTAATTTTAATCTCCAAATGTTAGTGGAAATCTGTCATTTCTGGCTCTCGTGCACTTGGACACCTTCCTACCTGGTTGATGCCACCGTGTCTGCATCCTATCCTACCCCAGTAGCTGAATGTGGACAGACCTTTCTCTGCCCCAGTCTGAGTAGGAGGAGTGACAGAAACACAGAGACTATTAGATTTTATTCATGGTTTAAGTGTGGGCCTACAGTCCTGAGCAGCAACAACAGATTGGGGACATCCTTATTCCTGTGGCACTTGGAGGCTCCTTAGTGGCCTATGCTTCTTTCATCTTCTGAGATGGGTTTTCTATTGATGCTGAGATACTAATATCTTTCCTGAAAATTCCTCTGTACTTTAGATTGCCAGAAATAATTTTTTCACAAATAACTGCCAACTGATAAATAGGCTAGGTATTGAATATTACCATGTGATAGGTAATCTATATTTCTGCATGACAAGCACTATTTGGGGGGAGGGGGAGAATACTGTTTTTTTCTTTTCTTTTCTTTTTTTTAATACAGTTATAACCGGTGGGGAAAAATCAGTCCTTTCATTTAGATCTATCTGACTGAAAGATTGCTCAATGAATCCCTTTGACATACTTGGACTGACTACAGATACCATCTATCTAGATAGTCAGTAATCCGGAATCAGTAGACTATGAAGTGCTAGGAGGAGAAGTTAAGAGTAGCAAAATGAAGGGGATGAAAGGAACAGAGGGATGATGATTGAAATCTAAACTCAGAGAAATGAGAAAGTGGAAAAGAGTAAAAAAGTTTTAAAAAGGTAATAACCAAAAGGAAATAAAAAACTTAAAACAACTGTAACCTCTTTGTACATCAGTTTGATAATAAAAATTTGAAAAAAAAAAAAGAAATCTAGAACAAAACATGTTAAGCGAGGTAAGCTTAGCTCAGAGACAAATGACAAAGGTGCAATTCTTATGTCCTTCTGATCATATAAAATAATATTTATCAAAATAAACTCCAGGAAATGGAAACAAAAAAAAAACTTAAAACAAAGAACAAAACAAACAAGCAAACAACAATATAGGTATAGAAGAATACTACCAAAATTGAGGGTACTAAGCTTGAGAGGTGGAGGTTTTGGTAACCAGAGACTGAATTTTGTCTGTCCTGATGAGGAAGGAGGCCTAAAAAACATGGTTGTCTATGTATCTAGGGATGAAGTAGAAAAAGAAGAATTAAAATAAAATAAAATAAAATCAAAATAAAGAAGGAGAGATAGAAAAGAAAAAGAAAGAAGAAGAAAATGGGGGAACATAAGAAACACACAATAAATAGAATATAAAAATAATGAAAAATCAGAAAAATATCTAAAAGTTATAATTGGCAAAAAGAAATCTTCCTTATCTGGGCAGTCTTCTGTTTCTCCTGTGCCCACTTTCCAGTCTTTTAATGGAGCCTCTGATTTCCTTTTGATGGTCCAATACTGGGTTTTAAAGTCTTTGCCTATGCTTGCTAGCTAGGCATTGGGCCACTTCACTGACACCCCCAATTCTTTTCCATATTTTTCAGACAGGGTATCACAATTAGAGGTGGTAGGGATATGGGCCTAGATCATGATCTGAGGAGAACTATTTTTTTAAGTAATATTACTATACATAGTAATATAAATAATATATTATTATTTTAATATATATTATTTCCTAAAATAGGTGTTTAGGTCTCTTTCTAGACCTTAATCTGTTTTTGTCTCTCTCTCTACAACAGTCCCACAACCTTAGTTATCTAAACTTTATACTACGTATTACTAAATACTGTGCATCATTTCCTTTTTTAATTCAAGAACTTTTAATATGTAATCATTTTTTTCCATTTTTTGAATTTGTCGTCAATGGCATATAAAAATAACAGCTTTAAAAATTTATTTAATATTTAATATAATAATATTTATTTATTTAATAACTTTTGGATAAAATTCATGTACTCTACAATTAAATCTTTTAGGATATATATTTCAATGATTCTTAATTTGTTCACAGAATTGCACAACTATCACCACTATCTAACTCTGGAAGATTTTCATCATCACAGAAAAAAACAAAACTTTATGCTCATGACAGGCACTCTCCATATTCTCTCCTTCCTCTAGGCCCTAGCCATCTATAAATATATCTACTAATCTACTTCCTGATGCTAAGTATTTGCCTTTTCTGTGCATTTCATATAAATTAAATCATACAATATGTGGCCACTGTGTATGGCTTTTCAAGGTTCATGCGTTCTGCGGCATGTATCAGAATTTTATTCATTTTCACAGATAATAATCCATTCTACAAATATACCACATTTTATTGACCAAGTTTCAATTGGTGGATATCTGGGTTTTTACTATGGGCATATTCTGAGTAATGCTGTTATGAACATTTTTGTACACATTCTGGTGTGGACTCATTTTCAATTTCCTTGCTACATACCTGCAAGTGGAATTGCTGGGTCATATGGTACTTCCATATGTCCAACATTTTGAAGAGTTGACAAACTGGTTTCCAAAGCAGGTGTAGTACCCTTGTACTTTTCCACAGCAATGTGGAAAATACTTTGCCAATCCTGTTATTATCTGATATTCTGATGCTAACTATTCTAGTGGGTATGAAGCAGAGTCTCATATTGAATCCAGGTTGATTTCTCTAATGACTAAGAATGCTGAACATCTTTTTTGAAGTGTTTGGTCATTTGTGTATCTTCTCGGAGAAATGTCTGTAAATCTTTTGCACACTATTTTTGTTGTTGTTGATGGCAGTCCTGGGGCTTCAACTCAGGGGCTGAGTGATGTCCCTGAGCTTCTTTTGCTCAAGGCTGGAGCTCTACCACTTAAGCCACAGCTCTTTGGCTTTTTTGGTAGTTTAATTGGTGATAAGAGTCTAATGGACATTACTGCCTGAGCTGGTTTTGAATTGTGATCCTCAGATCTCAGCCTCTGGAGTAGCTAGGAGTACAGGTGTGAGGCACCAGCACCCGGCTTCCTTTGCACACTTTTTGCAGGTTCTGGGCCTTGGACTCAGGGCCTGAGCACTGTCCCTGGCTTCTTTTTGCTCAAGGCTAGCACTCTGCCACTTGAGCCACAGTGCCACTTCTGGCCGTTTTCTACATATGTGGTGCTGGGGAATCGAACCCAAGGCTTCATGTGTACGAGGCAAGCACTCTTGCCACTAGGCCATATTCTCAGCCCCTTTGCACACTTTTAATTTTAAAAATCTTAAGTAGCTGTACAAAGAGGTTTCCAGCTTTGCACACTTTCAAACTGAGCTCTCTTTTTATTGTTGAGTTCTAGGAATGTGCTCTTCCTTTCTCTTTCCCTTATTTTGTTCCTGGGTAGTGTCAGTGATTAGACTCTGGGTCTGTAGCATACTTGAGACCCCCTCTCCTCCCAGCCCTTTTACTTCTGAGATAGGGTCTTGCTAACTTGCCCGGAGAGATAGCTTCCTCTGAGTCCCAAGTAACTAGGAGTACAAGTGTGTACTACCATACCCAGTCAGGATTCACCTTCTTGGTGATATCCTGTGAATTACAATTTTTTAATTTTTAGTAAACTCAATTTACTAATTTTTTTTTTTTTTTTTTTGCCAATCCTGGGCCTTGGACTCAGGGCCTGAGCACTGTCCCTGGCTTCCTTTTGCTCAAGGCTAGCACTCTGCCACTTGAGCCACAGCGCCACTACTGGCCGTTTTCTGTATATGTGGTGCTGGGGAATCGAACCCAGGGCCTCATGTATACGAGGCAAGCTTATATCCCCAGCCCCTCAATTTACTAATTTTTCTTTAATCACTTGTGATTTTGTTGCCACATGCAAGAAATGATTGCCTAGTCCAAGGTCATGAAGATTTATACCTATACTTTCTTCTTTTTCCATCCATCAACTGTAGGATTCTCCCCACCCCCCCCCCCCCTTACATTTAGGGCTATAATCCACTTTGAGTTAATTCTTGTAGATGATGTAAGATTGAGTTCAACTTCATTATTTTGTACATGAATATTGTTATCTCAGTAACATTTCTGAAAAGACTACCCTATCTACACTATCTTGGCACTCTGTTGAAAAATCTATTAGCTATAAATGTATGGTTTGTATTTCCTGGCTGGACATTCTACTCTATTCTATTTATGTGCCTATCCTATGGCAATCACATACTGTCTTGATTACTGTGCCCTTTTAACAAGTTTTTTCTTCTTTCTCAAGATTATTTTAGCCACTCTAGGTCCCTTGCTTTTTTTATATGAATCTTATGATCTCTCAACTTCTCCTAAAAGGTAGTTGTAATTTTGATAGGAACTGCACTGAAATCTATATATCAGTTTGGAAAGTTCTACTATATTTAATAATATTCTATCTTCCAATCATGAACATGGCATGTCTTCCCATTTCTTTCTTACAGTAATATTTCATAACATTTAATGTACACATGTTGCACTTCTTTTGTTATAGTTACTCCAGGGGATGCTTTTTGTTTGTTTTGTGCTGGTCCTGGAGCTTGAACTCAGGGCCTATGCACTGTTCCTGAGCTTTTCTGTTCACACGGAGAGCCCAATCTCCACTTCTAGCTTTTTGGTGGTTAAATGGAGATAAGTCTCAGGGACTTTCCTGCCCAGTCTTAGCTTCAAACTACAATCTTCAGATTTCAGTCTCCTGTGTAGCTAGGATTCGAGGTGTGAGCCATCAGTGCCTGGCTTATATGCTGTCTTTTGAATGTTATTATAAGTTATTTTAATATTCATAATTTTATTTTCAGATTGTTCTTTGATAATCATAGAAATATAGTTTTTGATCTTGTATACGGCAAATTTCCTTAATTCATTTATTCTGATGCCTTTTGTTTCTTTTTCTCACCTTGTTTCCCTTGGCTAGAACCTCCAAGACAAAGGAAGTATACTAAATTTTATCAACTACCTTTTTGACAACCATGGAAATAATAAAAATGCTTTTCTCATTTAATTCATTAACATGGTCAATCATATCCATTTTTCACTAGTGCTGAATCATGTTTGTATTCCTGCAATAAGTTCTACTTGGTGATGCATGAGTTTCTACTACAGTGATGTCTTACAATCACAAATTCTTATGCTTTTTACAATACATATCTGTGAGACAGTCTGTAATTTTGTGTAATTTCGTTCTATTTTCTTAGCATAGTTCTTTTAGGTTTAAAACATAAATTGGGAAATTTTCCACTTTTTTTTTGTTTTTAGTGGTGGAGCACTAAAGGTTTTTGTTTTTTTAGAGGCTTGGTTAGAATCCTAACCACACAATTTACTGCTTTTATACCCTTAGTTTTTCATCCACTGCAGAACACATGAGCAACAAATACATAGAATAACAATTAAGAAAACACTAAGAAAGAGTGTCATTTAGCATTCCAGTAAGGAGTGCGTGTTCTGGTGTTATATTACATGCCATAGTTTCAAGAGTCAAAGATGCCTGAGAATTGGCTTGTGGGATTATGTTGAAGACTTGTTGGTGTTGCATATGGGTAAGTGTACTTGGATATTTTTCAAGTTCTGGCTCCCTACATCTTTTAGGAGACATGTCATAGGTACATTATTAAAGAATATTTTAAAATTAATTATGGCTCCTACTGTGGTACAAAACCATTTTAGGGTATAACATGAACAAAGCTGTTATACTCTGGTTCTTATCAAAAGACAACCCTTGCTGGGAAATAGCACAGTGGTAGAGCACTTGGTTAGCTCAGTTCAATCATTAGCACTAAAACAACAACAAGTCAACCCACTATTTATGCTGTAGATCACATTTCCTTGTTTTCTTGTTGAATGATACGTGTATCATTTATCTATTATGTAAATTTCCCTATGTTTAAATTATACCTAACACATGGATATATGCTTTTGAAATCACTTGATTTTCTGTATATGTGGTGCTGGGGAATCGAACCCAGGGCCTTATGTATACAATGCAAGCACTCTTGCCACTAGGCCATACTCCCAGCCCTATCACTTGATTTTGACATGATAAAACATATATTCCTCAGCTCCACATTATCCTTGAGCTACTGTGCCATTTATCTCTTCTTCACAACAACCTTCCCTTTTTACTGCCATTGTTTCATCTGCCATACAATTCATTTCCATGCCAATTCAACAGTCTTCTAAGTTTACCACATTCTGCACAGAATCATGAATAGCTTCTGTTATCAACTTACTCATTTTTCTTTCCTCATTTTGCTTAGCCTCTTAATGACATTTAACATGGTTGATCATTCTCTCATTCTTAAAAATTACATTTTTCGGGCTGGGAATATAGCCTAGTGGTAAGAGTGCTTGCCTCCTACACATGAAGCTCTCCGTTCAATTCCCCAGCACCACATATATGGAAAACGGCCAGAAGGGGCGCTGTGGCTCAGGTGGCAGAGTGCTAGCCTTGAGTGGGAAGAAGCCAGGGATGGCCCTCCAGTCACTCTTTGTCACCTCATCTTGTCTTATGTCTGGAATTTTATTGTTAATGCATCGACTAGTTTGCTGCTTATATTCTATGGACTATGTATTTCAAGAATACTTGCATCTTATCAGTCTGGGTTCCCTTTGTATCTATTTACTATACTAAATACTTGGCATAAGAAGATTTCAGTAAATATCTGGCTAATGAGGGAAGGTTAGAGGGTTGTAGCAGCTTAACTACAATAAAGATTAGCATGTAATTAAATTCTAATGTTATTAAATTCCAAAATAGTAGATATTACAAGTGTTACTCTGTATTTCTTCAAGATTTAGTGGATATATTTTTTCCTTTTTTTTTTTTTTTTTTTTTTGCCAGTCTTGGGGCTTGAACTCAGGGCCTGAGCATTGCCCCTGGCTTCTTTTTGCTCAAGGCTGGCACTCTACCACTTGAGCCACAGCACCACTTTTGGCTTTTTCTATATATGTGTTGCTGAGGAATTGAACCCAGGGCTTCATGTATGCAAGGCAAGCACTGTGCCACTAGGTCATATTTCCAGCCCTCAGTGGAAATATTTTTTAAGCTTTTTAGCCTAAAGTAAGAACCATTCATGTGACCAAGTCTTCAGAAAGTGAAAGAATAAGCTTGTTCAAAAGGCTAAATATAATACACTGTACTTAAATAAAAGCAATCTAAAATGGAGGAGGTTCTGTTTACCAAGTGATTGATTATAGTAGATGTGCTAAGCCCATTAGCTCTAAGTGGTACTGTGGTTATGAAAGTCAACAAGATTCTGAACCTAAGTCAAAATAAAGAAAGCTATTTTGACTTTCTCCAATGCCATACTATAATAGCACCTAAAGAATTAAAGTACTTTACAAGTTTTTATTGTAAGTCAAAGTGACACAAGTTTGGAGACAAGAGTCCAAATTGAATAGTTGGGGTCCTATATGAGGAAGACAGAGATAAAAATGAGCAATGATTGCAAAAGTTTTGAAAGTATATGGTTTAGGCGAATATTATCTTAAAGAGGATAATTATGACAATCTCATTTTCACCAGATCTCAGTACTTCAACAGTAGAGTAATAGCAGAATAAATATACATTTCTAAAAGGAAATTTTCAGTCTAAAGATATATCACCTAATAGTACATTTATAGAGCATATAAGAAATAGAAGAAACAAAACACGCACATTTGTGTAAAATCTGTTAAAGACTACACATTTATTTTTATAATTCTAAACACCAGGTACCTTTATGAGGAATTTATCATTAATGTCTTATTCAACAGACTTTGATTGTTTTAAAGTGTTTGTTTTGGGGCTGGGAATATGGCCTAGTGGTAAAGTGTTCGCCTCATTTACATGAAGCCCTGGGTTCAATTCCTCAGCATCACATATATAGAAAAAGCCAGAAGGGGCGCTGTGGCTCAAGTGGTAGAGTGCTAGCCTTGAGCAAAAAGAAACCAGGGACAGTGCTCAGGCCCTGAGTTCAAGCCCCAGAACTGTCAAAAAAACCCCCAAACAAACAAAAAAGTGTTTGTTTTGTTCTGCACTGTTTTTAGATAACAGTACTAAAAGAAATTACAGAGGAAAGCACAGAAGAACACATGAGGCATTTGGATGGATGTTAGTGGAACCAGTTATACTCTGCAGAATACTCTAGAAAAATCTAGGGGTGAATATACAGCTACTGATTGGCCTCAATATTGTGATTTTTTTTTTTTTGGCAATATTGGGGTTTGCACTCAGAGCTTTATGCTTGCTAGGCAGGCTATGCCTCCAACTCTTTCTCACACTGGTTCTTTTAAAATTTATTTTTGTTACATATGTGAGTACATTTCTTGTCATACTTGTTACCCCCTTCTTCATTTTTTGCCCCTCCCGCCTCATTTTTTCCCCCACCTTCTCTCTTCCCAAACACCTGCCCTCCCCCCACCGAGTTGTACAGTTAAGTTTACCACATACTGTCTTCACATTGGTTATTTTTTAGATAGAGTTGCCTTTCCTGACCAGAAACATGCTTGGACCACTATCCACCTATTTGAGGCTTCCTGTCATAGCTAGGATAACAAGTGTGCATGCAGTTTCAGACTTTTCTACCTGGGCTGGCCTTTAACTACAATCCTCTGATCTCAGCCTCCACTGTAGCTAGAGTGAAAGGCCCATATTACCTCACTAAGTTACTGGTGGAAAATGGGTCTTTCAAGTTTTTCTGGCCTGGATTGCTTTGAACCATAATCCTGATAGAGCCTTCCAAGTATCTAGGATTATAAGTATGAGCCACCATTGGCACTTGCCTCATGCTATGATTTTATGTGCCAGTGTGTATATGTGTGTGTGTATACGCATACAGGTGCATACCTATATTTGTGCATGCATATATGTATGTATGTATATACTCATAAGACTTCCATGTTACATACAAAATAAGCATTTTATCTCTAATTTTACTGTTCTCATATATTTTGTATCTTTTATTACATGCACATACCACACATAAAATATGCAGCTCTATTACTGTCAAATAAAATCCCGAAGCAGTTTTCCAGAAATGCAACACAATCTGTGGAGAAGACATCCAGTGATATTGGGTTCTGCCACAAACAGCTACTCACATCACTCATCTGATTTTCTCACAGGCCAAAGACCTATTGTACAGCAATGCCTGCATCACTGAAGGATTTAGTGACAACTTTCCACCTTCTATGGTCTTGTTTGGTATCTATGAAGGTTTAGATGAAAGAATGACAATCTTAATTTACTGGATTCCTTCATTATATGAACTCTAGCAGGTAGATATTTGTAATAAAGCATATTCTCTCAAGCTGGTATCAATGGAAGATAGAGAACTGAAGTGTTGGCTTTTGGATCTAAGCCTTCATCAACTTAAATAGGCTATGCCATGTCATCACACTCCTCTAAGCCAACAGTGTTATCTGTGAAATGTCAGGGTTGGATGGAACTCTAAGCTCTAAAATTAGACCATTCTCTAATTCTCAGGCTGTCATCAACTTCTCTTTTAAGGGCTACTCGAGGTTTCTATTAATTATGAGACAGTTCTGTTTCATTCTCATATGACTAAGATGTTCCCCAGTTTCTAGCCACCACTAATATGAGGAGTCACTAGCAAGCGCTTGCTGCTGGAGGCTTACTCCCCTCATCCCAATAGCTATCAAGATTTTGGTACTGCTTACCTATCTCCACACTCCTCTCTTGAGCACCTGACATTTACATATAGAGTACTACACTATTCTGCATCGTTAAGAGCTGAATATTAATAATTAAAATATCTTTCACCATTACCAAAACCCAAATCTCATAACGAAGGAAGGGACTCCTTCTGGAAAACTGGGGCTTACTAAAGAGAGGCTGCAAGCACAGGGTTACATGTGTCCAGCCCATCAGCAGAAATCTCTCCACCTACACTTTGAAAGATTAACATCTGAAAGCAATTTAAAACCCCAAAGTTTAACTGTATTGTTCTAATCCAACAAAAATATGATAAAAATAAATTGTAGCTCTGTATTGTTTTCATGGACATCTTTCACATTCCTGGCATGAAAAGCAGCTTGATAGCTTCCATTACCACAGTGTTATTTCATGCTGCTAATGTGGATACGGTTTACCTCACCTGTCCCAAGTCTCAAAGGCAAAAATAAAAATCAGGAGGTTCAGGAATTTGGTTTCAACAGAGATTGTTCCTCTGGGCTCCCATGATCCTCAGCTGAACTTCTCATGGCTTGGAGTCAGTCTCCATGACAGGTAGCTTTCCAAATGATCCCACCACAGAGGACAAGGAACAATAACCAGAAGGATTTCAACACCCACAGATGTGAAGTAGGCTTGTGTGAATCACAGTCTGCTGAAAATCACCCCATCCTTTCCTTTAACATGAAGTAAGCTGGCGAGAGACATTCTCATCTCTCTTTTTTCATAGGAAAAGTAATGAGCTAACAATCATTATTCAGGCAGATGGATTTTTTAAGAGTAGGAGCAGATAAATTTAAAGACCTTGTGAAATCCCATCTTTCATCTGATAAATGCCCCTAGTGTTTTACTAACTCATATGTTTGTTTTGTTTCCGGTCCTGGGGCGTGGACTCAGGGCCTGAGCACCGTCCCTGGCTTCTTTTTGCTCAAGGCTAGCACTCTACCACTTGAGCCACAGTGCCACTTCTGGCTTTTATCTATATATGTGGTGCTGGCGAATCGAACCCAGAGCTTCATGTATACGAGGTGAGCACTTTACCACTAGGCTATATTCCTAGCCTCTTATACTAACTCATATGATTCTTTAAAGAATTCTTTAAAAAAGATTCTTTAAAGAATCTTTTAAGAGGGCTGGGAATATGGCCTACTGGCAAGAGTGCTTGCCTCGTATACATGAAGCCCTGGGTTTGATTCCCCAGCACCACATATAGAAAACGGCCAGAAGTGGCGCTGTGGCTCAAGTGGTAGAGTGCTAAGCCTTGAGCAAAAAGAAGCCAGGGACAGTGCTCAGGCCCTGAGTCCAAGGCCCAGGACTGGCCAAAAAAAAAAAAAAAAAAAGAATCTTTTAAGAGCAGATTGCATAAAGGTGCCAGCATTCTCAGTTCACAGTGAAGAACCAAGAGTACTTTTAAAATGTAATGTTACCTTTAGATGTGAACTGTATTGAACGATTTGTGGAAAAACTTGCTATACTGAAAACAGATCACATGTTGCATTCAATGTTGCATTCAGGGTACTAGGTGCATAGCAAAATGCTTCTTCACAGAACATATGGTAGAATGAAAAATTGTTTCTCCTACCTTTCAATTTTAATTTGGTAAATACCTAAGTAAATGTTAATGTGGAAAAATCTAAATACTAAAAATACTAAAATTTAGATATCAATATTTTAATTAAAATTTTTATTAAATTTTAGAGATCACAACATAGAAATATACAATATACTTTAAGAGAGATGACACTTTAAGAGTGCAACTTGCAAAAATGATTTTCATAGAAATTCACCCTTATAGCTTTGCATTATTTTTATCCTGTAATGGACAAAAACTAGAGCACCATCAAGAGCCCTCAAGTGTAAGTTTTCCACTTACAGTTTTATTTAATCAAATCACAATTACCCTATAACTTGGTTTAAGGGTTTAAATTTGAATTCTAATGTTTAAGAAAGACAGTACAAAACAACCTTGCCTAATAATATGGAGAACAATTCAGAGACCTGAAGGAATAAAGAAATGGCAGGTGAAGATATCATCTTGTTGGTTTGAAAGCTGAGCAGAATTTTCATGTCCTAAACAATAAACCATTGTTATGCGCTCCATTTCCTAGCTGGTTTCCAATACCAGTGATTTCCTGCTGGGTAATGTGCTCATCACAGTTTACCAACGCGAGCCATGTCATGGGGAATCTTCTGTGATTCCATTTGACTTGGGGAGGGGAGAGGAGTGAGGGGGGAAGAAGCGGAAAGGACACTTGGAGCAGGAATGGTGCTTGGTACAAAATGTCACTGGCATCCAGGGAGCCTCATACTGACTCGCAGTGAGATGTCTCAGAAGCTAGAGTCTGAAAATAGAACTAAAGTTAGAATTTGACATTCCAGACAGTGAAGGAAAGGGGACATAAAAAGCCTGTATTACAAATGAGCAAGTTAGAAAGGTACATATGAAACCTAATTTGAAAACTTTCAGGTTTTTTCTTAGGGCCATGAAAAAGAAAGTTCCAGAAAACTGTACCATCAAGGAAGTTTCTCTACATATTATTACACATTTGTTTGGATTATTTTTATACTTTAATGGACAAAAAGGGTTAAGACTAAATCATACAGGAAGAATTGAATTATGAAAAACTTGAGTTGGGGCAAGAAAAGACACAAATTTCCTGTACTTTACTGCTATCATTACTATTACTATTATCAGTTGTAGTACTGGGGTTTCAACTACAAGCCTCATGCTTGAGTCCTAGACATGAGAGTTTTTATCTCACTTTTATGGTTCACTTCCACAAAATAAACTTCCCATCTGTAGGTGATAGAGGGATTCACTGCTCATTGATCAATGAAAAACCAACAAGTTCTCTCCCAGGAATATAATTTTACTCTGAAAGAACCAAGTAAGTTTATTTAGAGAAAACAGAACCCCCCCCCCCCAGCAAAACAAAAAGCAGTTACAGGCACTAAGTTATATGGCAGAGACAGAGAAAGAAGTTAGTTCCACCAAGTTCTCCAATAAAACCCAAGAAAGTAATCTATATTATCAAACAGATAAAATCAAGCCAAACTTGCATGGTAGTTTTCAGTCCTTAAGGAGCTTGGCTTTTAATGTTGAAGGCTTGAAGCTAGGACCCTAAGAATTTGAAAGCTCTGTAAATTGAAGAGAGAGAAAGAGCTTATGTGGGGAGTGATTTAGAAGAATAGGGAGAAGGTGGCTTGTGAGATGGCATCCAAAGCAAGCAAATGGAGCCAAGCTGGGAATTAGGACAGTGAAAGGTGCATTTGGCAGTGCAGGCCACAGGTAAGAGAGTTGTGAGGTAGATGCTGAAAAGGAGATTTCCAGCTAGATTGTTCAAGGGTTTGAGTGCCATGAAAAGAAGCTTAATTTTACAGGCAGTAGGGACCCAATGCTAACTTCTAGGAATCCTAAGTGTTTTTAGAGAAGAATGCCTAAATAATGTGCATTAAATTAAGGGTAAGAAACCCAAAGCTGATGCATTTTCCCAGGGAACTTCTAAATCGTTGCCTCTATCATCCTACTAATATAATAGTTACATGTACCAACCTACAATGAACTCAGGTATAGTGTTTGATGGAGCGGCTCCTAGTACACTTAAGGTATTGTGGTGTGACTAGGCCAACACAAACCCACAGTCAACTTCCATATATCCCTTTCACAGGTAGATCTTTCTGTAGCAGAGTTCACTGTCTCTAGGGCTGACAACTCCGTAACTCTGCCCATTTCACCTTCTCCCCAAAGCTTGCAGGCGAGGGCACCTTACTTTTACCATTTTTCCCAATACAGTCTGCCCTGCCAGCTGGATAACACTTTGCCATTTTCTGCAGCCAGACACCTCTTTCTCCCATAGTTCCCGGAAAAGGGACCAGAGAAGGTCAGCAGCTGGGCATGGCACTAAAGGAGGTCCCCAGCAATTACAGAGAACTTAGGAATAGTTATCACAAAACACTTATGCACAGCATGATATATAACAGAGTATTGTTCTATAATGAGTTAGTTTCTTTATATTTCCCAGGTCAATCCCAGAATACTTTGTACAATTCTAATATCAGAAGAAACTCAAAACAGTATGAGGACTGTACAGTATTTACTTCAGCAATTCAATCAGAAGACCATAGTAGACATGAAAGAAGAATGGATTAATTTTTTAAAACAACAAAGAAGCAGGAAAGGTCTTTCTAAATAGTGGGTTCTATCAGAATATTGTATAATTTTAAACTTGACATTCATGTTTTCATTCAAATATGGTTCCTTCTGTAGTTTTCTAAAATTGTCAGCAGGAAACTGCTGATATTACTCTCACATTTTTAGGTTTCCTATTGTCACATAATTTGGTCATAAAAGCTTAAGTGCTAATACTTGAGCAAGAACACACCCTTGGAAGGGAGGGGACAATTGGGGAGGTAAATTGCTCTGTGTCACAACTATATAATGGTTCCAGGGTGGGGAAATAAACCAATCCGTTGAGGGATGGTTATTTTAGGAGGTATTAACTAATTCAATTGTTCTATCCCCAGGCATACAATTCCAACATGCATGTACATTTGATTTCTGACACTTTTCCCTCATATAATGTCAACATGTTTGATAATCTATAAATTTAAAAAACACAGTTTAGAAATAACTAGGTTAGAAAAAAAAAGTTCTCTTCTGAAGAACTGTGCAATTGGGGGCTGCCTGGCTTAATTGTGCAGAAACTGACGTGAATATTTCAGGTATTCCTATGCACATTAGTCTATTAGTTTATAGACTGATGATTAACTACACCAGGCACCTGCTTTTGAGTGAAGATCTTGTTCTATCTTTGCTTTATATATGGGAAGGCAAAGTTAATGGGAAATTGAATGCTCTGCATAGAAACATGGCAATGAGAATGTTGGTAGTGAAGAAATAGGTTTCAGTTGGGTATGATCTGTGTTGTTGTTTACCTTCCTTTGCTGGATCCTCAGATTCCAGTCAATCAGATGACATTTGTTAAAGGTAGTCAGTAGATAACTGCGGACTGTGGGAATGACTAAAGGAACGCACATCTTTCTTTTTTCCAGCTGAATCCCAACTACACTAAAAACATACTTTGGACAGCAGCATTTCAATTCAACCTCATAATACATATTGGCCATCTGCTAAATCTGCAAGGCTCCTTGACCAGATACCCAAACAAAGCAAAGACATGAAGTTCTCCTGGACCGAAATAATCTCCTTCTAACCTCCATTGCAGATGTCTTATACATGTACTTAACATGCTCATTGTGCTCCTCTGTCTTGATCAACGCTTTTCCATATAAGATGTCTTTGTGTTACCTCAACACTTACTCATTTTTCAAATCATCTTTTAAACATAACACTGTCTATGAAGTGTTTCCATTCACACAGAAGAACCGTTTCACTACATTGGCGATAGGAACCTAACAGCAGAACAATATGCAATTTAATTTGCAATGTTTTTCTGCTTGTTTGGTGAGTACTTTGGGAGGCAATGGAACCTTTGGAAAGTGGATCCTTATGCACAGTCTTTAGATCACTGGGATATAATTCTAATGGAGCATGTAGGACCCAGAGTGTTTCCGCTTCCTCTCCTTTGATACCTAGCCATGAGTTAAATGGTTTGGCTCCACCACATACATCATGGTATGTGGTCTCACTAGAGCACCTCACTTCCCCAAATGGGTTCAATGGACCATAGCCTGTAATTACCAAAACTGTGGGTCAGAATAAACCTTTCCTCTCTGTAAGTTGATTATTTCAGGCATTTTTATTATAATGATAAAAAGAAGACTAGCAAAACAAGGACAATGGCCAATTCATCATTCTAGCAATATCTGCTAACCCCTGGCATCTCTATAATGAATATATGGAAAAAAGGCTTTGTGGGTACAGTCTGGCTGAAGTTGGGAAACAGGTAGAGTAATGAGAGGAGAGAAATAATGGGAAGTGGGTGAGTCTCTTGAAGTTTGCATCAGCACATTCCAATTACATAAGATGAAGAAAACATCAACTTCTCATGTTAGACAAGGAAAGAGAAAAGTACTCCTAGAGCCTCATAACATTCTACTGAATACAGGCTTCCTGAGCTGAAATAACTATTTGGGAAACACTACCTTAATGAATAAATCATTTATTATTACTACCTATTATTGTGTGTGTATGTGTGTGTGTGTGTGTGTGTGTGTGTGTGTGTGTGTGTAATAACAAAATTATTCTAGATGATATTCTTACTCTGGACCTCATGCTTGCTAGGCTGATACAATAACAACTGAGCCATGCTTCCAGCTCTGGTTTTTGCTGTTGGCTTTTTTCCCCCCTTTTTTAGGACAGGGTTTTGCTTCTCATCTGGTAAACACCGTTCTATTCCTTTATATTTCTTTCACAGACTAGGATAGTAGCACTATTGAGATGTAATTTTGTCATTAGGAATATTCCATTAGATATACCCTTGTCATTTATTCCACTAAATATAAAGGGTAGGCTTATGGGCTTCTTTTCCCTCTGTTTCTGAAGGAAGAGATGCTTAAGGATTACTGAAAAATGAATTTGGAAAAGTCAGAAACACACCAATATGAACACACAAAGTGAGATCTCTACCACATACATTCATCAATGCAGCAAGGCTGTGCTCCCAAGAGATTAGCTGTGAACACATGGCTTCTCTGAGCTCTTACCCTCATTTATAAAATAAACAAAAAAACCTATTCTTCTTCCCTACAGGGTTGTAGAACCAAAATAAATAAATGAAGATCATACTGAAAGTGTGAAGAGTGATAGAAAAGCTGACGTATCATGACATCATTATGTCTCTAAAGTATAAAAGTATGTGCCCAGTGAAAATAATCAGCTATTCATGGGCTGGGGATATAGCCTAGTGGCAAGAGTGCCTGCCTCGGATACACGAGGCCCTAGGTTCGATTCCCCAGCACCACATATACGGGAAACGGCCAGAAGCGGCGCTGTGGCTCAAGTGGCGGAGTGCTAGCCTTGAGCGGGAAGAAGCCAGGGACAGTGCTCAGGCCCTGAGTCCAAGGCCCAGGACTGGCCAAAAAAAAAAAAAAAAAAAAAAAAAGAAAATAATCAGCTATTCAAAATGAATGTGATTGAACTGGGATGTTTCTGATATGAAATAGAAAATTTCCCAAATGCATACTTTTGATTCAAAGGACAAAAACAGAATATAAACAAAATAAGGTCTTGGGCTTTGCACCAGCAAAGAAAGGGTCTGAACAATTCCTAAGATCTTCCAGTTTATCTCCTGACACCATATGAAGGTATCTCCAGTTCTAAAATCTTTCCTCAAATAGACATGAGGTATAGAAATCATCACAAATTCATTACAAAGGGAAGTGATTATTACTCCCCAAATTTACACTCTTCTTGTGAATGTCTTTAGATGTTTTAAACTGAAAGAAATGGAGAAAGAAATAGAAATATGAATTCAGATAATGTTTTATAAGGAACATGTGTTCAAGTAAAGTAGTGGGCATCTTGAGGAAAAGCAAAATAACTTTCAATGTGTTGGAACACAATTTTTTTTTGTTAAGATACTGGCTTTTATAGGTAAATGATTTCAAAACAAGCATATGATGACATGCTTTAAAAGTAAGCAGATCAGGCTGGGAATATGGTTTAGCAGGAGAGTACTTGCCTAGCTTGCATGAAGCTCTGGGTTTGATTCCTCAGCACCACATACACAGAAAAGGCCAGAAGTGGCACTCTGGCTTAGGAGGTAGAGTGCTAGACTTGAGCAAAAAGAAGGCAGGGACAGTGGTCAGGCCCTGAGTCCAAGCCCCAGGATTGGCAAAAAAAAAAAAAAAAAAAAAAGTAAGTACATCATCATAAAAGACAAAAATCAGAAGAGAAAGTGCTCTAAACACTTCTGTTATTAGATTGATGTGTTACAAATGATTCTTAAAAGTTAACCAAGTGTGTTTCTCTAGCAAGACCTTGCTATTTTGCCTTACTAAGCTCCCTGGGCCTGGAGTCAGAGGTCCTGGCTTTAAACCTAATTGAGTCAATGCTGAAGCATCCTTCCATTAATAACCTTATTACAGCATCTGCAGCATCTGTGCCTACCCT
Source organism: Perognathus longimembris pacificus (assembly GCF_023159225.1). Classification (NCBI taxonomy): domain Eukaryota; kingdom Metazoa; phylum Chordata; class Mammalia; order Rodentia; family Heteromyidae; genus Perognathus; species Perognathus longimembris. The sequence continues at coordinate 29,952,560 of NC_063175.1, read as the reverse complement.
CTTGTTTTCATGACACATTCCACAGTATCACGATTCTCACCTCTAAACTCACAACCACACTCATTTGTGGTTTAGGGACAGGTAAAACTCAAAAGGACCTTAGTGTAGTAGATAATAGTAGGCTCATAAAAACATCTGTGATCTCTGAGATTTCTCCCAGATAAGGTAAAATAGTAGGAGATGAAAATTCCTAAGACTATTTTTTGTGATCTTATTAAGGATTCATTATGTTTCTAAAAAAGTTCCTGTTAACTTTATCAAGTTCACTGTGATTACATCTTTCTTCATATATATTACCAGTTTTCAATAAAATAACAATATTCTAGGTGGTCTATTTTCTCTATCAATTTTCTTTCTGTAGCCTTAAAAACATTTCCCTCTCCTCTACAGTACCTATAGAAGCTGAGAAAAATAGAGTATAGAGATGGATCTACAGGTCTGTTCATAAGTGCTAACACAGTCATGTGACACTTAACCATGTAGAGACTCAAACAGTTATCACTGAAGTCTGGCTTTATCAAATTTAAAAATATCCACTGCATTCTTCCCAATGAAGTCAGCAATTCTATGGTTTCCTAAGAATAACCCACATGTACACAGATTTGCTTTGAATAAGAGAAAAACCAATTTTCACACACTCCTCTGATGAGGTCATCAGGAAATCCCTTTCTCTTAGAGCAGATAACATGCTTTATGCATCTAAGCGCTGTACCTAATACAGCATGTGCTTAGTCATTTTGACTAGCATGCTTGTGTCTATACACAAAGGCTGCCTTAGCCTGAGAAATCTGTGAGTAGAAGAAACTCAGTGCTCACACGTTCTTCTACATACTAATCATAACCTCATTTCATGTCAGAGGGAGGATAGCAGGTCTCAGGTGTTTTCTGAGTGGCCATTCTGTCATCTATGTGCACTCCATCCCATCTGAAGAATATAGGTCCTTTTACACTGAATTCTTGGTACCGCCTCTCTTCACTTCCTCTACAGTGTACACTAAGCTCTTAAATTATCATTCACCACAAGGTGATCTCGTCTTGTTTAGAACAGCACTCGGTTGTATGGAGCTTTGACAAATAATAAATGATAAATGGCTACATCCTAGTTATTCCCTGGTCCCTAGGGTCTAACCCAAAGGGCTTGAAACATGTGTGCTCAATGAAGTCATGCTGATGATCAGAACACAAATACATCATGAGAATGTTGTATCTTATTTGCCTGAATGAAAGTAGAACTATGAAATCTGTTGGAGTATTTTTTAAGAAGGGGTGGTGGGATGGGAGAGAGGTTGATGGGGATACACTGTTCCCATGTGTGGAAATGTCATAACAAGTCCCTCACTGGTCAACTAATGTATGCTAAAAAAAAAGATACCCCATCCATATGTATAAGAAACAACATATATGGCAGTATGGTAAATGAAGGTGAGAATATATATACTTTATATATATGTATATAGACTATACTGCTATGGTATTTAGCATCACAAAAAGCAGATAAAAATCCTTAATTTAAAAATCTCCAATTATTTTCTCTTCACAGCAAAGTGTCAAGATAATGTATATATAAAAATTCAGGAAAAGAAAACCTTACAATACTCTTCTAAAAAAATACCTTTATTTTTCTGGGAATATGGCCTAGTGGTAGAATGCTTGCCTCATATACATGAAGCCATGGGTTCCATTACTCAGCACCACATATATAGAAAAAAACAGAAGTGGCACTGTGGCTCAACTGGTAGAGTGCTAGCCTTGAGCAAAAAGAAGCCAGGGGCAGTGCTCAGGCCCTGAGTTCAAGCCCCAGGACTGGCAAAAAATAAATAAGCAAACTCTCTTTCAGTCATTTCAACAGTGGAAACACAAATATGTGTGCACTGTAGCAATTCAACCTCTGGCTGGACCCCTCCTGTCACTATCAAACTCATTTTTTGCCCTTTCTCCAAATAGCTGGCATACTGAGTCCAAGTAAACATATTTGGGGGGGGGGGCAGTCCTGGAGCTTGAAATCAGGGCCTGGGCACTGTCCCTGTGTGTCTTTTGCTCCAGGCTAGCACTCTCCCATTTGGGCAATAGTACCACTTTGGCCTTTTCCGTTTATGTGATTCTGAGGAATGAAACCCAGGGCTTCATGCATGCTAGACAAGCACTCTACCACTAAGCCCAGTAAACTGATTTTATAATTAGTTTAAATCAAATAAAATTAGGGAGGAAAATTGTCAGGGGAAAAAAACAACCTTATATAATCCCTCTGAGCATGAAGACTATTCTCTTGAGAGTACAATGACCTCTCCAACAATAGTAACACAGTCTGAGATAGCTTCACTTTCCTACAGAAAGCAAGTCTATGATTTTATACAGTTAAGTGAACTCCGGATTATAGACACTGACGAAATATCCTTACTTGGTTTCAATGCCAGAGAGCCAGTAAAAGCAGTCCTACTAAATTTAGCCTGTGAGCTGATTTCATCACTAACCTGTCCTTCTGACAGCAGTCTCTGTGGAGAGAAGAGAAAAGGAACAGGAGACATGGCACTAGGCTGGGATCAACCTATTTAACAGGCACAGATCTCCAGCCAAAAATGGTCACAAAGAACATTGCTGGGCTCGAGTGACTGTCACCAGGGTAAAATAAAACTCAGAGGGACCTGGGATGCAGAATGCCTGATAGCCACACCTATATGAACTACAGGGTGTACTCTAAACCCTAACCCCTTCTGACACAGTGCTACCAAGTACCCAGATTTATAAACATAACTACAAACCACCAGCCAAATTCAGAAGCTTTCCTGGAAGAAGAAAATGCCAGAAACTTGATCCAAGACAAAGCTTGAACCAACTTAGAGAAGCACAAACTGAAACTGAATCAAATTCTGATCATTTTCTTACCTTTTTTCCCAAGTCAGTCAAGAAAAAACTACCTACAGTTTTCAACAAAAATGGTCTCATTCAAATGTCATTTTATTAAAATATTCAAAATGCTCAGGAAAATGTCCAGGCTCTGGAAACTTGCATAGTGACAGTATGGGGAAGTGACAATTCTGGTGATACCTCCCTGCCACTCCCCACCCCCCACAACTCACTTGTACTGATTTCAGCAGTTGCTGTAAATCAGCTTCCTCCTTGTCCTAGGTGGGGGTGTGAAGGAGGGAGGGAAGATGTGCAGATAGAAAAAGGCTGGCAGTCCTAGTGGTTGGTTGGGGTATAGATCCAGCCTAGGGGAGAGAATCCAGGCACAGGAAGATGGGTGTTGTAAGTAAGCTACAAAGGAAGCTGGCATATTAGGGTAGGGGTGAAGGGTGAAGAGCAAGGAAGAGGAAGAGATGCGTTTCTCTCCCTCCTGTCATTCTTCTTTTTCTATCATCTCCAGTAAGGAATCTCAAGTTGCTAAATTTGTTGGTGGGGATTTTTAATACCATACTGCCCTTTCTCCTCTTCATAACTCATAAAACATCTAGTTAGGTGGTCTGAGCTGGTACTCAAGAAGAAAACATTATAATACTCCCATGTTTTCTCCGAAAAAAGTGAATGAAAATAGAACAAATTTCTAAGACCATCAAATTTGAAATTACATGTGGTTCACACACTCCATTCCATAGTCAAAAATTCATGATTTGTTTTAAAAGTTGATTTAGATCAGAATATTGTCATATTATTATAAGCAGTATATAATTTATACATACACACACATCCACTTATAGCCATTTCCATCTATATAACCTACTTTTCACTTGAAACTTAAAAGTTGCTTTTCACAAAACAAGTATGTATATAATTACATGACCCAGATTTAATGATCAAAGAAAACATTCTTAAGGTTACATCCTTGGGGTAAAATAACAGGAGATAAGAGTGAGTCATTTTCATTGTTTTGCAACTCAAACAGCCTACTTCCACGTGCCCTACCTTCTTTCTACAGCTTCCTTTCCTTTGAAGAGCTTTTAAAAAATGTATACATGGAGACAAATAAGATGTTATGTAAAGGGAGAAAAATTATGAAGAAAATGCAAAGCAGTATTTGAGTTCTTTTTGAGTTGAAGTAAACCTAGTGTTTGTTTTAATATGTGGCTGCAAAGAGATCTCTAAGCTGGATTTTTTAAGTTATTATTTATATATATATATTATTATCAAACTGAATTACAGAGAGGTTACAGTTTCATACATTAGGCATTGGATACATTTCTTGTACTGTTTGCTACCTCGTCCCTCATTGCCCCCTCCCCCTTTCCCTTCCCCACTGGATTTTTTTTTTTTATAAAAGGAAATAATGCAAGAGGGGAAGAACGTTCAAAATGAGTTCCTCAGGATTAGAGCATAAGTCTTTGGGGAACAAGATAAGAAATGATATTGAAGCAGAGAAAAGAATTAGTTTAAATATGAGAAGGTATTTTGTATATGATTTTTTCTCAGCTTACTGTTTAAGAACAATGCAGCACAATAAAAAATAAAATTACAATATGTGTTGGAGAAAAAAACTCAAGAATTTGATCTAAGGGGGATGCATGGGGTTGGTAGAAATGGAGGAGAATGATAGAAAGGATGACAATGATGAAGATACATTATACTCATAAATTAATACCTTGAACTGAAACTTCTTTGCACAACTGCTTGAGATAATAAAAATGTAAAAAATTGGCAATGCAAAAATATGAGGAAATAAGTCTGTTAGGTCAACAATATTTATATTTGTTCTTGTCCTATAAGTACTGTCCTAGCTGCTCTGATGTTTTCTAAAACAATGAAGGGTTTAAATAAATATGTTCATCAATAAATAAATAGACAGCCTTTTCCTGCCAAATATCATTGCTAAAGACAAAAATCACAGGTTAAATTATGAATAAGGAAACCATGCCAAAAAAGTTTGGGATAATTTAACTTCCCTTTTAGTGGTTTGGGATTTCTCAAAAATGTGCTGCAAGCTCTGGGCTGCAGATAAAAGTACTTGGGTTGCTTTAAAAAAAATGCAGTCTAGGCCTTGCACCCAGAGGTACTGTTTTTGAAGGTCAAGGGTGTCAAGTATCAGCTTTTTCAGAGTTTATACATATATCTAGACCACAGTTTATGCATTTTAGAAAACTACTGGCTGAAGTAAAAGATTTGTCTCTCCACTGCAGAGAAAAATGTACTTGTTTTCTAATAAGAAACATGTTTTGGAGCAGAAGAGAACTTATAAATCTATTTCCTCTTCCTGAACCACCAAGTTGTCCTAATGGAAATTATATTTGTTGAACAGTGATCAAAATGGTGTCTACAGGTTTTCATCAAGTCCCATTTGATAGCTGCAGTTTCTCAAACTAATGGTTGACTACAGACCAATGTTTTAAGATAATTAAAGAATCCTTCACTACTATGGATTAACATTTTGTTGAAGTTCCTTCTGGAAAATGTTAAAGATCTGTAAAGATTATGTATATTGTTCATCAACATTCATTATTGTATCTAAAAAATCTTTATTTGCTTTTATTTCATTGCTACCAAAATTCTTTTATCAGTCCTTAAGACACTCTGTCTGCATGACTTCAACATTAGAGACTTAGGACTAGAAATGTTCTCCATGACTCTTTTCCTTATTCCTTTCCTTCTCTTTTTTTCTTGATAACTGGTACTATTCCTTTACCTGTACATTAACACACCTAATTTGTGGTTATCTCTGTTTCCTCAGCTGAAATTGCTTTTCATTCATCTGAAAATGAGCACTGTTGAGGGAGCACTGCCCATCAGGCACTGTGGGGAAATGGACCAATTCACAAACAATTGCACCTAAGGAGTGGTATGTGCAACTGAAGGGATTGCTAATAACAGAGAAAGGCTGTTATTTTGTCACTAAATGAAGAAAAATAAAATAAAATGAAATGACAATATTGCATAGCAAGAACAACTGTGCAATAATATCTGAGTGAATAGACATTAGAAGTTGAACAAGATACAAAGAAGATATGTTTTAAGTTGAATAAGGTACAATAAAGTGTTTTATAAAGCCAATAGGCCAAAAATATCTCATCATAATCTAAGCCGTGTGTGTGTGTGTGTGTGTGTGTGTGCTTGAGATTGAATCCTTGGAACTTACTATGTAGCCTCGTCTAGGTAAGAATTCATGATCTCCTGGTCTTTGCCTCCTAAGTGCTGTGATGATAGGAATGTACCACCATGCCTGAGTTAAACTGCTTATTTTTAAAAGATAAAGAACTAGCTGGTTATCCCCTGTTACTGGTCTCAGTCACAGGACTGGGACTTCATCTTATCACAGAGGTCTAGGCACACAGAAGACGGTAAGGCAATGATTAGGATCATACCAACCTCATGGATAACAGGAGAAAAAAACTGATCAGGAAGAAAGACTAGCATTGAACATTAAGTGCTCTAATGCATTCTGATAAATTCCAGACCTGGTAATAAAAAAATAAGTGGTGGTACTGGATTCGGACATTGACTACTGGGGGCGTCCCAAATTTGGGTTGCACTGAATAAGATAAATCTTTTTCAAATATGACTCAATGGGAATGATCAAAATGCCCAACAGAAATGGGTGTTCTATTATCGAATACCACTTCACGTTAGAGTCAGAGGCAGAGAGAAAATTTCTTACCTGTTAGTTTATAAGAAGAAAAATACCTTTGTGTTTCCAAGAAAGGCCTATTTATTTCTGAGATAAATGCTTAAATCAAAGAATGAATTACTTTACAGCATGCCTTTACTTTATTATTGAAATTGAATTTCTATTTTTAATTTCATATGTAGATGCAAGGCTACCTCAGGCGATCAACAGAAAGTAAAATATATGCCTTTCTTAAGAACTCTCTGTGTCTTTGGGGCAGCAGGAGTTAGAAATTACAACACAGTAGGACAGCTGCTGCCCTTGGGGGATGGAAATGTTTCAGGAACACCTCAGAACGTGGGAGCCTGGAGGCTGCCTCACAGAGTGTGTGGGAGGTGAGCCAGACTTGAAATTGTAAACAGGATTTTGTCACAAACATAAACATGGGCTGGGAATATGGCCTAGTGGCAAGAGAGCCTGCCTCGTATACATGAAGCCCTGGGTTCAATTCCCCAGTACCACATATATGAAAAACGGCCAGAAGTGGCGCTGTGGCTCAAGTGGCAGAGTGCTAGCCTTGAGCAAAAAGTCAGGGACAGTGCTCAGGCCCTGAGTCCAAGGCCCAGGACTGGCAAAAAAAAACCCAAAAACAAACAAACAAACAAACAAAAACATGGGGAAAGACCTTCTTAGCAAAGGAGGCACGGACAAAACTACCCACATGCCAAATGGAAGATTTTAGGAAACTAAGGGCGTTTTGTGGAACTGAGGCATAAATGACAGCAAAGTGGAGATAAAACTGAGACAATGGGGAAGTGGCAGCCGGAAGGCAAAGGACTTCAGCAGCTATGTGGACAATGAATTGAACCTGTGAGAAGGGCAATGTGGAATCTTATAACTTTTCAAGAAAGGTTGTTTCAAGATCTACTGTGGTGTTTCTGTGTGTGTGTGTGTGTGTGTGTGTGTGTGTGTGTGTATGTGTGTGTACACGCACGGGCATGTGCTGCTACTGGGGTTTGAACTAAGGGCCTGGGCACTGTCCCTTAGTTTTTTCCACCCAAGGCTGGTGCTCTATCACTTGAACCATAGCTCCACTTCTTGCTTTTAGATGGTTAATTGGAGATAAGAATCTCATGGATTTCTCTGCCTGGGCCTGCTTCAAACTGTGATCCTTATATCTCAGTCTCCTGAGGATTACAGGCATGAGCTAGGATTAGAGATGTGAGCAACTGGCATGTAGTTTAAGATCTACTGTGCTTAAAAATACAATAACAAGTGTAGACGTGATGTACAGAGGAGGTACAGTTACATAAGTCAGGTAACGAGCACATTTTTTAAAATCATGATACCCCTTCCCTTGTTCTCTTGCAGTTTTTCCCTCCCATCCCCACCCACAAGTTGTAGAGTTCATTTTCCACATAGTGTCCAATGAAAACCACTGCTGCATTTGTTCACCCTTTGTGCCTTCTTTTCTGTACCCCCTAACACCCCCAAGGACCAACAAACTAACAAGATGGAAGGAAAAGACAACAAAAACAGCAACAACAAAAACAATCTCTTGTTTCCCTTTCTTGGAGTGCATTTTGTAAAATATTACTTTATATGATCATATACACATCACTATTGAGCTTGCCAGATGCCCCTCAGTGGATGAATGGATCAAGAAAATGTGGTATATATACACAATGGAATTCTATTCTATCATCACAAAGAATGATATTGTACCATTTGTAAGGAAATGGAAAGACTTGGAAAAAAATTATATTAAGCAAAGTAAGCCTGACCCAAAGAAACATAGGTTGCATGGTTTCCCTCATTTGTGGTAACTAGAATGTGCCTATATATCTACAAGAAAACACACTGGATGGTTAAAAAAAAATATACTGGACCATGATAAATTGTACAGGTTTCTAGACAGTTGCACAGTGAGACCAAAGGAGGATATTCATAGGCTCAGATCACAAAGGATCTACTGTGTTTTAATCAGTAAGCGTGGTGGTAAATGGCATGATGGAGGAGAAGCCGGGACTGCATGACAGAGAGGCATTAGAGAGAGCAAACAAGAGGGGCTCATATGCCTGCCAGGATGGCCCTTCTCTCAGATAATCACAGATACTTTTCTCCCATATGTTCTTCAGTTAGACCTCAAATTCCCCCTTTCAATTATCTATCAATTATGGATACATATTTTTTTCTTATCCTAAACATGTGATCACATATATTTTTATAAAAATCACATCCCACATGCTAATCAACATTTCAAATGATCTCTTACCTGAACAAAGCTGTTCCACTTTTGTGTAGTTTAGAGATACTATGTCATTGACCCATGCAATGATGTCATGTCTGCTCATAGTTTCTTGGGTTATCGAGGTAGAATACACATTGACCGCCATTCCCCAACTAGGAGAAAACAAACAATAATACGTTTATTTATTCATAAGAAAAAAATAACTTAGAAACATAAAAAAAATCTATTGAAGGTGAGGACTTGTGGCAGAGCTCTAGGATGTTTAAGTCCTTTCCTAGTTAAGCCCTTTCACTCTCTTTCTCTCCTCTGGGCTGACTACGGGTTTGCCACATTAGCACATTTCGTGTACTTCTTAGGCAGGACCCTTTACGTCTCCCACAGCCAGGCTCAAAACTCCAGGTTCTGAAATGGAAATAACTGAACACACAACTTGTAGTCTCACTTGACTGTAATTTTATGTGTTGGTAATAAGAGATTACAGAGTAAAAAATACCTAACTAAATACTTTGCATCTGTGAATGAAGATAATGGAGTGAAACTCATTGACAGCTCTTGAATACTAGGGGTAGGGGGGATGGGGAAAGTGAGAGTAAAGGACTAGGGTAAATCTGGTTACGATGCTGTATGTGTGAAATATCATGATGAAACCCTGTTGGAGCAATCAGCACACATGAAAAAAAAAGAATGATAGGAATGTAAAACAAGTCTTGTGGAAGGGACTTCCCTCATGGGAAGGAAGGGTGAGAGAGTAAAGGAGAGTGATAAAAGTCAATGTACCTTATGTGCACGCGTGAAAGTGGAACAGTGAAGCTTGTTGAGAGTGGCTTAGGAAGGGAGGAGCAGGGAGAAGCAGGGCCACAGAGGGCCTGATGGGGTACACTGTATGCATCTAGAAACTGGTCAAAATGAAACCTCCTTGTACCCTTGATTGATGCTAATACAAATGTAGAAAACAACAAAAAAAGAGGCTACTCGGTGTACAATAGTATGCACCAGAATATCACTACTTGCAAGTGGTAAGGATTCTTTTTTCAAACATTTAAGCTTGGGTGAAATTATTTTTGCAATTTTATTAATTTCATATCATACATATATTTACATATCTCTAGACAAACTGCCCCTTAAATAAATAGTACAAGTCAGTTTCCTTCCTTCCTTCCTTCCTTCCTTCCTTCCTTCCTTCCTTCCCTTTCCTCCTTCCCTCCCTCCCTCCTTCCCTCCTTCCATCCATCTCTTCTCTGTTTCTATTTCCATCTCCTTCTCCTTTTCTGTCACCTTTCTGTGCCACTCTGGCTGGCCTCAACTGCAAAATCCTGCTGCTTCTACCTCCTAGGCACTGGGCTTACAAGCATGCACCACCACATCCAATATGTATGTATGTATAAACTTTTATTTTTACTTTGGAAATGTTCAAATACATGCAAAAGGAAAGAAAATATGACAAAATTAGTTATATCTACTTCTTGGTTTCAAAAACAATCAATACTTGACCAAACCTATTTCTTCTATTTATACTTCTATCTTTATACTTCTATCCAATCTCCTCAGCCAATCTTATGCTGGTCCCTCAGGCCAGAGTGTTTTGGAGCAAAGACTAAGTATTACATCATTTCACTTATAAATATTTCAGTGTGTGTCTCTAAAAGACAGGGAAAACAAAAAATACTAAACCATGAATATCACCATGTCATCTAAAACAACTGCTGAATATGATCAAATAAGCATCATGATGCCTTACAATTTTGTTTGAGGTTTGACTATGGACGCAACAGATGTGCAAATAATGCCATTATTTGATAGGCTCTTTTGATTTTTCTATTGTTTACAGGATTTTTCTTCATTGCGAATCTTTCCTTGTAATTTTTATTGTTAATTTTTATTTCCTTGTAATATTTATTGTTGTTGCTCTTTGATTTGGGACATAGCATCCCATGGCTGTGGTTTAACATTTCATTCTATCCATCCTTTTCCTATAAACAGTAATTGATCTAGGGGTTTGATTTGACCCAAGTCTCAGTTGGGAGGACAGCAAAAAGACCAATGTACTTCATGCAGTGTCTGAATTCCCATCAGGACGGATGGAAAGTCTGACTCTTTTCATCATATTGTAAGCCACTGATGACATTTGCATGGATCCAGTAACTCATGAGAAATTTCAGTGATACTCTTATTATTCACTCTTGATTTATCAGTTGAAATAATTCTACAAAGAGAAACTCCCTTCTGAGCTACTTTGAGGCTCAGCTCTTATACAAAAAGCAGAGAAGATATCTGATTCTTCGTTTACCAGTTCTTAAGTCCATGAGGTAGTTCCTTATATTCTCCAAGTTTGGCCAAGGAGGTTTACAGTTTTGGTTTCAGAAGCATAAACTCATGGATTTAAGCATATTTGGTATGGGCATATATGAATTCTTGACATATACAAGGTCCTAGTAGTCTTTGATAACTTCCTTCCCATTTGGTGTAACAAGAGTTTCAGGCTCAACTTGTATCTTTCCTTCTTTTGATCTAAAAACCAGTCATTTCTCTGGTGGCTCTGACTCCTTTCACTGGCCTATACTACTTAGAGATGTAAGTGTGACCAGATAACATAGCAAAATCTGCAGATTGTAGGTTTTATGCAAAAATCATTTATGAGGCAGTGTCTGGCATTCTTATTTAGTCTCATTAAGGCAATAAAAGTCTTTCCACTTCCAAGTGGCAAGTGACTATTTTACTTGTAAATAATTATCTATCCACTGGCAGAAGTACCCTTATGCTTCTCCTGAAGAAAGATCTGAAAAACCAATGGCAATGGAATTCCAGATGGCATAGCCATGCCAACTACTTTCCTATACCATTACTAAAGATCCTTTTATTTTTTGGTTAATGGCTTCCCTTGTTTTCTTTATCATTTAATTAACAAAACTATTTGTCTTTAATCTAATCAATCTTTGATAACTTGTATAAATTATATAAAACTTTACTAAGGATAATTTAAAACATTCAAAATTGAAATTTTAAATTAAGTTTTAAATTAAAAAAATTCTGGACCGCTTGTCATTTTCATATACCAGGATAACTTCTGGCAGCTGATGTACTTTTCTAATGGTGGCTTCTTCATGCAGTAATGAAAGGCTTTTGCATTTCCAGGCAATGCACTAACAGAGGGTAAAGTGTCAAGGGCCGAATGATTCTAGATGGCACCAAGCCAGAGATGAAAATTTTTGTTCCAGATGATTGAAAAGTAAAAGTAAACACAAAGCAAGGAAGACATATATAGGTCTGTATTTTAGAAAGATAACCCATATCCAAGTAAACAAAAATGTTTTGTGGTATCTAAAGACATAGACAATGAACAGCAAGAAGAGTTATTAAAGAGTTTTTTAAAATTCCATGAGAATAAAGAAGTAGATTGCCTCCATCTGCCACGGAATCACACTTTTCTCTAAGTCTTCATCAATAACATTCACCTAAGGACAATCACTTTTTCATCCTCTAAATACACATGCAACTACACAAGCATGTAAAAGCAATATTGAGCCTTCAATTCGTTCATTAGGAAGACCTGGTAAACAATGGAAATAGAACTGAATTTGTGTTTTAGGTAAACTCCAGTTATTTTGTTATGGACTCGCCCTGTGTGTGCGTGTACCCGAGTTTGTGCACACATACATGTGTGTGCTGTACTAGGGTTTGAATTCAAGGCCTTGAACTCTTGCTTGATTTTTTTTCCCCTCAAGGCTGGTGCTCTACCACTTGAGCCACAGCTCCACTTCCAGATGTTTGCTGGTTAACTGGAAGTAAAAGTCCCACAGACTTTATGTCCTAGGCTGGCTTCCAATCTTGATCCAGCCTCCTGAGTAGCTAGAATTATAGGCAACAGCCTTGCTCTCCCACCAACAGAGATGGCAGCCTGGGAACACTGCAAGGAGAGAGCAACCCTGTATTTAGGGCCTTTTGGGAAAAGTAGGTTAATGGGTAGATACACTGAAGGTAGAATTACAATAATCTAATATGTGCATTTTTTCATTTACTAATTTCCAAAGGTCAGTACATAAATGGCTATGAAAAGAAAGGCCACAATGAATGCTATAGAACAATGATTCAGTGCACTGTGTAGGGTTTAGTCTTCTGTTTTCATCTTCAGTGTACCTTTTATATGGAAACAAATTTATGCTTAGGAGACCTACCTTGTGGTCTCGGGGACAAAAGCATTCCTCTTCATATCAACCTTAAAAAGAAGAGGGTTCAAAACACTGCCCCCCTACCATTGTAGTTTTTGGCCAGACCTCAACTGGGTCATTATGTGTTGAAGCTGGGAAGCAGCCCCAAAGTAATTATATGAGAGACAGTTTCTTAGCTTTATAGTCCCTGTGCTACATATTCTAATATTTTATTTAAAGATCATTATGCAATGAAGGTACATTCTTTTTACTTCTACCTTAAAATAAAAAAAATCACAATATACTTAAATCTGCTTTAGTGAATGTTGGAATGTCTCTGTAAGAAAGTTGCCAATGTTTCTAAGTTTGTCTGTGTTCAACCAAGAAACAACAACAAAAAAAGTACACAGGCAAACAGCAATCCCTTCACATCTCCAACAAGCAGAGTCATGATTCTGGCCTGTCTGTGGACAGTGACTACTAACACGTGTGACTTCAGGAAAAGGTCAGCCTTGGGACTGATGTGCTGCTGAGTGTGCTTAGTTCCATCTGTACTTCACACTGGTATTAGGGCTGGGTGGACAAGCACTGAGAGTTTATGTCTTGAAGCAATTCGTGAGCCATACAAATTAGACATCACATTTCTGCTGACTAAAACAAATGGAATTGTAGGTGAGTCAATGAAAATTTAGCCTACTGAGTAAAGACTGCATAGAGGCTTGGCAAGCCCCAATCTGTGGAAACCAAAGCATGAATTTGACTACCTTACCATTCTTGGGCCCCAAACCCAATGACAAAATAGTTCATCATTTTGTCCAGAAAAAATTTGGCAAGGTTTGTAAAGTGTTCCAAGCAAATATGTGCTGTGTCACAGCTAGTATTATGTGTGTTCACTGGAATTATTTCTTATGTAATTCATTTAGTCTCTCCACCCCACCACAGACGAATAGACTATCACAACCAAACTTCAGGGGAGGAGCAACCTTTTCCCATTTCCTCCCTGTAAACATTCATAGAGGATAACCCTGTATTTGTTTTTTTTTCTCCCCAGTATGGTTTATGATAGGCTACACAGCCCATGATCTGGTCCAGCCCTGGGCATGTGAATATAAGAAGAAAGGATTTGAGAAATTAATCTTGGGAATGAGGCATGTGGAACTTATTTTGACTTTGATTTTTTTCCCCCTAACAACTGAAGTGTGAGTTTTCCAGGCTTCCCAAGTTTAGACTTGACTATCTGCAGAAGAACAGCCTTCCATAGTGGCTGGCTTTTGTCAGCAGCTTTGTGGAGAGACCCCGCCGTTGGCTTAGTTTACCCTAAACCCATTTTGAGAATGAACCTTTAAAAGTCATTTGGGACTTAAGTTACCTTCTATATGTCATTCTCTTAAAAAAGGGAAACTTCATGTTCAATATAAAGCATTCAGAAAACCAGCCATTCCATGCCAGTATGCTGCTCCTTTCACACCCATATTTGTGACTGTCTTCTCTTTCATGAGAATCTACTTTAAGAAATTCCTCCATTTCTCGGAGAAGTAACTAATGTTAAAAGCACTGGTGTTTCACTGGAAGCCACATCAAGCTGACCAGGCACTAGAGATCTTTGCAAAGTGTCTCAGAAGTAAAAAATTTTTTTCCTGGCACTATGGATTGAATCCAGAGCATTCTGTAGCTTGAGCTAAGCCTTCAGACCTTTTGTTTTTCTTTATGACTTCATTTTGGCAGTACTGAGATTTGAACTCAGGCTCTGTACCACTTTCCCCCATCCCTTTACATGGGGGCTACCCTAGAGCTCTCCACTACAGAGTAATCAGGATTTTTTGATCTTAGCCACCACACTCAGCTAACTCCTTTCTTGACCAGCCCCTGGACTTATACTTGGTGTAAGTCAAGGTCACGGTGTTAGTCTCAACTCATATTCTTCGGTCAAATGTTTTGGAATTGTCAAAATTGGCCATTCCTACACATCAAGAAAGGGGAGGTCATTATTTTAAATGTACTTGTAAACCTGACTTTTTACCCAGAAAGAACCTTTTTGTGTTATTTCAGTAAAAGGAGCCATTTTGCAAACACTTCTAAGAATCCACAAATATCATGAGTTTAAAATAAATTTACCAAAATTTTAACATAAATATTTCTATGTGACATTTTCTAAAATAGCTTAAAAAGTAAATTTTTCAAAGGAAAAAATAAAGATATTTTTATTCCCATAAAGCAAAATACTGAGCTAAAGGCAGAAAACCCCCAAAGTTGCTGTCCTGCTTTCCAATGTGTTATTTCCCTGGAATGAAGAGATTCAGTCTCACACAAATTTTTGAGATTTCCACTGTAATGCCTGTGACAACACAGATAGGGCTTGCTGGCATTCTGGTCCCTCCCCCTCCCCCCATAACAAAAGGCTGATGTTCACTCTCCCGTGGTCATCCCTAATAATGAACTGGGCATCAGCAGGGAATGACAGTATAAATGTGTCTCCTGAACCAGAAACATCCTTGCTTTTCAGCTGTGCATAATTCACTCTCTAGACTCAATGCCATAAAGGGTAAGATTTAAACATTTCACCAAAAAAGAATATTGCCAGATCATTCTCAGTTCATCACCTTCTCTGTATCTGTGACCCAATTGTGGGGGCAGGGAGAAAGAATTTGAGGACAGGATCAGGAAGGAGCAGAGGGAATCCAACAGAGTGTTGCTGAAAGACAAACGTCAACAAAACAGAATGTCCCTTGAGAGAGATTACAGAAACTAGGGAGTTTCATGTAAAACCAAGCACTGAAGCTTTTGTTTAGCTGGTGGACTAGTTGATGTATGCATGGATCCTAGGGCTGTGAATATAAGAGGTCACATTGTCTCCAAGTAATAACACACATAAGCTGCTGTGGGTAGACGCATCTGTTTCATTTTTTACAGGGCTCCAAGGCTCTGGGATGGGATTAGGCAGACAATGCAGGACCAACTCCTCCAGGCATGGCTTTCTGAGGCAGCAGAGATCTGAGCACAGTGATGATTTCATAGAAGGAAGGCAAAGAAGTATCCACACGACCTACAATGAGGCCATACACACATTGTCTACAACCATAGACACTGAAATTCTTTTTAGGGTTTCTGCCTTTTTACGAGTAGTTTTTTAAATAGGTGAATTAAGGCCTTTCTTCAAATATTCTATTATGTGAAAAAAACAGATTGATAACTAAAGGGCATAAATTCCCTCCAACTATCTACAAAAAATGGACTCCATAAGTTGTCATGAGAACATACCTCCATTTTTAGTAGCTTTATTGCACTATTTGCATGAGCCTCTTGAAATACTTTCATTAGGTGGTTCCTTGAACATATATTCCTTAGTCAGGCTACCCACCAATTAAATGAAACAAAAAAAAACAAAATAAGGAAACTTTCAGAACTACAAACTTTCAGCTATATGTGGTTATATGTTTGTTTTTTAACCTGCGTTGAGTTTTCACTGAGAATTAACTCACTAGCTATGGCTCATGAACTGGAAACTTGGCACTTATACAAGAAATGGGGAAGTTTGGGGATTCTAAAAAAGTTCTTTGTGGCATTCATAATGTCCAGGGATATGAATGAAACTTATGCAATGAGTAAAAGGCTATATAGCGATCAACATGTGTACACACACATACATGCACTCATACACATAGGCACACACACACACACAATGGGCATATGTTTCTTCATATGCTCAGAAATGCCTCAGATTATATTTGTCTAAATGTCCATCTGTTTCAAACAGTGGGTGGTTTCATCCAGGGAATGAAAATAATTTCAATGACCCAGGGCTTGTTCCCATGCCATAGGCTTGGCTGGTCTCCTCAGGGCACCAACTTTTGCTCAGCACCCCGCCTGCCCTTCTTGGCTCTGAGTACCTCCATTCCTTCTCTACCATATGCCTTCTGTTTATTTTCCCAGCCCTATTTGGCCTTGTTCCCTCTCACTCTGACCTCTGCTCTCTCCCAGGATCTCAAGACATTTTCTCCACCCAGTATGGTCATGAGTCAACCTTTCAGGACTTTGGGGCCACTGGAACCAAGGTAGGTGCTCATGTTCACCTGTCCATGTTCAATTAAATCAGATGCACAGAGAGGAGTGTGTGATGGTCAAGGGGAAATGCTGCCAGCACACAAGGTCCTACAGTAGATCCACTTTGATCGGAGGGTCCCCCACCTTCTGGTTCTGAGCTGTGCTGTGCATTTAGTGATACTGGGTTCCCCACAAGTTTTCAGTATCTTCAGAACCGACCTTCTCAAACATTTCTATCATGAGAAACAAATGATAGACAGTAATTACAAGGCTAACCCTCAGGGATAACCAGGACTCCAGGGTGTAGGCAAACAACAAAGCTCCTCTGGCACTTGACACCTCTAGCAGCATCTCACGCTTCAAGTTTGGCTCAAATGTCAACTTCTCAGCAAGCCTGTCCTGTCTATTGATTGGTTGAAGGCAGTTACTCCCATCTCTCGCTGCCTTTCCTTTCTGACACTAATGCCATATGTAATCATCCTGTTTGTTGTCTGCCTACCATTCCTATCCCCAGAATGCAAGCACTATGAAGGCAGGTACTTTAATAGCTTACATTTTATCTATTTGGAGGTTTGGGGGCAATTCGTGGCACATGGTAGGTGTGCAAAATAATGTTGAATGAATGTGTATAAGGAGAGAGTCTTTTGAGGGATATTAGGGTATATGAATCATACTACACAGGCAATTGACCCTATGAGGTGTGAGATAGCCAGGAGGGAATAAATCAGGGTTGCACGGATGAAAGGATTTTGTCTCCTGGCAACGTGCATCTGCCTGGGTGGAACAGGGATACAAAAGCTCACTAGTTGCTTTAGAGCCCTGAGAGGTATCAGCTTCTGGATCCAGCGAGTTCATTTGGGATAGCCTGGGCACACATGTGCCTTACCTCCCTGGGCTCTCCTTTTCTTACTTGCAAAGCAGAGGGGGATAGGTTAAATGATATGTGATGACAACCACTTGGTGAAAATGTTCCACATATCCATTATAAGGCTAAATCATTAACATGAGTTTTCTTAATTGTCCTCCCAACAATGCCATGTGCAGCTGCTTTCATGTGGAGAAGCTGGAAAAGATAGACTGGGATTGCTTAGTGACTTGCCTAGTCATGACTATTAAGTAGCAGAACTGGAATTTGGAACTGGGGCTGATTTTAGGATTCTTGTTCTCAACCAAATCCCTCCCTGTTTTCTGTCTTGATTGTGTCATGGGAGTAAGTGGAAAGAAAAAATGAGGACACAACTGTGGTCCCTAAGAAAATCAATTTTCCTTTCTATATGATACCAAGGCATCATCTTACATGTATGTTTCTGTGAAAAAAAAAAAGCCTCAAATGTCTCGATCTCAGTGGTTGCTTACTCAGGTTATTGCTGGGAATGGTTATCTGGTGGGAAAACCTGCCACATGTAACCCATGGTAACATTACAGGAATCATCACATTTTACATTTCTAGCTACTATAATTTGGATCCAAATGCCTGATTTGCTTTTATTTTTATGGTAGATTAGTCACAGTGAATATTATTGCATACACACACACACATCAAAGCGAAATAAAGGTCTTCATTGAGATTGGTATCTTTGACTATGTCTTTAGAAAAATTCATTCTTAAAAAAAAAAATCTTGGTATCTTATTTTTAAGGACTGGAGCCTTCCCAAAGATCTGTACTGACACGTGTAAAATTCAGTTCTAAAACCCTGAAGGTTTGAAAATGGCAATAAAAATTGAATAGCAGTAGAATTAAGTCTATTAACAAGATGAGAAAAATGTAGACCTGCATTAAAAACATTCTAGCGTTTTTGACACCAAACTGGATAATATACAACCATATCTTATTCGTGCCCACCTAAGTTCTTCCCTAAATACACTCAGACATACAACCACAATGGATATATTTACAAACTTTTTCAACTCTGACCTTCAATTGGCAAGGTACTAATCAGCTTCTACATTAAATTCACTTCCCAACCCCAGAGAACATCTTGTAAATCTCAAGATGGGGTGTCCTCCTGTTCATTCTGAGGAGCAGAAAGGGAAGTTTTCATCATTGCTAATGCTGAACTAAAATGAATAATATTCTAGGAGTATTTTATTTCATTACTAGTTCACCCAGGGCATGATTGTATAACTTCTTTTCCCAGGTAGAACAATTTTGATTTTAATCAGAGATTTCCCTATAGCTTCCTAGATCACCTCTGTCTAAGACCAGAGTTCACCCTTCTTTCTCCAGCACTCATTTTCTTGTATTCCCATGTAGAGAGCCAGATACCATCTTGTATATTAGAATGGAAAAAGGGAACTTTTAAAATCAATAAGCTATTAATTTATTAAATGCAGAAAGAAGAGGAAAATTGACTTGGTATTCTGAGTACCTAGCAGTTGCTAGACGAACATTTTATACACACACACACACACACACACACACACACACATGCACGTACAAGAAGGAAAGAGAAAGTGAGAGACACTGGACTTATATCACTCTATTCTCTTTGCTATGCAAGTAATTCTAGCTATTCAGCGGCTGAGATCTGACGAATTGAGGTTCAACCTGGGCAGAAAAGTCTGCTAGATTCCATCTCCAAAATAACCAACAGAAAGTAGGGATGGACCAGGTGCCAGTGGCTCATGCCTGTAATCCTAGATACACCAGAGGCTGAGACCTGAGGATCATGATTCAAAGCCAGACCCAGCAGTAAAGTCTGTGAGACTCTTATCTCCAAATAATCACCAGAAAACCAGAAGTGGTGCTGTGGCTCAAGTGGTAGAGCACTATTCTTGAAGCCTTGCGCTAAAGAGCTCAGGGACAGCACCCAGGCCCAGAGTTCAAGCCCCATGACCAAAAAAAAAGTAGGGTTGAAGGTATGGCTCAAAGTGGCAGAACTCTAGCCTACTAAGTTGAAGAGCCTAAGTTCTACCAGGGTTTGCCCTGGTAGAAGAAAAAGAAGTTCCAAATATCACCAGCATTTGTGTATAGCACTACAATTATCAAAGGCAAGTGCAGAAACTAGTAAAAAATGGGTGCCACATTCTAACTGGATCAGGCACAGAATAACAGTGGTGAGACACAGGATAAGATAATTGGTTTGGAGAAGAGAGTGGAAGGAACAGAGCTTTAACCATGACCTCCACTGGGACTCTGTGGTTCTGTGGTACTAGGACTCATGGGAGCAAACAGTACTAGTTTAACAAATTGGGGTGGGGGGAGTCTAGTCAGTGCTCTACTGAACTTAAGACTACTTTACTAAACTTGACATTCTAAAAGACAATTGGTTAGCCAAGTATCCAAAGACAAGAGAAAGCAAATGACTCATGAGATTACAGACAATATGAATATGTAACTAGACATGTTATCACAGACAAAATTGTCTAAAGAATAAGCAAGGCGAGAGGATGAGCTCAGCTCTAAGGAGCACATATGTTCAGAGTTCTATCATATTTGAGCCAATATGAACAGATAAACTGGGGAAACTGTCCCATCTCCTGCCATGCCTGGCTTCTAGGTTCCTAGAATTAGTGTGACTCACATTTTAAATGTTTTAAAAATTAGGTTTGAATTCAGTAACTAAATAATAACACTAATTTTGTTTTTAAAAAAAATTTTCTTGGCCTTCTAGACTTAAACTAAAGAGCTGATCACACCAGCTGACTCAATGTCTCAAAGATGATTTTATATTATTTCAGCCTTAGCTACTGTTATAATCAACCTAACAAATGTTTACTACCATAAACATCAATGGCCTCATTTTATGTGTGTACATATATATTATACATATATGGGTACATATATATTACAAAGGATTATTTTAAAATATCTCATAATAGCTTAGTGAGGAAAAGAACAACAAACTCAAGGTAGAATGCGGGTAAAAAGAAACAACTATTTTTTTGAAAGATGTCAAGTGCTACTTTTAATTTTATTTTATATCATCATCATCATCACCACCACTACCACCATCATCATCATCATCATCTACTGGGAGTAGAACAAACTCAGGGTCTTCCAATTCCCAGGCAGGTGCTCTTCCACTTCAGGAATATCCCTTTTGTTTTCATTATTTGTTTTATAGAGACTCTCAAGTTTATGATAGGCAAGTTGTGACTGTGATCTTCCTTTTTTATGCTTCCTTTATAGCTGGGATCATAGATGGGAGCTATTGTATCAAGCTACTGGTTGAGATAGGGTCTTGTTTACTTTTTGCCCCAAGGCTGGCCTCAAACCACAATCCTCTTATCTTAGACTTCCAAGTACTTGGAATGACAGGCCTGAGTCACCAAGAAACAAAGGGGGAAGCTGGGTGAAGTGGTTTACACTGGTAATCGCAGCTACGCAGATACAGAAGGATCATGGTTTCAGGTCTGCCTGGACAAATTAGTGAGCTCCTCATCTCAGTAAGCTAGGCACTGTGGTATGTACCTGTGATCCCAGCTCTAGGGGATAGAGACAGGATGAATTCTGACTCTGGACAAAGTCAGTGAGGCTCTATCTGGAAAAAAAAGCAAAAAGAGCTAGGAGTACAGCTCAAGTACAAGGTCCTGAGTTTAGACCACAGCCCCACAAAAGACAGTGAAAGGGAGGGAAAGGCAGAGAGAACTGGAGAGAGGGAGACTGTGATAAACCAACAGGACCATCAGAAGCAGGAAGAACTGAAAGATTCACCCCTAGATACATGAGAGGGAGCATGCCCCCCACCTTGATTTCAGACTTTGGCGTTCACCAGTTGAAAATAACCTTTAATGTCCTGGAGCTATCACTGTATCTCATCTGAGTACCCTGGATACTGTATATACTGGTATTAGAACCAGGGAAGTGAAAGGGAATATCAAAATCGAGAGACAAAGGATAAAAAGACAAACGACTCCAAAAGCAATACTTGCAAAACCTTTTGGTGTAAACCAACTGAACAACTCATGGGGAGAGAGGGGAAGGGGGAGGGGAAGGGGGGAGTGAGGGAGGAGATGACAAATAGCACAAGAAATGTACCCATGGCCTTACATATGAAACTATAACCCCTCTGTACATCACTTTGACAATAAATAAGTAATTATTATTTTTAAAAAACTTGGGGGAAAAAATAACCTTTAAGGCACCTAGTTTGTCATTTATTTTATAGAAGTCCAGGAAACCAAGACAATATACTTATGAATTGTAATAACTGGCTTATACCTGTTAATATTTATGAACATTTTCCCTATCTTCACACATAATGTTTGCATTGATGTGATTGTATAAGTATACCATAATCTATTTGATTCCAGAATTTTAACATGTTTAATTCCAAGAACTTCTGCTTTGCTCATTTGCCCTACTTCCCAGTTAACTATTATTTCAAGACAATGCAACTGGTGGTAACTTAAATGCCAACAGTGACCACGCCATTATTGGTTCCCAAAAAAGACATGGATTTTTTTTTTTTTTCACTCCATGAATCTTCAAGGTGGTTTGTTGGGGATAGAGTTGTTTGCTAGAGTCCTAAGTTCAAACGGACATCGGGAGTGTGGCTATTTACTCAACAGGAAAGGAGACACAAGATCATATTATTTAAAAAAGAAAAAAGTCCCGTCCTTGGTCATCACAAACTAAGGGAATCACAGGATGTCCTGTTTAATAGTATTTGGCTTCCTTTCAGGGAACATTCAAAATCAAAACAAAAGAAGAGCTTCACCTCCCCACTGATCTTGAATGGTTATGAGCTGCTCATTCCCAAAACACTATGGAGAATTATTATCCCCCACCACAGTGAGGTACTGCTGCCTTCAGAGACATTACATGAAATTCATTCAACTGAAACAAGCCTTAAAGTCTTGGCAATAAAACAAATAAATGAGAGAGGAACAAAAAAAATTTTTTTATTTACAGTCAGAAAAATCTATACAGTAGGCCTAGAGCATTTGTGAAATCACAGGTAAACATTTGACAACATCTTTGGATTTTGAAACATATGTGTAAGAAACTGCCCAGCTTGGGCAGGCAAATTTTATTAGAGATTCATATTTCCAATCAACTAACAAAAGGCCAGAGTGGAGGTGTGGATCAAGTGGTAGAGTGTCAGCTCTGAGCAAAATATCTAAATGAAAGTTTGGGGCATGAGTTCAAATCCCAGTACTAGGGGTGGGGTTGGGTGGGGGAAACAAAGACTAACAGCACAAAAAAGGAAAAAGGACAGAAGGCATTTCTCAGTGGTAGAGCAATTCCAGGCACCAGTTGCTATACTTTATGCTGTGTATCTCATTTAATGTGGGTAAGCACTCCACGAGGTTGGCACTCCTATTATTATTTTCATCAAGAGAGAATCTCAGAGAGGCTAAGAACTTTGCCCTAGATCACACTGTTAGGAAAAGGTGGAGCTGGGATAGAAAATACAAGTTTCATGCCAGAGCCAGCTTTGTTCATGACACTTCACTATCTATTCAAGCAACTCCCCCATTGGCATTTCGATCGACCCCCACTGGTCATGTGGAGTAGGAAAGAGTTGCGGGAAGGCCTAGGCCATCTTTTCACTTGACCCACTTTGGACCTGCAGCTGAGAAAGAAGCAGCACCTATTACCCCAGGCTGGAATGGATTCACTCTTATTCACAGGGGTATCTTAGTCAATGCTGTGACAAAGTTAATGTACCTGTCAGAAATTTCAAGGAGAGAAAATTCCACTTCACAAACACCAAGTTGGGTTCCTGATTACTGTGCATGCTAGGCCCCCAGGGAAAGGTCTTAGAGATCCTTACTGGTCTCCATCCCTTCCTGTGGTCACACCCTGCTCCTAGGCTAGCCCAGCATTCAGAATTTTCTGTTCTCAAAATTGTTGGAGGGATAGGTTACTCTACCCACCGAGAAAGACAGATAGACAGACAGACAGATGGTGAAAGATCCCAAGAAACTCTCGCCCTTCTCCATGCTGTACACATATGCCCGCCCACTAGTGGTGACCCTGATTTCCGCTTCCTCCTTTTCTAGCAGAGACATTTGTACCATAAGCTCCACAGTCTCTTGACTTCACGGAGGAAGAGCAATGTGCCAAATTCTCCTTCTCTTTGTTGTTTCCTCCTTGGTCAGTGTCCCTGGGGTCCACTCAGGCTTCACTGAGGGTGAGAAGGAGGCTGGCTGCAGGCTGCGGGGAGGCCTGGCCCCACACAGTTCCTGACAAACAGCAGGTGCTCAGTACATGAGGGGGGAAAAATCTGCAAAGAGGATATTAAAAAATAATCCTCAGTGGGAATTATTCTGCAGTCACCACAAGATGCACAGAGCATACTAATCAAGCTGGACACATCACCAAAACCACATTGGTGGCTGCAGTGTGCAGAAAACGAAAGGAAATGGAGAGGGAGGATTGCTGTGTGAGGCCTCAAAGGGCTCAACAGGCAGGTGTTGGATGAACAGTTAATTTACCTGTGACTTGTGATGTGCTAATGTAACAACGGGGCTTGGATCAGGCACAAGTTTAATATCCTCAGGGTCAGTTTAGTGGATATTCTGAAACATTTTCTAACATAATTCCACTTGTGAAACTCATTAAGTATAAAGTCAAACTCATTCAATTTTTAAAAACATCCAAATGGTACAATGCTCACACTGCAAGGGCAAGATTCTGGATTCTGTCCTTCAGCACCAAGAAACAAACAAACAAATATGAAAAAAATTAAACTCCATTTTCTTATTGTGCTCAATGACACAGCACAGATTGAATAATCAATTTACCTAATTTCAATTGGTAAAAAAAAACAACATAAAAAGCTATGTTGTAATTAACCTGCTCAGTTCCCATCCTTATTTTCTATTCTTTGCATCTCTCTATGCATATCAAGCAAATATGACTGTAAGATCTCATTTTCTTCACTATTTACATAAGCATTAGTAAGCAATACTGTACTATTTTAAGCCAAGTGATGACCAAAGTATATACCATAAAAACTGATGGATCAGCCAGGTGTTGGTGGTTCCTGCCTGTAATCCAAGCTACCCAGGAGGCTGAGATCCAGGATGTCGGTTCAAAGCCAGCCTGGGCAGGAAAAGTCTGTGAGACTCTTATCTCCAATTAACCACCACCACCACCACCACCACATGTGCATGCACATGCATGGGAGCACACACATACACACAAACAACTGAGGGATCAAAGAGAACCAAAACGCCAGCAGGACTGCTATAATCCTAACTACCCAGGAGGCTGGGATCTGAGGCTGTCACCTTAGGTGGGATACACACACAGCAGAAAGTTTTTGAAAATTATAGGAGTGATATCTTTGCACAATAATCACAAAAAATTGTCTTACTAAGACAACTGAAGAATTCTGATCCAACAGCCATACTCTACAACAGGCAGACACATACTTTGGGGACTCTCTAGGGCCAGATCTGTGCACCTGTCCCTTCCAGATGCTGCCTACAAGAAACTCACTTCTTGATGCTTCCCAGAGGCCTCTGAAGACTTCCAAGAAGGGGATGCTCATGACTTATCTTTGCTTCCAAGGCATAGAGAAGTAGACTATATGCCGGATATTGGCATATACAAGGAATTCAGTATGTTTGCTGAAGAATACAATAGCTATGTAAAATTGCACAGTGGGAACTTAAGAAATTACATTCTTAGCAAACTGAAACCATGTTTGTGCATCTCAAAAATGGTAGATGGCAGGCAGAAAGAATAGAGAAGCCTATTTTAGCAGCTCCATTCTTGACTCACGAAGCACCAAATGAAAACCTTGCAGTGAATCATAGAGAGCTCTTAAATGAAGGATACCACTGTTTATAATCAAAGTATAACTGTGAACATAAGAAGGCCTCTGAGGGATGTCAATGCCTCTGGTACTTTTGATGAATTACCTCCTAAGGGTTTGCCAGGGTAGGCTGACATAAAATAAAGAATGAGAATGGATGTCTTTAAAGTAAAACAAAACAAATACTTCTAGGGAAAAAAATAAGATGGCATGATAGAAATCACTCATGTTCTCATGAACGGCACTGTCATTCATTTGGGCTTAGACAACAACAAACATTAACCCAACCTTCTGGATGATGTCTTTGTACATTTTTTTTTTTTTTCAGATAGGATCTCACTATCTAGTCTAGGTTAGTCTTTGACTCAAGATCTTCCTTCCTCAGCTTTTCCAGCTCTGGGATTTAGGTGTATACCACCATGTTTGACTATGTACAATTAAAATTTGTATTTCCACAAGGAAATATGAATGTTAAATATGGCCAAAATGACTTTGGGTAGTACTGAATTCTCCCAATGTAGTACATATTGGAAAAAGGGTACAAGTTTGTAGAGATCCATCAGTGTGTACATTTACAAACCCCCTACACACAACTCTTACTCTTCCTTCTTAGGCTCTATTACTTTTCTGATCCAGTCATGACCCAAATGAGATTCTTGTGGTAGTCACTTTTCCTGCTAGAACCAAGCCAGGTGCAGAAGGCCTGAGTTCTTACCATATTTTCTTAACTATTTAAGCCTTAAAAGCACCATCATGAAAAGCTGACATCAATTTCATCAATTTTTACCCCTTTAGAAAAAAGAGTCCACTGCAGTTCAAGAGAATAAATTCCTAACTGGCCTGGGGAAATCTGACACTAAAAAGGTGTTTTGTGACCTATAAAACTTTACTTTAGTCTTGCCTCATTGATAATTCATTTTCATTTAACTAATCTTTGGAGGTACAGTTAAAAATACCTAGAAGAGGGGCTGGGGATATAGCCTAGCGGCAAGAGTGCCTGCCTCGGATACACGAGGCCCTAGGTTCGATTCCCCAGCACCACATATACAGAAAACGGCCAGAAGCGGCGCTGTGGCTCAAGTGGCGGAGTGCTAGCCTTGAGCGGGAAGAAGCCAGGGACAGTGCTCAGGCCCTGAGTCCAAGGCCCAGGACTGGCAAAAAAAAAAAAAAAAAAAAAAAAAAAAAAAAAAACCTAGAAGAATTTCTTCAATTAGTTAAAGCAAACAATCATCATATTATTACTATTTCTCCTCCTCCTCTTCCTTCTCCTCTTCCCCTAACTCATGCTTGTATGAATTGTACATTTTCATTTTAGGAAGAATTCTTTCAATGTAGTAAAAAAATACATATACCAAGGACCAGAAACACAATCATGCTTTTAAAGTGAGCTAAGAAACAAGATTCATTGTCACAGTGAGTGCTACAGGAAAAGAGTTGTCAGAACAGTGCTTGAGATAATGACAAAGTATGACATACCCAGTTTAGTACCACAGAGGCAGACAGCAAAAAGACAGCCTGAATTTAAGAATGAACCGATACTGACATATTTTCCTCTGGGAAATGATACTTTGGTTAGGAGTGGTACACATTAAGTTGTCCTTGAAAGTGAAATTGAGAAAACTCAGGAATAAACACATGATGCAGGGTAAATTCTCAGTCTACTTTAGGACCTCCATCTGGATGGTATCTCTGGACACTATACATCTGTACACATTTGTACAACTCATGGCATTAAATACAAGGATATCCTTCGCACTGAAGTACTGAACACCTCACTTTTGAGTTAAGGGAGTTCATAACTGTGTTCCACTAACCTCCCTTTAAGTCAGACTGCTACCTAGGAAGTAGAATTCTGGAAATCTTAAAACCACTGTCTGACTCAAGAACTAGTTCCACTATAAAGCAAGGCTGCATCCATTGCTTCTGCACAGGGAAAGATGGTCTGAATCAGTAATTATGTCCTAATCCCCACACATTATGGGTCCCTATGGCACATTAAGTATTCCCTAATATTCTATTCCTCATAGGGTGGGACACTGAGGACACCATTCTCTTTTCAGCTCTCATTCTAAACAAGAGATCCATTCCTGCATGCACCTGTTTTATAATGTTGCTGCCTGTCAGGTAATAGCATCCAGTGGTTTCCTATTTCCATTCCCTATAACCCCCTCCCCCACTTTTCAATGCTCCTGTCTTATTTTCTACCCCTGTTCATTATGCACCACCTAGCCAAGCCAGTGAAAATTCTGTCTGATTCTAGAACCTTCTGAACAGTGTGCATGTTGTTTCCCCACAATGTCTTTTAGCTTCCTGAGGCATACTGGCCATGAAGTTATCTTTCCTTTCTTTGAGTCGATGCAGGCTCAGGAAATGTAAACCACTATGCTATCAGACTGAGCAAAATATTGACGGGAATGTAAATCTGCTACAAAATAAGTTGTTTATATCTCTCACTTTGCTAGAATTCAAGGTTCATGAAGGGGCAAAGCACAGACCAGAATTAGACTCTCAAATATTTATTGAATTTATGAATTTTCGAATCCAAATGGAATACTTAACATTAGTCCTAATATAGTCCTCTCCAATCCTTCTAAGTGCTTACTCATTATAGCTTCAAGAGGTCCCTATAAACACAGAAAATATGCTACATAAGGAAATTAAACCTCTAAATTCCAGAGGACAATCTCATACCCTTGCTCTGCTAAGATCCTGCCATGTAAACAGATACCAAAGCCAGCTGGAGAGCTGGGGTGAGCTCTCTCCAAGGACAGTAGCACCCAGAAGACCATCCCATTTACACATAGAACACAACAGAAGTGCCAGAGTTGGGGCCCTGACAAAACATCAAGCCACTCTGATTTTACCAATACCAAATAAGATACGGATGACCGAATCAAATTTTGGAAAACTGCCTTTGACAGTATTAAGCCCAGGTGACCCTACTATATATGGGAGATAGGTGAATCTAGACTTTTTTGCTGCCTACAGCCTCTATTTTGGGGGCTGTGATCTGAAATGTATATTCTGGCAAAAGTGAGTCAGTCATAGTAACTTCTAATGAAGGGAACACACTTTCATAAGTGCATCTTTTATATGTCAACACACATGAGATTTCTTTTTGTTATTAACATCAGTGCATTTTTGCACTGATTTGGATGCTTTCGGTTAATATTTTAGACTTACATTTTCATTTTGCTTTGCCTGATAGTTCATTTCCTGGAGTCAAGACAAGACTTTTTGTTTTGGTTTTAAGTATTTAGAAGTATATACTACTGTAGTTGTATATTCAAACACCTATACTGAACTAGACCTCTGGCCTTATATATTTCTTCTCAAATGCCTGGAGTATGCAAACAAAGATGAGGTGGGCAGAGGGCCAGTTAATAAATCTCATTTCCGACTAGCATATGCACGAGGCAGAGCAATGAGGAGTGTTCTCCCCAGAGAGAGCCCAAGCACGCCTCATTCGCTGTGAATTAAACAGTGCCACCTTAGATGGCCTTCACGTTATTTTTTTTAAGCAGCATTTAAAGTATATAGATTTCTAGCACTTCTAAAAGCAGTGACGAAGCTGAAGCTGGAGAGGCCATCTCACAACAGTCAGTGGACTGAGCTAGGGGAAATGTATTCACATGGTCACTTGCTATTTTCAATGGAAGTTACTAATCTTGGGTAATGTGCTGAAGGAAACTTGCTTTTCTAATCAGAGTGCACACTAGTTTCAATGATGACTTCTCACCTATTCTCTAGACTCTAAAATTAGGCCGTGTTTACACTAACAGATACCTAGATTGTGACATCTAAACTGAGAACAATGTCTGACTTTTATTCATGAATAATAAGGTACAAACGCTACAAAAATAGAAGAGTGATTGCATGTCATTAGCAGTGCTCAGGGGCACTGTCCAGCTCGCTGGATGCCCTCCCTTCCCCTTCTCACCAGTACTGCCAACAATGTGGGTGCACTCCTGTCCATCAGCTCCTGAAAAAAGACCCCTTTTCACAATAATAACATACTTCTATTTACATAGCTCTTCTTTCTTTTCTTGTGCTGCTGGGGATCAAACCCAGTGCTTCATCCATGCTACTAGACAAGTAAGTGTTCCACCACTGAGCTACTACACTGATGGCTGACAGCTCTTTTGAGACATTTTTTTTTTTACAGTGTTTGAAGTTAACCTTACAGTATCTCTATTAGAATGACATTATCCATCCTCATATGTAACAAGCAAAGGTAGAAAATTGATCTTTGATAAAGGCCTTCCTAGAGTCAGTGAAGTATGCAAGACAAAACTGCCTTTACCAAGGAATGCATCAGACGACTTCCAAGTATATCTCATTGTTGAGGGCCACCCAAAACCTACAGCCAAGGTCAAATTTTTACTTAGTTAAATCTCTACTGTGGCTTTCAAACTGCCTTCCAAATTTCCTCAGCAATTAAATGGCTATGTTGTCCCAATCTTGGGATACCAAATCATAATGGAATGCTTCCTGGATAGAAAAATGTGCTACGCTTTTCCTTTCCCTGTTTTCACTGCTCCCCCACCCCCATAGTAGTTGTATTACACTACTCATCCACATTGAAGGAGACAGCCAAGGAAAACACCTAGTGTGTCTTTCTCCAAATTCACCTTTGTAGAACAATATAAATGCATTTCTGGAGATTGTTTTTCCATTTAACCTATGGTACATCTCACTGTAGTCTCCAATAATCCTATTACATAAAAATATACATGCAATGATGCTCTGAGTGACTTACAATTTTTTTCAGTCAGGTCACTTTTTTAAAAATCCAGCTTTTGTTTTTACATAATTTCAAGTACCATTATAGAGACTGAGAAAGCAAACTAGAAATCTCAGGAAATGGAAATAACTTGGATTGCAGTGAATAAACTTCATTTTAAAGTAACACTTTCTCAGGAGAAGGTAATATTTCACCTTCCAGTCAAACGATTTTTTTCCATTGCCATCTCAAGTTGGTTCATATGAGTAATAAAAGCCAAGAAGGCAACTTCCTTGGGCCCACGTGGTAAAATTTGTACTCCAACCTAAAGGTAACTGCCACTTACAATGCAAGGGACTAAATCATTTAGGAAATGATGGCCCCAAATTTACTACCTAGAACAGTCCTGATACGTTTGGAACTAAATTCCCTTTGTTTTAAATGTTATTATTGTTTGGTTTGGGGATGTTTATAGAGAAAAAAGGTAGATGAATAATGAAAGAAAGGGCCCAACTTTCTAATAATCACAGGGTCTCCAAAAGGAGAATCCCAGAAGTTGTGGTTCTATTTTGGTTTACATTACTTCAATCTGTAAGAATACCATGCCAACACATTTCATTGAAACCATAAGCTGACCTCCTGGGTACAGCCAAAATTAACTCTGAGTATTTATGTAACTGCCAGAAAAGACAGGATGAAGGTTGCCTTTTTTTCTTTTTTTTGAATTAACAAATAGTGTGTGTGTGTGTGTGTGTGTGTGTGTGTGTGTGTAAATGGGAAAGAGAAAGGAAGTGGGGGTACTTTGGGTCCTGTTTTATGATAGTCAATATTCATACCCACAGAATATTCTACTCATAATAACATCTGAATGTTAAGATGAATGCCTTCTAATTTTTTTTAAAGGAGGGTTATTTCCTGTTGCTAACTAGCGAAAAGGATGCGCTTTAGAGGTGTGCACGCTCTGCTCTGCTTCAAAGCAAACGCATTGTTAGTGGTTATCAAGGTAACATTTAAAAATAACTACCCCAGTACAAAAGAACTTCAGAGGAAATATGACCGAAGCTATCAGTCTTGCCTTTAAGTCTGGCCTTGAGCTGTCCAAGATCCTAGCTGCATTCTCCATTACATTGTTATCCTTATCAAACAATGCAAACAATTTTAATGAGCTTATCTACGGGAACATATTGCCAGATATGTTAATGCTAAATGATGCTAACCACACAGGCACCTCATTAATCAAAAGGCTCACAACACAATGACCAAGATCATTACCATCCTGAAATCAGACCTCAGCAAAAATACCAGGAATTACCTTCCAGGCTGTAAATACGAAGGAAGGGCTCCCCCACCCATAGGAAGGCCATAAACTCCTAATAAAATGCACTACAACGCCCAGGGTTTGTTGTTGGTGGTGGTGGTTTTATTTTTTCCTTCAGGTCTACGGCAATCCACCCTCTTCTAATAAACCTAAGGTTTGATGGAGAAAATTTGGGTGAATGTCTAACATTGTGACCTCTGCTGTCAATCCTTGCACCAATCAGCGAGCCGGATTCGTACAAAGCTCCATCAATCTGGCGGTTTAACATCACCGGCTGCAGCCCAGTCTAGAGGATTCCATCTTTCCCGCACCCTCTCCAGGTTGAGCGCAAACGTGTGGGTTTTGTTTTTTTTTTTTCCTCCCCGTCTCTCTTCGCCATCCTCCCGTGTGTTTTCTGCCTGGAAGCACCGCTACCTAAAGGGCCCTTTCCAATCCACGAGGGAAGGGGAAGAGGGAGCGCCACAGCCCGTCTCCCTTCGGAGCAGAGGGGAAAAACAGCACGCATTTTTTTTTTTTTTTGGATCAATGTGGAAGGAAAACGAGATGGAGGGAGACCCTGGGTTTGCAGGCGGCGAAACCCAGTCACAAGAACGCTCTGCCATCTGCAATCGCCAAGCCCCGGCACAGCCAACGTGACACCTCTGGAAGCCGATGCCCAGGAACCGCGACCCGCCCGGGCCAAGGCACGTCGGCAGCCCGGGTGGCGGGCAGTGGCCGCTGTCTTATATAACGGGCCGGCTCCTCGCGCCGGGCCCGCGCCGCCGGTGCCGCCCCGCGCCGCCCCCATTACCTGTAGGAACGCTCCCCGCGCACGGTGTGCTTCCGGAAAGGAATGATGGTCCCGTTATCCTGGATGATGTCGTTGTTGTTCTCGCCATTTGGGGACAGGGTTTGGGTCGGCCCCGGCATTGGCGCACTCCCGAGAGAGGGAACAAACCGCTGGGGGCTAGCTGACCAGGAAGGTGGCTGCGTCTTCCCGCTCGCTCGCTCGCACCGCCGGCTCCGCGCACGTCCCCGAGCTGCCGCCCGCCCGCTCGCTCGCTCCCAGCGCCGCGCTCGGCTCCCGCCCCGCCCCGCCCCGCTCCGCCCCGCCCCGCTCCGCCCTCCAGCGCCCCGCCCCGCGGCCGCTGACGTCAAAACGCCAGCAGCAGTCCGGTACCAGCCGCGGCAGCTGGGTCACGTGGTCGTCCCGTCACCACGGCAACGCGCTAACTCATCACCTCGCCTCAATTCGCCCAGGGCCGCGTCGTGACCACGCCAGCCAGCTCCAAGCAGGCACGGGGCAGGCCTACATCTGGCTTGTTCAACGCTGGGCCACCCCCTCCCACACACACACACCGCCCCCCGCGCACACCCGCCTGGTCTGAAAACCAGCTCTTCCTCTAACCATTTCCTTTCCGACCCGTGCCCCGCTGCAGCTGTGTACACAAAAGAAGGATTCGAGCGCAAGGGTGTGGAAGACCCTTTAACTCCTTCGGTGCCAACTTCTTAGGCCGTGCAAATTAAACCTGCTCAGGTTTAAGGAAGGTTAAAA
Source organism: Perognathus longimembris pacificus (assembly GCF_023159225.1). NCBI lineage: Eukaryota > Metazoa > Chordata > Mammalia > Rodentia > Heteromyidae > Perognathus > Perognathus longimembris. The sequence continues at coordinate 29,919,304 of NC_063175.1, read as the reverse complement.
AAATATATAAAGTCTAATAAAAAAAACGCAAACCCCGATGGCCAGCTTCTGGTATCTGACCAAAGGAGTTAAAATTTCCAGCTTCCTCTCCCCTTCTAACAATATAACCTTTTAAAGCAAATAACCAAAAACCTGGAAAGAGGCTGAATTCCTTTCTACTCAATAAAGCCTTTAATAATGTGAGGATTAAAGATTGTAAATTAAGAGATTTTATATATGTATATATATACATATATATATACATATATATATGTATATATATATATATATATATATATAAATTCCCTGGGGATTTTAAACGTATTTAACCATCTTTTTAGACAATTGGGCATCCTCCACTCCCAATTCTCCCCCTTAGCCCCTTGTAGTCTAGGCTGGTCTAAAACTAGTCATCCTTTTGTCTCAGCCTCCTAGGGCTGGGATTATAGGAGTACACACACCACAACTCCAGACTTCAAATTCTTCATACTGCCTCTTGATACTAAGCATTGGTTCTGTCATCTATTACCATGTGAATGAAACAAGTGACCACCTAGTTTAATATTTGGAACCTCTCAGCCTTCAAACTGTTTTAATATCATTGAAGTTTTCAAACAAATTAGCTCTAACCCAGAACTAAAGGGGTGCTATTTTTATCTCCATTTAAAAAAATGAAGAGGTTTAAGTAAAATGTGAAAATCATATAGGTAGAAACGTGAAAGTAACATACTTTTACCTGTGTGAATAGACGGTGGTAATTTGTCCATAATATCTGTAAGAATATTTAGGCATACTCCCAACATGACTGTTGTTGAAGGGCAGGGGTGTGGCTCTACCGGTACAGCACAGGCCTAGTAAAGTATCAGCCATGACCACTGGGAAAAAATGGCTGTGCATAGAGCTGCAAACACTGTGCAAAATCTATGGATTCGATTATAGACTCTCCAGAGACCCCAAGTGTGTCTGATGCTCTCCCCCAAAGAAAAAAAGAATGAAAGATTCTCTACATATTGGAGGTGGTCTCTGAGTTTTCATGGGGTAGGAAAGGAAGCAGAATTGGGGTATAAAAGACATAGCATAAATATATGTGGTAGAAAGTTCTCAGTTATGGCTAACCCCTTCAGATCATTGCATAGTTTATCAGCTTCATCATTTTGTGATACAGATATTAAAACAAGTAAAAGCTCTGTCATTCCTGACAATTCTCTAGCATATGTCCTTGGTTATAAGTTATTTCTGGTATCAAGCTTCTGGAATTGGAATCAAATGTTTCACAATCCAGATGGTAATGATAACCTTAAGCAAGAAGCCCCTTTTTATTCTTTCTAGTTTATGCTCTCCTCTTGGGCTATTATTTTAATAATTTTATTTTATGCTTAGCCATTCAATTCACAGTGCACAAGTAGATTCCTTCATTTACATGTCTGTTCACATAAGAATGTTTTTCTCATAAAATCAGGATCTAATTCTAACCTAAAATTTAATAAGATATACAGATAAAGAAGAGCAAGACTCACACACACCAAGTTTCATATTGCACAGTGAGCTATAGGGATGTGAAAGTAGAGTCGCTGCCACAAAATCCATGCTTTTTCTGAGCATTTCTGTTGCTTGACTCACTGTTGTCAGTTCTCTACTAATTTGCTTACTTTCACAAAAGCTTCCCCTTTCTTTGGGGAAAGTCTGAATTAGAAAGACTCAGAATACAAATCAAATGTTCAATGTTTCCAGAGTATGTCTTCTAAATTAGGGTTCTTTAGAGTAGCTCATTTTTCCATAATTCCATATTTAAATATGTGAGACATAACCCGTGTCATCATGAGAACTCAATTGGTCAGAATTTGAACATGTAGTTCATATACTCTACAAATACTTTTTCTCAAGCTAATACTAACACTTTTGTTTCTAGGCTGCCCACAAAGGAGGGAATAATAGCCAAGAATTTGGTTGATGGGCTGAAAGGGAAAGGATAGTGAATCAGGTGAAAGAGGTATCAAAGAGCCCTTGTAAATCTTCCTCTATGGCTGCTCTGAGCCACACTACTATAAAGGGACCCAGAAAGCTCCTGAGACCAGTGATTACTCTCTGAGATGCAGAAGTAACAGGGGTAATAATTTGAAAATATTAAACAGATGTGTTTTTATTCTTCCCCCTATAAATCAGGTTACTTGGCAGCTATTCCCTAGGTTAGAGGAAAAGGAAAGGGTAAGTTCCACTTTGGGAAGAGAGATGATACAATATAGAGAAATGCACAAGAGATAGAGGGAGGGGAGACCCCTCCCATTTCTAGACCTAACAATGTAGGAAGAAGGGAGTGAAGGTGGGAGAGAGCTTGGCCTCCCATCTACAGGGAAGCTGTGATGTCCTCGTGTCCTAGAAGGGAAGCTGAAGACAAAAACAAGCATTGTACTTTTGCCTCATTTCACATTTGATGATATGGATCCCAATGCCTTGTAACAATAGCTCAAGAACTCATTTCCTACCTGAGCCAGGTGTTGCCCATCACAGCAGAGAACTTTCCCTAACAAGGCCCAGCTTTATCACAAGGGAGGCTACTCTCTCAGGCTCTTGGTTTCTATAAACCACACTCATCTATTCTGTTCTCTGGATGCTATCTTGCAGAGGAAAAGAGAGAACATTTAAGAAGCTGAATATTCAATCAAGAGGTAAAGCTATCCAAAGAAGGCCTAGCTTGGAAAAGACTATAATACTAAGAGTAAGATAAAAACTTTCTGCTGTCTATCCCCTACTTGAGTGGGGAGTTACACAGATTCTAGAGAAAAAAAAATCTAACAGTGTCTTTGTACATCTGTCGGTGGGCTAAAGTTTTACCATTTTCATGTAGATCATACCTAAAAGTGTACAGAGATCACATTGTCCTACATTTCCAAATTCCCATAGGGAAAAATGGCTCCTCTCATCAAGAATCATGATTCAAATAGAGGCTGTTGAGATAGGCAGACTAGGATGCTGGGCTTGACTTTATTCACAGGCTATGTAATGTGGAAAGTCATTCTGCATCTCAAGATTTAGTTTCCAATAAGGTAGGTGCAATAATACTGGTTTCATAGTGTTACTACAGAGGAAAAATACATGGAAATAATACATAAAAGTATTAAACTTATGATTAGCATACAGTAAATTTTTACTAGTGGTAGATTAAATAATACGTTAGTCATACTCTAAAATATTCATTCATTTAACACATCTGGCTTTCTTGTATACCAGGAGCTGATAAAACAAGAAAAGCCTCAGGTTCTGACATGAAGGGACATGGTGAACAAAGTTAAACTATTGGTAATTAGAAACACTGTAATAATGATATCATATAGGGTAGTAAGGGACTATGTAAGATGAACACTGATCTTAGAATGATCACTAAGAAGTAAGCCTAGAAAGTTTCCCAGGTAGCTGGTACTTGTCTTGACTCTCATATTTAACATATATCTAATTTGATTCTTAAGATAACCATAATGAGAAAATTACTGGCTCAAAGAGGAGAAGAAATTTGTCTAGAGTTGAATACCAGTGTTTCTTGGGCCACACTAAATAGCTTGACCTTAATTCTGAAGATTGTTTGAAAACTTGAAGTGTTGTAGGAAGGGAAATTAATGGTAAAGTTTGCATGTTCATGCTGACAACAGAATAGTTGACATATTAAGGGCCAAAATGAGTCAAAAAGTAATGAGGATCTAAATGAAGACAAGGAGGATAGAGGAAGTTGAATGCTGGTCATAGAGGTTATTTGGAGCTATGAAAATGAAACAAGAAAAAAAGTTGAGGATGGTATTTTGGGTGTTTGGAAGTAAAAAGTCCGACAGATGGGGTGTGATTGGAATGCAGTATAAATATATAAAGATGTAACAGTGGAATCATCCTCCACATCCCACTATTTAACACAAACCCTGTATTTAACACAAACCAACAAAAGATTTAAAAAAATAAGCAATAAAACTGGGTGCTAGTGGCTCATGCCTATAATCCTTGACACTCAGGAGGCTGAGATCTGAGGGTTGTGATTCAAAGCCAGCCCAAACCAAAAAAAATTTTTTTTAAAAATCCACAAGACTCTTCTCTCCAATTAACCACAAAAAGCCAGAAGTGGAGCTGCAGCTCAAGTAGTAGAGCATTAGCCTTGAACACAAAAGCTCAGGGTCAGTGCCCAGGCCCTGTGCGGGCCCCAGTGTGGGCACAAAATAAATAAATATGTAAGCTAACAAGTTAAGATAGAAGTTTAAGTGTTGAGGAAGAAATCACAAAAACCGTCTGAGGGATAACTGTTAGGATCTGGTGGTTCTCTAGATAAAGGCATGGCTGTGGGCAAGTTAAGGGTGGCTAGTAAAGGAGAGAGATCTCAAATGGATTCCAAATTTATGGCTGAGTGACCAAGTGGATAATAGTATCATTTATCTCACTTAGGAATACAGATTAAATTGTTCTTTGGAAGAAAGGTTCTTATGATACATTTTGAGAAATAGTGACAGCACATTATATTAGTTATCAATGGGCCTTATGTATAGTGATTATTCATTAAGTATTTGTCAAATAAGGAAATAATATACAGGCCTCTATCTTATGAGATATGTTTGAATTGGAGATCTACATTATTTGAAGGTGATTAACTCCTAATTTTTTTGACAGTCCTGGGGGCTGGGGGGCTTGAACTCAGGGCCTGAGCATTGTCTCTGGCTGCTTTTTTGCTTGAGGCTAGCATTCTACCACTTGAGCTACAGCATCACTTCTGGCTTTTTCTGTGTATGTGGTGCTGAGGAATTGAACCTAGGGCTTCATGTATGAAGGCAAACACTTTACCACTAGGCCATATTCCCAGCCCAACTCCTAAGTTTTTATGGAACTTTGATTGCTCTCATTCAGGGAGAAAAATGAGAATAGGGGTAGACTTCTTTTGGGACTGGGTTAAAAAAAGGAGCAATGGGTAAAAAGGGAAAATGAAGGATTTTGCCCAGGGTGGGGGTGGAGGTCCAGTCACAGGAAGGAGTGTCTTTAGTACTTCCATGACAAAAGCAGGTTTCATAGGAAAAGAAAGGTCTCTAGGGCCTTGAAGTCACAGAAAGTTTAGATCTGATAAGAGCAGAGAAGTATTTACTCAATTTGATAAGTTGTTCTTCAAGAACATATTTGAAAGGGCGGACTTCAGATTAAAGACATCAACTACTGAAGGAAATAAAGAAATCTTTCTGTAAGTAGGAAACACTGCAACTCTTTGCAAAATTGTTAATTTTCTGACTAAACCAAGATGCTCAAGGAAGAAGGAAACACTAAACCAAGTCATTTGTGTGTGTGTGTGTGTGTATGTGTGTGTGTATAAAATCAGCAATCAATGGGAATCAACAAGTATTTGTACTGTATACTTTCAGCAACATTTCCAGTGTTGAGACCAAAAAAAAAGACAAAAAAAGACAAACCAAAAGGAAACCATTGCTGGGTAATGGTGGTTCATGCCTGTAATCCCAGGCACTCAGGAAGCTGGTATCTGAGGATCATGGTTCAAAGCCATCTGAGGCAGAAAAGTTCATGAGACTCTTATCTCCAATTAACCATCAAAAAGCTGAAAGTGGTAGTAGGCTTGCCTTTTGCAAAAAAACCAAAACCAAACAAACAAACCCTCAGTCTCTAGACAGCACCCAGACTCTGAGTTCCAGCCCCAGGATTGGCACCAAAAAAGGAAAAAAAAACCATAAGGTTTTAGCAGAGATTCAACCAAAAAACGATGGAACTGAACACCAATCTGAGTTTTTTTTACAATCATATTTCTCTTAGGACTTAGGCCTGGCAGTATAAAAATTACTGTTTTTGCATTGATTTGACCTCATAGCAATTAGCAGAGAAGGTATGAAAGTATTAATCATGACAGAGTCCATCCTAGAAGCACCTATTTGTCATGATCACCTTTCCCAGGATAAGACGTGTTTACTGAAGCTGGGCATCTTTAGATCATTATCATCTCCAGAACACAGACCATAGGTTCCACTTTGCTGTCTCTGCTGTCCTGGAACAATTGTTTCTCTTATGTGGATCTCCTAAGATACTTTCTAGTGGAGAACGGAGGAATGAGTTACCAACTAATAAATTATGCTCTACACAAAAATAAAAGCAGTGAGTAAATGCAACATGAGCCAGCCATTGATATTGGCTTGAAATCACATTGGTGGCATGGAAATATATTTGAGACTGCTTCTTGCTCACTACCTTTAAGCCAGAGGCAAAGGAAGATTTCACTAGGTCTTTCTCTAGATCTGATAACAATTTTGCAATATATATGTGTGTGTGCACACGTACATGCGTGCACACATGTGCCACCTGGTATTAAGTAACAAAATTAATTTGCATAAAGGTGATGAATAATAATTTCTTCCACATGAAGATGAAGAACCAACCAATACAGATATATTCATTCAATGCCGACTTTTGGGATGTTTTAGCAGATTATTTATTAGCCACAGTGATTAGCTTTGCTGATATATTCATCAAGTATAGCTTTTCAAGTCTCCCTTTGATTTGGTAGCAAAATAAAAATGTTTCTGAAATGGCTAAACCCAGAACATTCCTTGCATAGGACTTCTCTGTGGGTTGATGTTGATTTTTCTAAGCTTTAAAAAAAATCTTTATGTTATGCATTGCCTTAGTCTTATTTTCTTAGCTTTACACAACCTTGGATTTAATGTTGCAGAGCAACTCACAGAATGCAATATGAGTGCAACTGAAAACCATGAGAGACATAATGATCTTGTAACCATTTCATCAAATCTGTAATGTTTCAGTCTATTAAAAAAGGGGTTGGGCTGCATTATGATACGGTTGAATTTAAGAGCTTTAAATATGTTTTCCATAGAAACAATGTGATAAATGTTGCAAATTGAAGAATATATTAAGTTAGCACAGGAATGTAGAAAACAAAGCAGCTATACCTGGAGAAACCAACAAAAACAAATATTACTCTCATAGTAATATGTTAAAATTTAGGTATTCGTTCAGAGAGTCTTTTACTAAGCACTATTTTTTTTTGCAATATTCTATGCATTGGAGATACAAAAATTTATAGAGACAAAACTCTATGGAATTTTTTTCTTGAGTGTATGAGCATTTGTATTTGGTAAAAAGGCAGACAATAAGCACAATGTGTAGTTTGTGAGAAAGTGTTCAATGTCACAGGGAAACGGCAAGAAAGAAGGATTAAGAGTTTAGGGGAAGGATGTTACTTTTTGCTTTTTTTTTTTTTGGTGTGTGCTGGTACTGGGGTTTGAACTTACAGTCAGGATGCTCTCTTAGCTTTTTCATTCAAGGCACATGCTCTGCTACTTAAGGCACATCTCCACTTTGGCTTTTTGCTGGTTAATTGAAGGTAAATGTCTCATGAACTTTTCTGCCAGGGCAGACTTTGAACCATAGTCCTCAGATCTCAACCCCTTGAGTAGCTACGTTTATAGGCATGAGCCATCTACATCTGGTTTAAATTTAAAATACAGTGGCCAGTATCTGCATTCCTGTAATGGTGACATTTAATCAATGACTTGAGAGAGGTAAAGGAAGCAATCACATGGATCTCAGAAAGAAAAATGTTTCAGGATGAGATAACAGCAAATGCAAAGGCCCTGATATGGGAGAATGACTTAAGGAATAAAAAAGTACATCTACAGCAGAGCAATTATGTGTGTGTAAGCATGTTGTGAGGAGCAAGGAGAGAGTTGTGGGAGATGAAGTTAGATGGACCACAGAAAGACCAGAAAATTCAGGGCTTTGAAATCCCTTTGTAAAGACTTTGGCTTAAAAACAAGAGTTTGAAATAATCTTTCTGTATTAGTGTTAGCAGTGTCAGCATAGATGTGGAGTGGTGTCTATTGACCGGAAGAGCAACACCTATAACTTGAGTTCCTTTTGGGGGCCAAATGCTGTGCTTTACAAGTGGGTATTTTAATCCTTGAAGAAATGTAAGAGAAAGGTGGCAATTCTAAGTCCTATTTGTCAGTTCAACAATAGCCAGATCCAGCCAAGAAGTGGCTGAGTTGGGCATGAACACACCCGTCAGATGTCAAGGTCAGCATTCTTTGCTCCTACCCTTGCTTTCTGCTCCCGGCTGATGAACCTGTGAAGAGGAATGCAGAACCCAGGTAGAGGAGGACAGTAGGACAGAGGTAATTCTATATAGGCAGCAAAGGGGGTAGAGCCAGGACAAGGCTGAGTGGCCAAGAGAAATAAAGGAGGTATAGGCAGCTACACAGGAGAGCGGTATTGATGGGAGTGAAGGATTAGAAGAAGTAGAGGACAGGAATTGTAAATTTCAGCTAAGGAAAAGGGAAAGAGCTGGAAGAAGAAATAATGGGATTTGGGGTTAGCAGTGTATGTGATTGATAGGGAGAGAAAGAATTTTCTTATTCTTATTTATAGTGACAAATGATTTTGTTTCTGAGTAAGCCTCAACTAGCAATGTCCATGTTTCAAATGCCTTCTGGAGAAAAGGAGACCGCAGGCATTTTTTTGGTATTTGTATTCAAAGCTCAAATCTGTTTTCATTTTCATTCTTGCCAAGATGTTATAATTCAACCATTTAGCTATAGACATGGCTATGGGAAGGCTTTCACTGAAATGTGTCTGTGCCCAAATTGATGAAAATTCCTTTATTTCCTTCTCCTGTTTTATTTAGATGTGAAAATAAAACATATCTTCATGCAATGACTAGGTAGAACAATTTAAATGGGTTAAAAGGCATGTCAGGCTTGGTTGGGGGTGGCAAGGGAAGAGACTCTAAATACCTCTAACAAATCAATAACCTTCCAGAAGAGTCAGAGGCTTTCAAGAGATTTCCTTAGGGGCTCTCAAATGTCAGCCAACCCATTGGTTTTTGTTTTTGGTGGTTTTTTTTTTTCTTTTTCTGACTTTAATAGCAAGAAGCCCAAAGTAAATTGAAGAGATATTTTAGTATCAACATGATGGCCTGTAGAAAGTGGGGTAACAAACAGTAGCTCTATCAGAATCCAGTCCTTCTTCCTCCCTGAGTTTCTGAGAAACTCAGGACACAGACCATATGGTAATAATGAGGGACATAGAGGATCCTCCTGATGTTAGCTGTCAGTTCTGGTGAGTACCATAGCAGCTCTCCATGGTTCCCCTACAGCCTGTGGAGGGAACATGAGGCTGGCAGCTGGAAGCAATGTGAGTAATGGAAGAGAAATCCCCCAATTTCTGACCTCACCCAAATAAAATTTTTAAAAAGAAATTAAAGCAGCTTACTTCATGGGGGGGGGGAATCCAACTGGAAATTATGAAGTAAGACTAAGTTTCCATCAGAAATGTTTTAATTAGAGTTTATATTTTGTTTCCCCATCAGAAATGTTTTAATTAGAGCTTAGAGTGCCATGTATCTGCTTGTTCTCAATTCACACCCATTCAAAATGCATACAACATGGACATGAATGAAGGCCTCAACAATAGAGCATAGCACACTAAAACTTAATGGCTTACCTTCCAGAAGCTTCCACTGAGTTTCCACATAAAAGAATCAGACCCTAGGTCAGATCCAAATGATCCTGTATCCTAATCTTTTTTTTTGTTGTTGTTGTTGTTTTTCCTTTGTTCTATACTGGGACTTGAACTCAGGACTGGGCACTGTCCCTGAGCTTTTGTGCTTAAAGCTTGTACTCTACTCAAATCAGAGCTTCACCTCTGGCTTTTTGTTGGTTAATTGGAGATAAGAGTCTTATGGACTTTCCTGCCCTGCCTAGTTTTGAAGCACAAGTTATCCTCAGTACAGGTGTTAAATTTATTTATTTATTTATTTATTTATTTATTTATTTATTTATTTGCCAGTCCTGGGGCTTGGACTCAGGGCCTGAGCACTGTCCCTTGCTTCTTTTTGCTCAAGGCTAGCACTCTGCCACTTGAGCCACAGCGCCACTTCTGGCCATTTTCTGTATATGTGGTGCTGGGGAATTGAACCCAGGGCTTCATGTATATGAGGCAAGCACTCTTGCCACTGGGCCATATTCCCAGCAGTTGTTAATCTTAGTAGTGTGAGATACAAGGAGTTTATGTTACCTGGCAGACCTAGAATCAGTTCTTGCTATCAACTCTTACACAGCTTGTCTGCTTGCTCTTTTCTCCAGGCCACAATTCCAGTGTCTTCAGGGAGGATCCCATTAGTCTTCAAGGAAGATTCCATTAGTGTTCAATGCAACCAAGTCATTATAAATAAGAAGTAACAACATAAAGTGCAAAGAGCAGCTACAATGAATATTACTTGTCTGCTCTTTTTCCTGGAGCATAGTTCCTCAAATCTCTTGGTTCTAGCAGAGATTATGAATTAGAATAGTCCTCCTTCTAGCCCTCAGAGTTGGTTCCCAGCATAGCCCCTGATCTAAGCTGAGTCATTTAGAATATTTCCTGGGATCTTCTAAAATTATATAGAGCTGTGCTCTATGTGTGTACCATGTGCTGGGGATGGTGGTGGAATTTTCTTTATTAAAGGTAGTTAGCATTCAGAAAATAGAGTGTCTTGTTATATGTTGCCATATTTTACACAGAATAAAAGAACAGTAAAGTAGAAAGGGTTTGCAATTCAGATAAATACAGACTTGCATTTGAATCCAGGTGCTGGTTCTTAAAAATTGTGGAACCTTGGCCAAGCTATGGAACTTTCCTCAGCCTCAACTTCTTCCCCTTCAAAGCTCACATCACAGCCATGAGGTTTTGTGACTGGTTGGAGATTTTTGAGTCAGAGTCTAGTAAGTGTCTCTGAGAAGGAACTCTGCTCCCTCTTGTGTCCTCCCCCCCACCCCCCCACCCCACCACACCCAAGGTCAGCTTGGGACTCTGGGAGCAGAAGGAACATGTCCTCTGCTTACTTCTGAATGCCAAAGCCCCATGGGGATTCCTGAGTCACTGGAGCACAAGGACAGCAAGGCTGAGGTGCAGGCAAGGGATTTCAGGCAACAACTTTTCTGCACAGCTACTGGGCATTGGGGAGGAAAAAGAACAAACCTGACTCCCTGTGGCAGGGGACAGAAACATCAGCAGAAAGAATAGGCTTTTATAGACGATGCCCATTTCTGTGGGGGAGAGCTGCCAGGAGAGCAAATTGAAAAATCAAGGCTCCATTCAGCTCTCCAGAATCACCTTGTAAAAAAAAAATACAGGCCTGTGGCCCACTGCACAATTTCCCTTACTGAAGCAGGCCAGAGGCAGAAGCTGGAGTTGAGTTGGCAGCCATGGTTTGGACAACACCCAGTGTATTTAACAAGGTTGCCTCTCCCTTTCTGGACCCTTTTCAGATCTGAGCTTCAGTGAAGACAAGAACTTAGTTTTGAAATCTCAGAACCCATTCTTCCCTCTTGTCTCTCTGATACAGTCTCCAAAATCATCTCTTTCACCATGAACTGGAATGTGTCCCTCCATTTCTCCTCCCACAACTCAGCCTGCTTCACATCTCCTCATGGCTGCCTAGCTCATCAGTCTCTCTGCAGAGTTCTTTGCTTTTTCTTTAACTGCTTATTAAGTCTACATGTCATCACTAGATGTACCTTTCCTCCTAACTTTTTTTGGAAGTCTTTGGTGTGTCCCCGTTGCTTCAAGATAGAAATTCTGGGTTGTACTTTTAGTATTTATGGCCCTGTATAAACTACCTTAGAACTTTAGTAAAGGTGAGTTGTCATTTGGTTACTACCTCACTGGAAATGTTAGTTCTACCTTCTGGTATCAGCAGAAGCAAAGGCTTCTCTAGTTAAATCCTAATGCATGTTCTTGTAGCAATAGGTTCTACATCTGAATATTCAATTAAACCAGGTCCAGTGAAACTGCCAGCCTTCCAAGTACCATTTGGAAATAATTTCAACTCATTTCACTAAAAAGTTAGGATGACAGCACTTGTGGCTCATGCCTGTAATCCTAGCTACTCAGGATGGGGAGTCCTGAAAGGTCAAGGTTAAAAACCAGCCTGGGCAGAAAGTTCTTGATACTCTAGCTCAAAAATAACCAACAAAAAGCAGGGCTGGAGGTACTCAAGTGGTAGAGTGCCAGCCTAGAAAGTGTGAAGCCCTGAGTCCAAACTCCAGTATCATCAAAACTAAAACCAGGACTGGGAATATGGCCTAGTGGCAAGAGTGCTTGCCTCCTATACATGAAGCCCTGGTTTGATTCCCCAGCACCACATATACAGAAAACGGCCAGAAGTGGCGCTGTGGCTCAAGTGGCAGAGTGCTAGCCTTGAGCAACAAGAAGCCAAGGACAGTGCTCAGGCCCTGAGCCCAAGGCCCAAGACTAGCGAAAAAAAAAAAACAACAACAACAACAACAAAAACCAACCCAAAAACACCCAAAAAACTAAAACCAAAAGAGCTAAATGATAGCATTTTAGTCACAGTAATCACAATGTGATATATACATATGTACAGCGAGAGACATGTATGTCAATATGATATATATAGAGAGAGAAATAGCTCAGTATCACACATATACACACATATCAGTAACAGTTGTTACTTGTTGAGAGTCCCTATTGATTCAAGATGAGGAAGACAGTCTGGAACATTATGCCACCACAGACTCATCTTTGCAACAGCTTTCACTACAATTAAATTGCATCATTAAAGGCAGAGGCCGATTTCCATTAAAATCACAAGCAAGAGAAAGTTGTCTGCTCTCTCCTCTCCTCTTCAACATACTAGATTTCCTAGCCAGAGCAATAAGGCAAGAGGCAGATATAAAGGGAATCTAAATACAGAAAGATGGGCTGGGAATATGGCCTAGTGGCAAGAGTCCTTGCCTCGTATACATGGAGCCCTAGGTTTGATTCCTCAGCACCATATATATAGAAAAGGACAGAAGTGGTGCTGTGGCTCAAGTTGGCAGAGTACTAGCTTTGAGCAAAACGAAGCCAGGGGCAGTGCTCAGGCCCAGAATTCAAGCCCCAAGACTGGCAAAAATAAATAAATAAATAAATAAAATAGGGAAAGATGAAGTTAAACTCTCTCTCTTTGCAGATGACATGATTCTGTATCTAAAGAACCCCATAGACTCTACTCCCAAGTTACCTGAGCTGATCCAAAACTTTGGCAAATTAGCAGGATATAAAATAAATCCCCCCAAATCGATGGCTTTTCTATATGCCAAGAAGGTGAAGAGCGAGGCTGAAATCAGGAAAGCAAGTCCTTTGGCAATAGCCTCAAAAAATATAAACTACTTAGGAATAACCCTAACTAAAGAAGTGAAAGACCTCTATGATGAGAACTTTAGAAACATGAAAAAGGAAATTAAGGCAGAACTAAGGAAATGGAAAAACCTCCCATGCTCCTGGATTGGGAGGATTAACATTGTGAAAATGGCAATATTGCCAAAGGCTATCTACAAGTTCAATGCAATACATCAATATACCATCACCATTCTTTAATGAAATAGAGGAAGCATTCCAGAAATTCATATGGAACGATAAAAGACCCTGAATAGCAAAAACAATCCTAAGTAGAAAGAACAGTGCTGGAGGAATTTTAATACCAAACATCAAGCTGTATTACAAAGCTATAGTAATAAAAACAGCTGGGTATTGGCACAAGAACAGGCCTGAGGACCAATGGAATAGAACTGAAGACTCAGAAATGAACCTGCAGATGTATGGCTACTTAATCTTTGAAAAGGGATCTAAAAGAATGGGATGGAAGAAAAACAGCCTCTTTTAACAAATGATGCTGGCAAAACTGGTTCAATACCTTTAACAAACTAAAACTAGATCCTTATATATCACCCTGCACCAGAATCAGTTCCAAATGGATCAAAGACTCAAGGTAAAATCAGATACCCTGAAAATACTAAAGGAAGGAGTAGGAGAAATACTTGGGCTCCTTGGCACAGGATGAAACTTTCTTAATAAAGGCCTAGAAGTGCAACAAATCAAAGAAAGGTTGGACAAATAGGATTGTATCAAGCTGCATAGCTTCTGCACGGTAAAGGACATAGCTTGCAAGACAAATAGCCCACAGATTGGGAGATCTTCACTGGCCATACAACAGACAAAGGTCTCATATTTAAAATAGACATAGAATTCAAAAAAATTTAAATTCCTCCAAAACAAATCCTCAGAGAACCAAGACCCCCTCCCTCCCTCAACAAGTGGGCTAAAGACCTAAAAAGAGGCTTCTCTGAAGAGGAAATGAGAATGGCCAAGAGACTCATGAAGAAGTACTCTATATCACCGGCCATAAAAGAAATGTAAATCAAAACTACACTGAGATTCCACCTCACCACAGTAAGAATGTCCAATATCAGGAAAACTAATAATAACTGCTGGAGGGGATGTGGTCAAAAGTGAATCCTACTACATTGTTGGTGGGAATGTAAATTTGTTCAACTACTCTGGAAAGCAGTATGGAGGATCCTCAGAAGGCTAAACGTAGAGCTTCCCTACGACCCAGCAGCCCGACTTTTGGGCATCTACCGAAAAGAAAAGCAAGACCTCACTAAAGCCACCAGCACAACAATGTTCATTGCAGTACAATTTATCATTGCTAAAATATGGAGGCAACCCAGATGCCCCTCAGTAGACGAATGGATCAGGAAACTGTGGTACATATACACAATGGAATTCTATGCCTCTATCAGAAAGAATGACATTGCCCCATTCATAAGGAAATTGAATGACCTGGAAAAAATCATACTAAGTGAAGTGAGCCAGACTCAAAGAAACATGGACTCTATGGTTTTCTTCATAGGGAATAATTAGTACACATATAGGATAGTCCTAGCAGAAGATCACAATAAGTTGAGAGCTATGCCTGTGTGAACACATAAAATGATGCTATGTGAAATGCACTTCAAGTTATGGAAACAAATGCTATATCACTGTTGTAGCTATTTTTGACATGCCATGTGAAACTGTGCCTTTCTTTTTCCTTTTTTTTTCATATTCCCTTCCCATGGCTTTATCCCTGATATCACTGTAACTCATTATAGTACCCTGGATATTGTATATACATATATTGGAACTAGAGAAGGGAAAGGGAATACCAAAATTGAGAGACAAAGGATAGAAAGGCAAACCAATGCAACAGCAATACTTACAAAACTATATAGTGTAAACCAACTGTACAACTCATAGGGGAAGAGGAAAATGGGGAGGGGGGAAGCGGGGGGGAAGAGGAAGGAGGTAACAAGTTGGATAAGAAATGTACTCATTGCCTTACATATGAAACTGTAACCTCTCTGCATTTCACTTTGACAATACAGAAAAAAATTAAAAATAATTTAAAAGGTCAGAGGCAGAATCACAATGTTTTAAGTTGGCTTAAAATTGCATAAAAATGTATAGGGAATTTTTGGCTTGAAGAAATAAAGAACTAGAGTGCTGCTATTTCCTAGTGATGGAGAACATTCAAAGTTCCACAGAGAGTAAGTTCTGAGGCTGGATGACAAATTAAAAAAATTGTTTTTGGCTAGTCACCTTGGACACAACCAGTGGAACAGCAGCCTCTCATTCTGCACGCAAAACACTCATCTCCGGATAAATGATTCTGCAAGAGGTCTCCACCCACATTCATAGCCCTTGAGAGGAGTGCTCAAAGTTTGGACACGGTGCTGTGGAGGAGAGCCAGCAAACTTCATAGTCATTATGAAACAGCTGCAAATCCATGCTTATGTCATGTATTGTGCAAATACTCCATAAAGGACACATTCCAATTATGAGGGGAAAAATATAGCTTTGCTTGTACTAATCAAGGTGAGATTTCACTAAAGAATTCAGAATAACTCTCTGGTGTCTCCCAATTATATAAT
This sequence comes from Perognathus longimembris pacificus, assembly GCF_023159225.1. Classification (NCBI taxonomy): domain Eukaryota; kingdom Metazoa; phylum Chordata; class Mammalia; order Rodentia; family Heteromyidae; genus Perognathus; species Perognathus longimembris. The sequence continues at coordinate 29,903,552 of NC_063175.1, read as the reverse complement.
TCTAAGATTTATAGTTATCCTATATTGCCTTTGCTATTGTATTTTTCCCATTTCCTTTCCTTCAAATACAAGAAGCATTTATTTCCAACCCTTTAAATTCATCACAACATGGAATGCCAAAGTAGCAACAAACAAACCAAACAACCAGTGTGTCTTCTTAGAGCTTCTTAGCATTGATTTTGCCTGGCAAAAAACCATGCCTTATAGCAATGAAAAATGGTGCCACCCATAATATTTTCTTTTGGATAAAGGAAGACACTACATTCATTGAAAAGACCTTTTTATAATCTCTCTTGAATATCAGTAGGCAGATGTGAGGGCCAAGTTCCTGCATGATTTTCTTTTTGCATGATTATAATTTCCCTAAAATGGAGAAAAGAGGTTAAGGGAAGTTTTGGAACTTGTTCTGCAGATACTTGTGGCACATTAAAAAAATCAATCTCAGGGTTATTTCTGTTAGCTGAAGAAAAGCAAGTTACACATATTTATACACATTTATGCATATTTATTTGTATAAAAGTCTTTTTTCTGTTTTAAGTTGGAAGACAAGGTTTCATTTCTTTTCTTTTGTTATTGGTACTGAATTTGGAACCCAGGGAGGTGCCTCTTATCTCTTTTGTTCAAGGTTGGGGCTCTACCATATGTACCACAGTTCCATCATGGCTTTTTAGTGGTTAATTGGAGATAAAAGTCTTGCAGACTTTCTTGACCTGGCTGAATTTGAATTGTGATGCTCACATCTCAACCATCTGAATAACTATAATTATAGGCTTTAGCCATTGACACCAGCTAGAAAAAAAGTATTTACACTCAAAGGCTTTCAGTAAACATTTGCAATGGATATCCCACAAAAGAAAAAAAAACATTATCTGGATGTGAATGAAAAGACAGAGCTCATGATTGATGAAGGGGTTGGTGAAGTTCTTTCTGTTCTTCCCAGGTTTCAATTAGGAGTAAAAAAATCTTAAGTAAACAGTACCAACTCTGAGAAGTTTCCAATATCCTGGGTCAAGGTAGAGAGGAGGACTAAAGGTCAGTGAAATCTCAACAGCTAACATAGCCTGGGTACTCTGAGTGCTTTGAGTATAACCCAACTCTAGATTTCATTCATGCCATAAATCAAGTCATTCATAGCTAACTGATAGAGCTGATATGCCTGAAGTTTCAATGCTTTGTCATTTATGTGAAATGTTAACAAAAGAATGATATGGTCAGGCATGGTGGCACATACATGTAAGTCTGCCTCTAATCCTACCACATGGGGAAAACTGTCAGTTAACAAAGCAAAAAATATATTATTTGATATTTCCTACTCTGTGGCCTATGGCTGTTCTTTACCATAATATGTTTTGTAGAACATATAATTGTGTAAAGTATACTTAAATAGAAAACTAGCATTTAGTTTCCTACATTCTTATTATAATATTAGACTATGTTACAAAAATTACCTAAAGAAATGGTTATATTTTTATTCAGCTGTGCTAAAGAATACTAATAGGCAATAAGCCGCAAAAGTCCAGTGTGGGTGGCTCACACCTGTAATCTTAGCTACTCAGGAGCCTGAGATCTGAGGATTACTGTTCAAAGCTACCCTGAGCAGTAAAGTTCATGAGTGAGACTTTTATCTCCAATTAATGACTAAAATGCCAAAGCTGGAGTTGTGGCTCAAGTGCTAGAGCATTAAACTTGAGCAAAAATTGCAGGGACAATACCCAGGCCCTGAGTTCAAGCCCTTGGACTAACACACACACGCACTACACACACACACACACAGCAGCAGCAGCAGCAGCAGCAGCAAGACACCGATAAACTTAAAAATATCACATTGTCCTTGGTATGATTGTGTTAATAACATCAACTTAAATTCATATTTCTAGTACTGACATGGATTTACTTCTCTTTTTTGTTTTAATAATTCTATTATTTCATTTTTGATTAGCAAGCATTAATTGCATATATTAATTGTGGTTTAATGTGGTGTTTCCACATGTGTATACAGTGTGTGTTCTGATCAAATCCAATAGAAGAGTAGAAAGAAACTATGTTTAAATTGTCATATTAAAACAAAAAAACTAATTCTTTTAGAATACTTGTATCTTGTTCAACATTTCCTCCACAATGTAATTTAAAATGACTTTAGTATTGGATTGCAGTTTTATCCTAGTTTATCCTAGTTTCTCCCTTAATGCTCTATCACTCCATTATTTACATGAAAATCAGTCTTTCCCAGCCCTTGAGATTGTTTATGTATACTTTAACCTCCATTTTTTTTTCATTTTCACCTGCCATTTTATATAGACTTAACTCTAATCCATTGTGTGTGTGTGTGTGTGTGTGTGTGTGTGTGAGAGAGAGAGAGAGACAGAGACAGAGACAGAGAGACAGACAGAGAGAGATTGAGAGGATATTGGTGTCTGAATTTGAACTCAGGGTCTTTTACTCTTACTTGGCTTTTTTGCTCAATGTTATGTTCTACTATTTGAGCCATACATCTATTTTGCTGGCTAATTGGAGATAAAGGTTTCCAACATTACTGCCTTGTTCTGGCTTTTAACCATAATCCTCAGATTTTAGCCTTCTGAGTAGTTAGGATTATAGGTATGAGTTATCAATGCTCAGCTTCAGATTAATTTCTTTTGAAGATTTGATTTCCTTTCCATATTCTCTATCACACAGTGAATACCAAACAGGTAAATGATGCTGTGTTTTATGTTCACAGTTCCAGTTTTTCCAACCAGAATCTTCTCTTTCATTCTCACCATGTAATAATTTTTTTACCTAAATAAAATAAAAAATTAAAACAATTGTTTCATGTTTTAATATCTCACTAGACAATGAAAATAGTTATTTTTGAGATGCAGTCTTTTAAATAAATAAAATGGTATTTTTTAATTTTGCAAGTTTTAGGAAAAAAACAAACATGTTTCCTGAGCAGAGACAATGGCAAGTGCACACATTTTAAGCAGAACGGTATTTTGGGGGGCAATGATGCCAACAACCTGTGCTATCAATAGTACATGTAGCTATACAACCTGGTACAGAGCCAGTTTATAAAATCCACTGAACCCAGAAACTACACTGCCAATGCCTATGGCCTGGGAGAGAATATTATATTTGAAAAGTGAAAATTACAGATACAAAGAAATCTTAGGTATCTGAGGTAATATCCAATCAGAAATTACATAGTTTAATAAAAACCATATTCACAGAGGAGTGACTGAGGCAGCCACTCAGGGGGTATTATTTAGCCATTTGAGATCTGTATGTTTGAAACCTAAGTTAGTTTTCAAATAGACTCCATATAGCTAACAATGGCAGGCTAGACAAATAATGGTATGTAATTCTGTAGATTATGTTACAGATATTAAACCTACAATCATAACTTGTATGGAAGCATGCAAAACTGATCATAAGGAAAATGAAATAAAAAAGTAGAATGCTAAAAGGTGCATAAGGTCTGGTAACAACCATGTAAAACTGTGAATGAGGACCAGAGGGGGAAAAAGAGGTACATAAGGATGAAAATCTCAAGAGTCTTGGGGTAATAAAAGCTGTTGAACATGGGGATCATTCTGTATAAGATTTCTCCCTAGTTTGATCTCAAAATTACAAGAAATGAGTAACTATGAAATAGTGGGCATGCTAATTTGCTACTTACCAGTGTATATATCCATCAATCTATCTATCATTTATAATATCATGTTGTATACCTAAAATATTCAAAATAAAATTATTTTAAAGCCAATAAAACAACCACAAGTTATTTGTTAGAGTAGAATTAACTGGTGATTTGATTTTCATGATTTCAGCATTTTAAAATATTATTTTATGTAAATATAAAGAGGCATGTAGGCATTGTGACTTAGTGTTTCTCTCCTAGGAGTATCCTCTTTTGGTCTCACTATGTGTGAGTATGTATAATCCTGTATAACTTATAATATCTCAATGTATTTTAGGTCTATTTTCTGCATATCAGACAGAATAGGTTCCATTGGTCTCTCTGAGCTTGGCTTACCTCACTTAATACAGTTTGTTCTAGTTCCATCCATTTCCCTACAAATGACATTATTTTTGTTTTGTTTTGTTTTTTTGCCAGTCCTGGGGCTTGAACTCAGGGCCTGAACACTGTCTCTGGCTTCTTTTTTTGCTCAAGGCTAGCACTCTACTATTTGAGCCACAGTGCCACTTCTGGCTTTTTCTATGTATGTGGTGCTGAGGAATCGATCCCAGGGTTTCATGTATATGAGGTGAGCACTTTACCACTAGGCCATAGTCCCAGCCCAAATGACCTTGTTTTATTCTTTCTAATGGCTGTGTAAAATTCCATTGTGTACAGGTACCATGTTTTCTGGATCTATTCATCTATTGTGGGCCATCTTAGCTATTTCTATATCTTGGCTATTTCTATATCTTGGCTATTGTGACTAGTATAGCAATGAACATGGATATGTAGGTGTCTTTATTATATCCTGGCTCATAATGTTCGGGGTAGATGCCCGGGGGTGGTATGGCTGGGTTGTAAGGAAGATCTATGTTTAGTTTTTTGAGGAACCTCCAGACTGCTGTCCACAGTGTTTGCACGAGTTTACATTCTCACCAATAGTGCAGTAGGGTTCCTTTCCCCCCACATCCCCGCCAACATTTGTTGTTTGAATTCACAATGTTGGCAATCTAACTGGTGTGAAATAGCATATCAGAGTTGTTTTGATTTGCATTTCCTATGTGGCCAGGGATAATGAGCATTTCCTCATGTGTTTCTTTGTTTTTCTTACCTCTTCTGAGAAGTCTCTCCTTAGCTCCCTTCCCCTTCCTCATTTAGTGATTGGCTTATTAGGTTTGGGAGAGGTTAGTTTCTTGGGTTATGTATATATTGGATATTAGGCACTTGTCTAATGTACTGCTGGTAAAGATCCTCTCCTAGTCTGTTGGCTGTCTTTCTAATTTAGTAGCTACGTCCTTAGCTGTCCATAAAATTTTTATTTTGATGTAGTCCCTTTTATCAAGTCCCTCTCCTATCTGTTGTGCCCCTGGAATTCTTTTCAAGAAGTTTCTACCTATACCTATAAGTTCTAATGTTTATCCTACTCTCTCTTGTAGTAATTTTAAAGTTTCAGGTCTGACATTGAAGTGTTTGATCCACTTTAAACTGATATTAGTGCATGGTGACAAACAGGGATCTACTTTTAGTTTTCTGCATATGGATACCCAGCTTTCCCAACACCAATTGAAAAGAACTAGCCTCATTTTTTTCCCCACTGCATGTCTTTGGATCCCTTATCAAATATTAGATAACTGTAAGGGTATGGTTTTATTTCTGGGTCTCCTAATCTGTTCCATTGATCTTCAGATCTATTTTTGTGCCAGTATCAAGCTGTTTTTGTAGTAAAGTATGATTGTGATAACACCCACATTCTGCAATATTTTTAATACTGGAAATTTTGGAAGTAGTGTAGAAACAGAAGAATATAAGACCTATATAAGAGACATGGAGAATTCAGGCAGTAGTTGAACTCTCTGAGTTGTTTAATAAATCAATTGTAGTTGACATACTTATTGTAGAATATATAATATATAAGTACTAAGTAGTTTGTTATTTTTCCCTAATGGCAACTAAGATGCTGGAATGTCTTTTGTTTCTTGAGTAATTACAACCAATCAATTGTACATATTCTATTATACCAACGGCCATATTAAGGAATCACATAATCAATATAACTGAAGTGTTGAGGAGTGCAAAAACAGCTGGAGGGAGTGGAGAAAGGAATACAAGGACAATTTATGAGGTAATTAGGATGTGCTCATTCAACACACACAGACAGACAGACACACACACACAATTAAAGTCATTTGCATAACATCACCTCTGCCTTACCTCCAGTCTTGCCCTAGAGGTCTCTGTCTCTTAGGTAGTTCCAAACATGTGTATCTGGCTGAGTCTACTGCTTGTGGAGATAACAAGGTTTGGATTCATTCCTACTTGGGTTCTAATCTTGGCTCTATGACTCACCAAATGATGTTGACTTGAGCATGTTACAAATCGTTCTGAAACTCAATTTCTTCCTTTGGAAAAAAATGTAAGGAAAGATTCATATGGGACATAGAAGGCATGAGCCACCATGCCTCGCCCCTTGGTCTGTAATTTTCTACCAGACTCTTTCCTGTTCCTTCTATTAGCTTCTCTTAGCAGCATTTGAACAACTCCAGTCTCCTTCATTTCAAACCAGCTCTTCTCCCACAGTCTTTTTTGCTGTCACTATCTTTATAAGCAAGTGTTGTAAGGGTTACTAAAAGCTACTCTTTTTCTCTCTTGGACTTCTTGCCTCTGGCTTCCACTTTCATCATGATACTGAGTTATCTTCCAAAGATCACTAACCACCTCTTTGTTACTAAATCAATGAGCACTTTTTAGTTATTATCTACTTAACCTCTGTGGACCATTTAGACTTATTGACTCTTTGCTCAGTTTTGCAATTCTGTTTTTCCTTGGATTCCATGATGGTAATGCTTGACTCTTGACTCTGATCTTTACCCAGTTTCTAACTAATCTCTATTATTCAGTCTCTCTGTCTCTCTCTCTCTGTCTCTCTGTCTCTGTCTCTCTCTCTCTCTCTCTCTCTCTCTCTCTCTCTCTCTCTCTCATCCCCCTTATCCTACAGTCCCTGGAAAGCACTATTTTATTTCTGTCTTGACCACTTGAGCCACATTCTCAATCCTACTTTCTGTCTATGAAGTTGGCACCATTAGCTTCTCATATTTGTAGAATACATAGTATTTGTCTTTTGGGAGGACTGGCAACTGGCAAATTCACTTAGCATAATACCCTAAAGGTTCATTTATAATGTGGTATGAATGAGGCAGAAATTTCTTCCTTTTAAGGGCTGAGTAACATTCTACCATATATATATAATTTTCCCAGTCATCTGTCCATGGATAATTTGATTGCCACTACCATTTGGCTATTGCAAACAATGCTGCTGGAAACACCAGTGTTGTACTCTTTCTTTGCAATGTACCTTTTGGATATCAGTGTGTGCAAGGTGCTTTTCTGGATTCTACTGGGCAATCTTACCCATACTTATGACTTGTATGTTACTGATTCTCAAAACTTGCCTTGTTTTTCTCTTTGGGTTCAGGTTCCTAATCCCTAGGTTGCTCCTCTGGGAGATTACCAGCAACTTACATGCTGTCATGCTGAGCTTCTTGCTGCACAGTTATTCATTCTCAGTAAATAATATCAGTATAACCTCACTACTTGTGTGACCAATAAGTGCTCAGGAGAAAGCTTTCTCCCTCCCTCTCTTGATTATTCCCTACTTTTTTCTTATCAATCAGCAACATCTCAAGCTGTACCACCTCTTGCCTCAATTTTCTTAGCAATGAACTAATGCCTACCACATAGGAAGCACACTCAAGATATTTGTTGAAAATGAATCCCTTGACCTCTTCCTAACCAAATCTAGTCTATTTTGTCACCTAATTGTACTCAAACACACTAGTTCCCTCTTCTCCAGCTGCCACCCTCTTAACTGGAGGCTCATCTACTTTGATCTGACCTCTGTACTTCTACTCTCTTGCTCTTCCTCCCGATCCATTTCCTGCACAACTGCCAGCGTGACTATTCGAATACACAAGGCAGGTGCCTTTACTTCTCTGCTAGTAACATGCCACGTCTCTTGTAGAGCAGGATCCAAAGTCCTTCACTGCTTTCTCAAGTCCCTTCCTGGATCATCCATCTTGCTCTGGGCTCTAGAAAATCGGGGCAGGAACAATACTCGGTTCCAGATTTCTACTTCCGTTGGAGTGAAATGGGGAAGAGCATGGTCATGCTATCCTAATAACCTCGAATGATTCCAAATTGGTAGAAATAAGAGTTGGACCCTTCAATATCTCTTGGCTTAAAATCACAAGTCATATTATTTGAAAAAATTATGTTAGTATATATTAAGGCAACTTAACAAGTCTTCTCTTCTAAGAACTACAGATCTCTCTTCTTAAATAAGCTATTTAACAATAACCATAGCTTCTAGCATTTCCCACACTGAGACACCAACAAAATTAGCACATTGGAGCCTTGACACTCACCAAAACTGCCTGGAAAACGATTTTTCAAAAGTGAAATTTCTTGTTTATTTGTTTTGCTTTTGTTGCCAGTCCTGGGGCGTGGACTCAGGGCCTGAGCGCTGTCCTTGGCTTCTTTTTGCTCAAGGCTAGCAGTCTACCTCTTGAGCCACAGCGCCACTTCCGGCTTTTTTTTTTTTTATATGTGGTGCTGAGGAACCGAACCCAGGGCTTCATGTACACAGGCGAGCACTTTACCACTAGGCCATATTCCCAGCCCCTCAAAAGTGAAATTTCTAATGTTAGTACTCCAAAATTTAAAACAAAAGAAGAAAATTTAAAATGATACAAACGTCTTACACACACCATTTTTTTTTTTTTTTACTTAAAAATGTTTAATACATGTTTTGGAGGAAAAGGAGTGGAACTAAAGATCTATCAAGCATGTTTGATGAAGTCTAGGAGGTTGCAGGGAGATCATCCTCTGAACAATAATAGCTCAGAGCTTTGACATCTTTCTCAATGGCTTTCTAAAGGTTGCCATCTGGTGGCATTGCAGTTAATTGTTCCTTTGTTCTACGAGTTCCTAAGGGTGAACCTGGAATATGTTATTAGAGATTCAGGGTACCAGTGGGAACTCACTGAAGGCTCCAAATGATTACTTCTCAAAAACAACCTGAAGAAAATGGAGCTTTCCAGAACTTTGTCATTGCCACAGAAACTCCTTTTTCTCTCTCTCTCACTTTCTTTCTCTCTCTCTCTCTCTCTCTCTCTCTCTCGTCCCCTACCCCTGAATAGACTGGTTATCTTGCTTTGTAACAATACCAAGTAAAAGTCATTTATGCACAAATAAGTAGAAATGTCATGATCATCTTGGACATATAATAACCTTGATATCTTCTCCATTTATCACCAATAAGATTTCCAAAATGAAACTTTAATTGGCTTTGTCATTTTCAGAGGAATTTCTAACTACAGTTAGTTAGCCCATAGTATATGTGGGGAGTAGAATATAGTGGACTATTTAAAATAAGTCTGTTACAAAAGCAATGGTGCTGCCTACTTCAATTTAATCTGTAAACAAGGAGTCATGGAAAGTAAGATATATTTAAACCTTACCTTGGGCATCCAGGCACTCTCCCTGGCTGTCGAGATAAACTGTTCCTCTGGGAAATAGGACCCTGGGATAAGAGGAGGGGGAAGGGAAGGACAAAAGGAGAGGAACAGAGAGAGAAAAAAACAACACATTGGCCACATTTAATATAATGACAACACAGAAGCATAGTTATGATTTAATTCATTGAATGTGACCAGCAATGGGAAAGAAAATTAAAGAAAAAACATATTCAATGTCAGTTGATGTGTGTGTGTGTGTGTGTGTGTGTGTGTGTGCGCGCGCGCGCGCGCGCATGCACGCATCTGTCTATCTGTCAATTCTGGGCTTGAACTCAGGGACCTAGTACCAAGGCTCAAGGCTGGGACTCCACCACTTGAGCCATACTTCTTTCAGATTTGTATGCCTGGGCTAGCTTTGAACTACGATTTTCAGATTTCAGCCTACTGAGCAGTTAGGATTATAGGCATGAGTTACCAGTCCCTGGCTGTCAGGTGATCTCCTCATATGAGAATGATTAAATTACTAGACAACAATAGAATTATGACCTATTTGGTCAATTCCTAGCTTGGTTGATTTACTGTAATTTGTGAAGGCTTAGCATAATGTCAGTCATGTGGGAACAAAATATATATTTTACCTCTCCCCTCCCACCCTGCATAGGCTGAAGCCCTGAAAAGCATGGCAAGTGTGAGCACATGACCCCAGGAAGTAGTGCCTCCAGCTAGGTAGCAAATGCTAACAGTAGTTAAGGTGCTGGCTTCTCTAAGTTTAGGCTAATTTGCAGGGGTTTATTTTGTTTGTTTTTGTGGTGTTGGAGTTTGAGCTTAGAATTTTATGCTTGCTAGGTAAGCTCTCTACTACTTGAGCCACATACTCAGGCCTTTTTGCTTTAATTTTTTAGATAGAGTCCCACTGATGTTTGTCTGGTCAAGTCTCAGAGTTTGCTTATTTCCACCTCCTAAGTAGATGAGATTATGGAGATAAGCCACCATGTCCAGCTGTAAATTGCAGCTTTGATATCTAGCATTAATACAGATTTAATTTATTAAAGGCATTTTATGCTTGATCTTGACAGAATGAGCATTATTAAACAATGCTGGAATATACACAGCAAGCAGAAATTCACTTGCTTTATATGAATATTTTATTTTTCTCCAAAATATGTTCTGACTGACAAAGTCTCTAGATCCAGTTCTAGAGATTTAGGAATGTATAAGTTTTAGGGCCCAACTGGGAGAGACAAATGGAATATGAGAGGTTGTTTATAGTTCAATCAGGTGCTAAGAATGACCGGACATATATAAGGTCATGCCTAACCTGCCTTTCCCAGCACCCTAAGGAAGACCTTAGAAATGACCCCTTCTTCAGAGTGCTGTGGCTCATTCCTATAATCCTAGTTACTTGGGACAGAGAGTAGGATGATCATTGTTGGTGGTGGTACAAGCAGAAAGTCCATGAGATTCCATCTCAGTATAAGGAAGCTCAACATGGTAGCAGACATCTGTCATCCCAGTAACAATGGGGAGCCTAAATACAGGTGGATCTCCATCCAGGCACATAACCTGGGCAAGAAGTGATATTCAATCTTAAAAACAATCAATGAAAAACAGAGCTATAGCTCTGTGGTAGAATGCCTGCGTAGCAAGTATGAGATCCTGGGTTCAACAACCCCAGGACAACACACACACACACACACACACACACACACACACACACACACACACACACTCTTCTTCCCACCTTCTACCTGAACCTTCACGCTGCACTTTGCTCCATTGTGTCTTCTGACTATCAGCATTTCAGAAATGTCTTTGGTGCTTATTTGAAATCAACCGTATTAAAATAACACATTTCTAGCAGAGAGAATAAGGTGGGATTAATCCTAGTCAAACTTCTGAGAGTGTTACTAGAATTTTTCTTTATACAAAGAGAAACAGGAATACATTTTATACTTTTTCAATAAGGGAAAGAGGTGTGTTTTAAAAATGGTAAGTGTAAGAGACAGAAAGGAAAGGTGACAACTGAATTGTTCATTTCATACAGAGTAAGCATTTCTAATGTGAGCTTCTGAAATCCAAAATCTTCCAAAATCTGAAACTCTGGGAGAGCTGACATGACACCACAAGTGGAAATCTTCACACCATGAAACTTTGTTTCATGTACAAAATCACTTAAAATATTGTATAAAATTACCTTTTGTCGATGTATATGTTTGTACATGAAACATGAATTTCACCTTTAGGCTTAGGTCCCCTCCCTAAATTTACTATGTCTGTGTAAATATTCTAAAAGTGTTTTTTTTTTTTTGGTTTGTTTGTGTTTTTAGTCAGTAGTGGGGCTTGAACACAGGACCTGGGTGCTGGATGCTGTCCCTGAGCTATTTTGTTCAAGGCTAGTGCTCGACTACTTTGCGACACAGCTCCCCACTTCCAGTTTTCAGGTAGCTAGCTGGAGATACAGGTCTCACAGACTTTCCTTCTCAGGCTGACTTGATTCCATGATCCTCGGGTCTCAGTCTCCTGAGTATCTAGGATTCCAGGCCTGAGTCACCCACACCTGGCTCTAAAAGCACTTTTAAAAACCTGAAAAGTCAAGCGCTCCTAGTCCCAAGCTTTTCAAATAAAGGTTCCTCAACCCATGCGCTTCAAATAATTCATAAGTTATTTATTTACATACCTGGGTTTATTTAAAAACTAGACAATTTAACATAACCGACTTTAAGAACTGAACTCAAATAAACTAATGACAATTTAACTTTTCCTTCAGCTAGAACAGACAGAATGGATTTCTTTACATATTCATTGTACAGCCAAATTGAATCTTATGGGCATCATATCATCCCACAATTTAACAACAGCTGATAAACTAAAAAAAATCAGGTTCTAAAAGAGAGTCATTTCCCATCCTTAAGTTCTCCACTCTTTCAGAAATAGTGACTAAATCAAAATAAGATTAGTTAACTAGTACCCAGCAGCTATGCTATTATACAAAGAATTGCTACCATTTAGGAAGCAGTAGTAACACTTCCTAGTTGATCTAGAAACCAGATAATGAGGGGTTAGAAGATTCAATCCTATCTGTGTACAATTGGCTTTTCTCTGTTTTCTCACAACAGAGAAATCATTAATTATCCATTGGTAATTTTTCAGCAGCTGCAAGGGACCAGTTTGGCGATGAATGAGATCATTATGGGATACTCTGTGTGCCAATCATTTGACTCTCAAAACCATGTTACTACAAAAACAAAGAAACTGACCCTCAGAATAACAGAATCCTCTGCCCAATCCCAGGCAACTAGGAAGTGAGAGATTTTAACTGAATCTCATAGGCTCTTTCTTTTCTTGCCATTATTATACCTGAAAAGCTAGTCTCTCAATGCAGATTACATCTAACGGCTGGGAGCTTCTGATCCCCTACCATTTTTGCACTTACACAAAATGACAAAGGGACTAGTACTGTGAACTTCATTTATGCATTTGTTTGCTTATTTTGGGGCTGGTACTGGGGCTTGAACACAGGCTCTGATCTTTGTCCCTAGCCTTTTCATTGAAAGCTAGCACTCTGCCTCTTTTTTTTTTATGTACAAAGGTATTTATTCAGAGATACATACACTAATGTAAAAGATTTATTTTCATAGTTATAATACTTGTCTGAGAAACATGAAAAAAGAACTATAAAAACTAATATTGTTAGACAATAGACTATTAGACAATCATTTAATGTTTTTGAATTATAATTCATAACATTAGAATATGTCACCATGTACTATTAATGAGAAAAGATTTTTAAAACTATATAAGACATGCTTTCTAATTTTTAAGAAAATTTGATGTGCAGGAAACAGTCACTAAAAAGTTAGCGATGCTCATTGTTGAATATCAACTTTAGAATGTCATTCACATCTTCAGTCATTTAGGGCTTTACAAACTTTTCTCATGAAATCTAGGAAGCACTCTGCCTCTTGAGCCATAGTTGCACCTATAGCTTTTAGGTTTGGAGATAACTGTCTGATTGATTTTCCTGCCCAGGTTGGCTTTGAACTGCAATCCTTAGATCTCAACCTCTTGAGTAGCCAAGATTACAGGTGTGGGCCACTGACACTTCACTTGAAGGATTAACTTTTTTTTTTGGCCAGTCCTGGGGCTTGGACTCAGGGCCTGAGCACTGCCTCTGGCTTCTTTTTGCTCAAGGCTAGCATTCTGTCACTTGAGCCACAGCGCCCCTTCTGGCCACTTTCTGTATATGTGGTGCTGGGGAATTGAACCCAGGGCCTCATGTATATGAGGCAAGCACTCTTGCGACTAGGCCATATCCCCAGCCCAAGGATTAACTTTTGATACGAGCAACAACCTGGATAAACCTCCATAGAATTATATGGAATAAAAGAAATCAATCCCCACATGATACAGATGATACAGCTGTGTGAGTCCATTTATATAGCATTCTATAGAAAACAGACACAGTGTACTTGCTGCCATTGGTTATGAAGGTTGACACTGAAAGAAAGTAAGCATTGTAATGAAAACATTCTGGTCCTTGACTGTATCAACGTCAGCACTGTGGTTGTGGCCTTGTAGTGTAATTTTGTGAGATGTTACCAGGCAATGGTGGTAGTATGGTGCTGAGTAACAAATAAAGAGACTCTCCTTATATTATTTCCTAAAACTATGTGTTAGTATACAATGATCTCAAAATATAATAACTTTAGGGGCTGGTAATATGGCCCACTGGCAAGAGTGCTTGCCTCGTATGTATGAAACCCTGGGTTCGATTCCTCAGCACCACACATATACAAAAAGGCCAGGAGTGTTGCTCTGGCTCAAGTGCTGGAGTGCTAGCCTTGAGCACAAAGAAGCCAGGGACAGTGCTCAGGCCCTGAGTCCAAGCCCCAGGACTGGCAAAAAAAATGTATTCATATATATAATAATTTTAAGAAGTATCAGTAGATGAGACAGTAACTAGAATTGAGTAAGATGACCTCATTTTAGTTTTATTTCCTTTTTCTAAGAAAAACAAAAGTTCCAAGATGGAGGCAAGAAGGAGTCAGGAATTTATTCTACTTTGTCCAGGTCCAAGAAGAAAAATGTCACCCTAGCACTCAGAAATCAATCAAGGGTTGACTGCCCAGCACTGTCCAACCTTTCTCCTAAATTTATCTTTCCAAGTTTCCATCAAAATTCAAAATAGTGTTCTAAATGCACACATCCCAAAGCACAAGTGAGTTGAAAACAGCAGTTTGATACATCCTGCATTTTAAAAGCAAATATTTTATATATTTAGGTTCAGACTACTCAGGAATTACCTAAAAATTTCACAATCGACACAGGAATCAAATTTAACTCTTGTGGCTTTTTGTGGATAACAAATATTCTGTGTTCTAAAGTAGACCATACACTAAACAAGGACATTATTTCTATCCCCAGCACACAACCTTTCAAGTTGACTTGTACTCTTTCATCATTCTGAGTATTAGGCAGCTCTGTAGAAACAAGCTGTGTAAGCCAGCTGCTTTCCCTGACTTGTTTGTTGGTTTTGTGTGCATCGAAAAGGCCAGATATTTTTAGGATAAGAGTTCTGTCATGGTCAAACTCTTTCAACAAAGAACATTCTTGGTTTCTTCTAGTCCAGTCTCTAGAAATTCCAAATCTTTCTTTGAACAAACTCAGAATTCTAGCATTCCATGTTCAGAGCACAGCATCAGGTCACCTGTCCCCATGAAGGGGACCCCTAACACCTCTGCCCCTTTCCATGATTGATTGTTGTGTCTATGCCTGGCCATAAAATGACAGAAAGATAAAAGATATATCAACATTTCCAAAAAATGGCTGTGAAAACATTTCCAAATGCACCATGCTATTGAAAAAAGATTTTATTCTTTCTCCATTGCTGTGCTGTTAGATAATAAAGCTTCTAAAATTTGCAAGGGCAAAGCTGTTCTGCTCACAAAGAGCCAGCCAGCTTACTACCTCCCCAAGCTGTTTACAGCTTTTCCAAAAAGAGAATGCTGCTGGGGACTGAGCCTGGGTTTTCCTCTCAGGATTTGATGGAGCTATCTTTGGAGGTTCACAACAAACTGTTTCCTGAATTCCAAACTCCCCACAGCCCTTTTGAGATATTGAATCTTTCCAGTTGGAGATCACAGTCTATTATAATGTGGGAGGTCCAGGACTTTCGAGGAATAAAGCAGCTTATAAGCATTAACAGAAAGTCACTGGCTATTAATCCAGAGGCTGATCCTATTCAATACTAGACTCCAGCAAGCACCACATCAATTAGTGGTCTTGGGTTGGGCTCGTGGCCTTCCCCAGGGGCATCCAAGGGACGCCCAGGGCCTCACTGCCAGGAAACACAGAGCACACACCAGGGAAACAAAAAACCAACAGAGACTATCTGGAAGGCAGAGGAGGTCAAGTTACACTGAATCTTGGATATTAAGTCTGGTATGACTCATTCTCCTTAAGAAAGACAAATTACCAAATGATCCGGGTTGTATATTTAAGGACTTTAAAAAAAGTTGCTAGCTGATAAAGGGATTTGGGTGGCATACATTAAGAGTAGTAATGATGGTATAAACTTCGTAGGGCTGTGTGGTTTGGATTTCTATAAATTTAAAAGATAATCCCCAGAAATGACCTAAAATGATAGCTACATGAACTCAGAAATCCAGTTCTTCTATAATTACAGCATAACTTCCCCTTCTTGGAATCCTCCTTTACTCATCTGTTGCTTCTCATGTAAGCCAGTATTAAACAGAATTTTGAAGATTTCCTTTTCTATTCTAGAATTAATTTTAGAAAGTATTGTGCTAAAGGGAAGAACATAAAATTCTTTAAAAAATGACATGAGCCGCCTACCTGTATAAGAGATACCAGGTGCATTACTTTCTGGGAAATATTTTCATCATTACATTATCCATGCTTACTCTTATTTATTTTTAACCACTGACAAGGGTAATGGGAAGAGAAGGAACTTCACTCGCGTGTGGCTGACATTTGACTGTCACAGAATGCTCACTCAGCAAGCAAGTGCACAGAGAGGTTCCCTTACAGACTCAATTTCCATGGTTGAGATTCATAGTTGATGTTTGGGTCTCAGTGGGAACAAAAGACCTGCTTCCCACGTGTCCTCTCTTTGTAGTCTGTTATCTCTTGGGCCATCTAAGGGAACTGACCACATTACAACTGATACAAGGATGACACTAAGGTGCTGATTGTGGTAACTGGGTGGGTGGAGCACTGGATGCTGAGGATTGGATTTGAGGAATGGATAATGTACTCTGTACTGTGAACATCTTTCTGTGGATTTTACTTTCATATCTTCAGTAGAGTCCATTAACCATATTGGTAATGGGATGGAACTTGTGGGAATGTCCAGGGATGTTCTTGGAGCCTTTGTCCACATGTTCTCTGTTGCAGCTCAGTTGACAGTACTGAAATCCGTTTTCAAAAAGGGGGGCACATCAATAACTATGCTCCTTGAAAAAAATGCATGCAGAATTCCATTCAAATGGAAGATCTCCTGAAACTACAAAGCTGAAGCTCTATTTATGTTGTCAGGGATATGGTAACCAGGAGGGAAATCAATGTATGATTGGAAATACAACTAGAATATCCAATTTAAAAAGATTTCTCAAAGTTTTTTCCTTCCATAGTTACATATATCTATGACTCTTAGTTCTATAAAATTATTTTACATAAGTCAGCTCATCCAGATCCCCAAATTATAATTCTTTTCCTACTTCCTTTAGTGGTTTTTTTTCTGCTTGCCTTTAGTCTGTCTTTATTAGACTTCCTTGGGAATTCTTAGGGGTACAAGTTGCAGAAACAGACCTCGAGTTAATGCCTTCAGCATTTTCTCTCTTACCCACCCCTCACCCACTGCAAGTCTTTTCATATATCTGTCAGCATACCTCCCACCCTCAGGGAAGTAAGTGCTAAGAGATAAGAGCTTGTCTGTTATGGTAAGCTGTGGAGAGACACAAACCATTGCAATATGTACTTTATGTTGTAGCTGTGCCAGCACTGGAGATTATCTATCTATCTATCTATCTATCTATCTATCTATCTATCTATCTATCTATCTATGTGGTAGTGGTGGTGGCTGTGGGGCTTGAACTTGGGGTCTTGGTGCTGTCCCTGAGCCTCTTTAGCACTGGATATATTTTATCTTAGAGTACCTCATGTGTCAGAACTTCCCTAGTAGGTAGGGATACAAAATGAATAAGGCTAGTCCTACCTTCCTACACTACAAGCTGCAAACCATGTCCTGTATAGTTCTAGGAAATGGAGAGGATCGAGGCTGTGATCCTTTGGGTGAAGGATCTGGTGCTCACCCAGGGAGATCTAAACTAGCAAAAAATAGAGTTGACCCAAACAATGATCTTTTGATTTCAAATCACATGCTTTTCCAATACATTCATTCTGAACCATTCTACTTTTTTTCTTCTCATATAGTTAGATTCCCTGTGTATATTATACTTAAAACTCAATTTCATTTTATATTATTATTTTATTTCATATTATTATTTATTATTTTGGCAGTAGCAGCATTTGAACTCAGGCCTTGGGCTTGCTAAGTAGGTACTCTATCACTTGATCCATATTCTTAGAACTTTTTTTACTTCAGCTATTTTTCGGATAGGGTCTCACACTTTTTCTTTTAAGGGCAGAAAAAAGAGATTTATTATATGGCACAGAGAGCCACAGGAAGATAACATTTCAGTTTTCTTTAGCTGTCTTCAGGACACAGATGTAAGTTCTATGTTCAAATGGACACAGAACTGGGCCAGAGGACAGAGAAATATGTAATTTATAAATAGTCCTGGTCAAAGTATCACATTTATTAAAACAGCTGGCCAAGGACTGGGATATTCCTACCTATGCCTCTTGTGTAGTTGGGATTACAGGTGCAAACCATCACAGTTAGCTTACTTTTGTTGACATGAGGTCTTGCTACCTTTTAACACAGGCTTTCCTTTATGCAACATCATTCTGATTTTCCACCTCCCAAGTATACTGGATTACAGACATGTACCACCACCCTTGTCCTTTAATTTCTTGTATTACTGAAGCAAAATTCTCATCTTTTTGAAACATTTATGTGAAGCTTCAATCTCTTCATTTGTTCCATATTTTCAGAGCATCCAAGAATGGCAGCAGCTGGTGGGGTATGGTGGACATAGTTACAATTTCAGCTAGTCATGAGACAGAGGCAGTAAGAATTTGAGTTTGAAGCCAGCCTGGGTAAAGTTAGCTCTAGACGCTAATATTAGAAACAAAATAAAAACAAAAGGCATGGAAATATGGCTCAAATGGTAGAGTCTTTGTCTAGCTCAGTTAAGGCCTTAGGTTCAATCCTTAGTATGGCCCAAAACAATAATAATAGCTACTCCCTATCAACAGCAAATGTACTACTCATGACAGGTGCTGTGCTAAGTGTATTCCATGCATCAGTTCATCTACTTGCCTCCAATAACCTCAGGAGGGCGCTCTTTTCCCTTACTAACTTACAGAGGCATGAATTGAGAAATGAAGCTTGTGGCAGAGCTGGGATACAAAGCACATTTGTTCACCTTTGTAGTTGGAGCTCTTAGTACCACCTTGCATACCTGTCATCGACAGGCATGTGCTGGGAGTGGAGGCTCTAGGGATGCACAAGACACAGTGTGACTACTAAAGAGCTTCTGATCAGTGTAGTGGCAGACAAAAAACTTAGTAATGCTAACAACCAGGGATCATGAATGCCATGATGATGACAAGAGAGAATGAAAGAAAACAAAAGGGAAAGACCGATTATTGTTTTCCTGGATAGCATGCACACTTTGAAAATCCATTTACATTTTTTTCACTCTGATATTTAGAAAAAATAGGCATTTTATTTTTCAGGCTCCTCCACGGCAGTGCTCTTCAGATGATGTGACTCACTTGAGAATCTGGTACAAATGTTGATTGATTCAATAGGACCAGGGTGGAACCTAAAAGCTCTCAGGTCTGTGGAACCACACCTTGAGTTACAAGGCACAAAATCCATACAACAGATCTCCTTTAAAAAGATCTGCTACTTGTGAAACCGGGATGAAGTTTCTCAGATAGGCTGCTTCCTCTACTGGCTCCAAGTCAAATAAAGATATTTATACTTCAATTCTTGTTACCATCAAGGGACCAAAACTAAATAAACGAAGAGGAAAAGTCCATCCTTGTGGCACCTAATTGTTTCTCCATTTTCTTCTCCCTTCAGCCTCCACCCCTTCAGTGATAAGGTGTTCATAAAGTATTCGGCAACCCTCTGGGATGTACTTAATTACTTTGTAGACAGCACTTATAACAAAGCCATCCTGACTGGATGTTCTGGATCTTGTCTTTCTTTCTTGGTGTGTGTGCATTAGTACAGGGGCTTGAAGTCAGAGCCGCATACTTTTGCTTAGCTTTTTAAGGTTGGGGCTGTAGGTGCTCAATGTTGGTGCTCTACCACTTGAACTCCATCTCTAGTTTGACATTTCTGCTCATTCACTGGAGACAAAAATATTAGGGATTTTTCTGCTGGGACCAGTTTCATAGATTAAGATTACCAGTGTGAGCTACCAGCCCCTGGCTAGCTTTTGTAATACTCTGAGCATCTTTAATAAAACCTCCATTACTTGTCCTTTGTAGGCAACTGAGTCAGCAGAAGCACAACGAATATACCCAGTGTACTTTAGAGATAAGATAGTCAGGTGATTAATAAAAAACGTTGCATCCTTGTTTCTACAACTGTACAGTGTTCTTGGACAGTCACTTTGATGGCAAGTATTAGGTTCGAAGTGACTTTTGAGATGGCCTCAACTTGCCAGCCACATTCCTAAACAACATACTCACCATAACCTTTCTTAGCAACACCAGGAGTTTCAAATTAAGAGAAAAAAATGACTATGAATGTCAGAATATTCATATCCCTCACCTGAGGTAGGCTGTGTCTCCTAATACTATTTGTTGCCTCATTTAAAAAATCTTATACACGGAAAATATGAGGTAGTTGGAGGTTAAGATACTGCTGTCACTCAGTATTTTTATGGGCTACAGGGTCTTTTGAGAACTACCCTCAAAAGATGATAAAAAGTGATAATCAACAGGTGATAATCCCACTATCATTTGTAAACAAGTCTGCTGTAAAGAGCTTTGGGACCAGCAGTAAAATCCCTGGGTTTGTGGCTTTCCCAATTATGTGACTTGGGCTGTATCTTTTAAACTCCTGGGCTCTGGTTTTTATGGTTTTCTGTAAAGCTTGTCTACTTAGCAAGTTGTTGCTGTATATAAAAATTCTTTCACAATTGTAAATTTCTACACAAATGGGTGACACTGCAGTTCATCATCACTATTAAATAACTGAATGGGAGCACATCTGCTTGGATCAGAATGTGGCACGGTCAGGAAGTAATAAAATGGAATCAACTCTAGGCAAAAGACACCGTTAAGAAAGAATGGGAGGGAATTTCTCCTTTGAGAGGGGTATTGTAGACACAGCCTTGATAAAAGGGGCCCTAAAGAGTCTCTGGAGTACAACCCTCACTGGTTTTTCTCAATGTGCTTCAGGGCCAGGAAGCAGCTCAGATAATAGACTGAACACTCACAAAAGCAAATCAGGGCTAGGTGCCAGCAGCTCATGCCTGAAATCCTAGATACTTAGAAGGCTAGATCTGAGGATCGTGGTTGAAGCCAGCCCAGGCAGAAAACTCTGTGAGACTCTTACCTCCAATGAACCAGCAAAAAGCCAGAAGTGGAGGTGTGGTTCAAGTGATTGCCTTGAGTGAAAAAGCCAAGTGAGAGCACAATGCCCTAAGTTCAAGCTCCAGTACTGGTGTGTGCACACATACACAAATAATAAACTTGTAATCTAACTTTAGTAAACTACTATGTCACTTTCCATGGCTGTTTTTTTTTTTTTTTCAGCTAGAAAAGCAATAAGATTGTGAGATGGGGCTGGGGATATGGCCTAGTGGCAAGAGTGCTTGCCTCGTATACATGAGGCCCTGGGTTCGATTCCCCAGCACCACATATACAGAAAATGGCCAGAAGGGGCGCTGTGGCTCAAGTGGCAGAGTGCTAGCCTTGAGCAAAAAAAGAAGCCAGGGACAGTGCTCAGGCCCTGAGTCCAAGGCCCAGGACTGGCCAAAAAAAAAAAAAAAAAGATTGTGAGATGACCCTAGGTGGTATAAATAGTGAGTGGACTATAGTTCAGAGAACTGTGCACCAACTTTGTGAGATCTCTGTTGGAACACATTGTTTATGCCAGACATTCAGTCAGGTAGAACACAACTAGCTCTAATCATCCCTACCAAAGAAGTGCCACAGAGTTGAGCCACTAGAGTTCAGAGGGCAGGCTGGGCAGGATAAGGCTTTCCTTATCATAAATCCTTTCTTGAGCACCACTGGCCATAAACTTTCAGGTCATGAGGACATAAAAGAAGCAACGATTCCTATCTGTCCAGTAATTGAGAGTAACTGGAGACCACCTATGCAGCCCTTTTTTCCCATCCATGCATTTTGAAGCAGCACAATACAACTCCTTGCTGGACCTGTCCTGATTTTTCCTTGCCTCCCCTTGTCTAAAACAGGATTCGACAGATGGCCTCTTTATTTCTCATCCCAGCTGACTGATGGAGAGAAGCCCCAATGTTAACCACTACATGGACAGGAAAGTGTGAGCTCTGGGAAGCATTGTAGTGGATGCTTTTAAAGAACAGATCTGCTCTGCCAGAAGTTGCACTGTGTTTGGATTTTGAGAAGCATTCTCCATATGTTAAGAGAATGGACATTTAAGCTTGCCAGTGACTCTGACTATTCTAATTTATCTAAATAATTCACAGTGCAAATGGATTGTCAGAACTACATATTTACCCCATGCATAAGACGTTTTTTTATGGCTTCTTTAAAGAAAAAAATATAGCTCACACTCATTTCTCATTCCATTCCATCCTATCAACAATGAATAACAACTTTCTTTTTAGAGCACTGGGGTATTCTGTAGAGAAGATGAGGTAAAGGCATGGTAACCTCACTTTATTGATAGTACTGGCAGCCATAAAGAGGAGCTATGTGGTCTTGAATTGCACATCATGTACAATGGAAACTAGAATCAGGATAATGGTTCAAACTGCCTTTAAGAATTGGCAATATAAATGGTCATTACTTAGAATTCAGTGATGAATTATGAATCAAGATAGCTAACAACTATTCTTCATCTTTTTTTCCTGTTTTCTTTGGAATGCTTTAGTAAACATTGCTCTTTCTCTTTGGCAATCATATCTCTCGTTCTCCTTACCTGCAGTACTTTTGCTGCTTGAACTTTTTTCTAATCTCTGGAGCCTCTGCTGAGGATCAATAATAGAAAAAATTTACGTTTTGTTTGTTTTGGTGCTGGTTCTAGGGCTTGAACTCAGGGCTTGAACTGAGTGCTGTCCCTGAACTTCTTTTGCTCAAGACTAGTGATCTACCACTTGAGCCATAGCTTTACTCTGGCCTTTCTTTTTGAGGGGGGGAGGTTCAGTTTATTGGATCTAAGAGTCTCATGGACTTTTTTGCCTGGGTTGGCTTTGGCTTTGAACTGTGATCCTCAGATCTCCGCCTCTTGAGTAGGTGGATTACAGCTGTGAGCCACTGGTACCTGGTGTTAAATGTATTTTTTCAGATAAAGAAATAAAGGTTCAAAGTCTCAATTGAATTCTGAACATATTATTAATAGGTTAATAGTTAACAGGTAGTAACCAAACCCAGTGTTATCCACACAGCTTTCAGATTCCAAAAGTAACCCTTAAACCAGCACTAATTTCACAAGGATATAATGTTAAAATTCCTTTTCAGTTGGGATGGGCCACCAACCCACGGGAAAATATGACTCAACTGGAGCTTGGCTTGGTATTGCAAGGCATGGAACTCCATAATTGTTCTACCCTCCCTGCCTGGCTCACTTGCGTCAAATTGCCCAACAAGGTACTCTCGAAAGGTGTTAAGATGACTTTTACAAACCCCACCCAAGGTCCCATGTCTGGGAAAATTACCATGAATACTATCATCAAAGACATTCAGATAAAAGTGTAGGGTCAGGTAGAAGGACAATCTACTGTACAAAAGAGGTGAACCTTATCTGGATCCACAATTTGGCCAGAAAAGATGTCCATGGTGGAGGCAAGTCCAGTGGTAGATTCCAAAACAGGGAAAGAATGCTACACACTCTTGAATATAATTCTACTCCTTTCAGTCTTGCAGTCTGTGTGGCTTATTGTAAGAGCTGTTGGTAAGCAGTACCAGGAGCTTCGAGTTCCTTTCACATGAGACAAACAATAGCCCTGTTGGACAGACATTTCTTGTTTCTTGGCACAACCTGATTCGAAAGTTCTACCCAGTCTCTAACTAAAACAGTAACTAAGGGGAAAGTCTCCCTCCCTCTCTCATACTGCCTGTCCCTGAGTTCATGAAATGTTCTTTCCACAACAACAAAGAAAAAGCTCCCTGTAGCTCAGTTCTTGTCTAATGTTAATGTCAGTTCAGAAACATCAGTGGATGGGTACTCACACTTTTGACTGCCTAGAATTTTACAATAGACATCTGGGGTGAAGGTCTTGAAGAAAGTCCTCATGATAGGTTCCTTTGAATGTAGGCTTGGATGAAATGTGTCACAGGTGTGTGCACGTGTGCGTGTGTGTAGTGTGTGTGTGTGTGTGTGTGTGTGATGTCCTGAGACTTAATAGACATGATATGTGTTGCTATTGTTTTTTTTAATGAAGATGTGACCTACCTTATGATTAAGGAGATAAACAACCTAACATCTGTCAGAACTAGAAGTTGTTTGCAGGCATTCCACCATTGATCTCTTCTAGTATCTACTAATGTTTTTTTTTTTACCTTCTCCTCTTAGAAAAGCATTATTTATACATCTCTCCTCCAAACATTTACCAAAAGTCTGCTATCTGACCAACCTTCACACCATACCTAAAGTAGAATACCTCCCAAGGGTATTGTTATTGAGCAGGGATTAACACTTAAGCAGAAGAGATAAGTCTCTAGCAGTGGATGTTCAGAAATTATTCTCAGAGAAGCATTTTTCCACCAACCATATTTTCCACAGTAAAGGCAGCAAGAAAAAAATGCATATTCTGACAAACTGCTAACGAAGTGTACCTATTTCCCAGCATACAAGATGACTCTCATGACAAAGGATAAAAAGACAAATGACTCCAAAAGCAATACTTGCAAAACCATTTGGTGTAAACCAACTGAACAACTCATGGGGGGAGAGGGAAAGAGGGAGGGGGAAGGGGAAGTGAGGGAGGAGGTAACAAACAGTACAAGAAATGTACCCATGGCCTTCCTTACATATGAAACTGTAACCCTTCTGTACATCACTCTGACAATAAATAAGTAATTATTATTAAAAAAAGATGACTCTAACTTTCAACTCATCCACAAAACAGCCCTGTCAGAATATGAGGAAATAATTCCCAAAACTCAACTCTCACCTGTGTAAGCAAGATACAAGACTTAAGGGTGTGGAGGTGAGTAGAGTCCATAACAACATTAAACCAACTGGTAAAGATGCCACAACACACGCGACCTAGCTTACTCCATTGGGATAGGTGAACTATTTATTGTTAGTGGGCAGAGGAAATGGTTGTGGGGTGGGTGAAAAAAAGCTTCTCAGAACCCAGTTTCTGCATTTATAAGAGGCTTCCTCCATCATGTTCATGCCACTGGTTAGTAGGCCATTCTTTTTGGGTAGCAAGGACTTAGAGGAATCAATACCAGAGATCAGATCGAACCTGAGGTTGAATTACCCAGGGAAAGGCATCTCAGGTTAGTAGTGAAGACACAGGCAGAGTGTCAATACTAGGAACATTCTCCCGGATACAGGAAACTAGGCAGTGCTAAAAATATTAAGGGAACATTTTAGGGAAAGTATTGCTGAATGTAAATACAAAAAATACTCTGTAAAAATAAGAATCATTTCTGTAGTATACACTGGAATGTTAAGATTAGGAGTGCTGCCCCTCACACTGCTTTCTTACCTTTTTCAAACTAGTACTAGAGAAGTTATGTTTATTACAAATAGATAAATGAGTTTATTCTCTGTGTGCTGATGGGGAAAATTGTGTCCTCAGGTAATTTTTTTTTGGCCAGTCCTGGGCCTTGGACTCAGGGCCTAAGCACTGTCCCTGGCTTCTTCCCGCTCAAGGCTAGCACTCTGCCACTTGAGCCACAGCGCCGCTTCTGGCCGTTTTCTGTATATGTGGTGCTGGGGAATCGAACCTAGGGCCTCGGGTATACCGAGGCAGGCACTCTTGCCACTAGGCTATATCCCCAGCCCCCCTCAGGTAATTTTTAAAAAAAAAAAAGATCATGTAGTCACTATCAATTTATATGATTGGATAAGATACAAAGCTTCTTGACTGTAATTATATAATGGGATTATGATGGCCACCTAAAAAGGGATTCTCTGAAGGAATGTTCCATTTTTAAATTCTTCCTTCTACTGTTTTTTTTTTTTTTTTGCCAGTCCTAGAGCTTGAACTCAGGGCCTAGGCTACACTGTTCCTGAGCTCCTTTTGCTGAAAGCCAGCCCTCTACCACTTGAGCCACAGCACCACTTCTGGGTTTTCCTGTTTATGTGGTACTGAGAAATCGAACCCAGGGCTTCATGCATGTTAGACAAGCACTCTACCACTAAGCCACATTCCTAGCCCCTTGTACTGTTTTTTAAATCTTCTGTCAAAGAAGAAACAGGGTTGAGTAAAAAGAATATTCCTATAATCCATGAATAAGCTTTTCCTTAGTGGGCATACAGAAATGATTATACAGTTGTGACAGAATGTACACAATTGCATGAACACACACACACATATACACACATACATATACACACACAGAGTCTTTTTTTTTTGTTTTGTTTTTTGGCTAGTCCTGGGGCTTGGACTCAGGGCCTGAGCACTGTCCCTGGCTTCTTTTTGCTCAAGGCTAGCACTCTGCCACTTGAGCCACAGTGCCACTTCTGGCCATTTTCTGTATATGTGGTGCTGGGGAATTGAACCCAGGGCCTCATGTGTACAAGGCAAGCACTCTTGCCACTAGGCCATATCCCCAGCCCCTACACACAAACTCTTGAAGACTGGTAAGGACAGCATTGCATGGTGTCCTAGAGAATGTCACTACTTTCCAGCAATGGGAAGAACTTGAAGTTTCTGGAGTACAGAAGGGCGAGTCTATGGTTGACTTGGATATACAGCCATGAGAAATCTTTCATGCCTGGGAAATATTTGTTTTTTTTTTGTTTGCTTTGTGGTATTGGGTTCCAACCTGAGGCCTTACCAATACTAGGCAAAGTACTTTACCACTGAGCCACATACCAAGTTCCTGCTCTGTGATTTTATTCCCAGTGCACAGACACCCTTGTTAAGATGATCATCACTGGTGGGAATGTAAACTTGTTCAACCACTCTGGAAAGCAGTATGCAGGTTTCTCAAAAGACTAAACAGAGCTTCCCTATGACCCAGCAATCCCACTCCTGGACATTTACCCAAATGACAATAAACTAACCTTCACTAAAGCCACCAGCACAACTATGTTCATTATAGCATGATTTACCATAGCTAAGATATGGAATCAACCCAGGTGCCCCTCAGTGGCACACACACACACACACACACACACACACACACACACACACATACACAATGGAATTCTATGCTTCCATCAGAAAGAATGACATTGCTCCATTCATAAAGAAATGGAAAGACTTGGAAAAAATTATACTAAGTGAAGTTAGTTAGACCCAAAGAAACATAGGCTACATGTTTTCCCTCATTTGTAGTAACTAGAATATGTCTAAGATATCTTCAGGAGAGGATCACAATAGCTCAATAGCTATATGCATATGGCCATACAAACTGATGCTCACTGAAGTGAACTCCAAGAAATGGAAATAAGAGGGTTTTATTATTACACTATTCATAGTTATTCCTTTTTTTTCTTTTTTCCTTTGGTTTATTCCCTGTTGTCATTATTTTTATTCCTGTACCCTTTGTCTAGTATATAAGTTTATCTGATTTAGGGAAGGGGAATAACAGAAATTGTGTCATAAATGGTGAACCAATGCAACAGTGATACTCACTAGACACTATGTTGGGAATGAACTTTACAATTTTGGAGGAGAGGAGTTGGGAGGGGAAACAGTAGGAGAAAATGAGGGGCTAACACTGTCCAAAAAGACATGTACTCATCTGGCTTATGTAACTGTAACCCCTCTACAATAAAATTTAAATAAAAATAAAATAAAAGACATAAAAGCAAGTTAAAGATGATCATAATATGAATATCATTGTACTTTTTTTTTTTACTAATGTTGCAAATATTCAGTTCTAATTCTATTGCAAATAAAAGACAAAATAAAAAAATGAACATCACCTTTTTTCCACATTAGGTATGTTGCAGAAAACCTTTGTCCTGTAAATATTTAGGATGCCAGCACACTGGGAAGCAGATCACTGAACAAGTCCATTGCCTATATTCTAGTCATGCAGGCCAATACACACCTTATCTGATTTGATCTTGACAAGTGTCTTGAAAGGCAACAACTGTACTGCCTCTATTTGCTACATGAGAAAATCCAGTTTGAATAATTGTTGGTGAAATATCAGAAGTAATGCCTCTGAAATCACCAGGTTGGCTGTAGAATGAGCTTGATACTCTAGGCCATTTAATGGCCTTGCTCCAATTCCTAGATTCTTTCCATAACACTGTACCATGGCTTTTGAATTAAAAAACTTGACTCCCATTTCCCTGCCTGTCATTTTCAAAAGCCACTGGAAAATTGAAGAGAAATAAAAGGAGGTTCTTAGGTCATTCTTTCTGAGTTCAAAAACTTTACTTCCATTTGCCTGCCTGCTTGTCATTTTAGGTAGCCCAAACTAGATAATCTTTGCCTAGTTTTAGAGCTGTCTAGTGGTAAGACCATATAAATACGTGGCCTTGGCATATAAAAATGCCAATGTAAATTGCAATATATGAAATAAGGAAGCGTAAGAGAGATTTTCTGGAGGTCTGAGGGGCAGGAAGCATACTCTACTTAATTTATAGGCTACTAATTAAGGACAAGCCAGAATACTATTCATTTTTCTCTTTAAAACATTATTATAGGGACTGGGAATGTGGACTAGTGATAGAGTGCTTGTCTAGCATGCATGAAGCCCTGGGCTCGATTCCTCAGCACCATATATATATATAGAAAAAGCCAGAAGTGGCATGGTAGCTCAAGTGGTAGAGTCTTAGCCTTGAGCAAACAGAAGCCAGAGACAGTGCTCAGGCCCTGAGTTCAAGCCCCAGGACTGGCAAAAGAAAAATGTTATTCTTTCTTTTTTTTTTTTTTTTTTTGGCCAGTCCTGGGGACTGGACTCGGGGCCTGAGCACTGTCCCTGGCTTCTTCTTGCTCAAGGCTAGCACTCTGCCACTTGAGCCACAGCGCCCCTTCTGGCCATTTTCTGTATATGTGGTGCTGGGGAATCGAACCCAGGGCCTCATGTATATGAGGCAGGCACTCATGCCACTAGGCCATATCCCCAGCCCCGAAAAATGTTATTATAAAGGTGATATACAGAGGGATTACAGTTACATAAATGAGGTAATGAATAGATTTCCTTTTTGGCAATGTTACCCCTTCTTTTGCTCTCTCTTAGGTTTCAGAATACTATTTATAACAGTCTGTCAAGTTGGTCCATGAATTGCTTTCAAAACTACATTTATATAATTTTTTTTCCACATAGGCTTGCCATAAAACATTAGGATGGTCATTTTAGCCCAGTGTGGTGGCCCAGGTCTGTAATTCTAGCTACTTGGGATGCTGAGATCACAAGGATTATGGTTTGAAGCCAGCTCAGGCACAAAAATAATCACAAGACTCCCCATCAGGTAATGAAAAGCTAGGCATAGTGGTACATACCTTTCATCACAGCTATATGGGAAGTAAACAAGGTTCAGGCTGGTCTGGACATAAATGCAAGATTCTATTTAAAATAACAGCAAAAAGACTTAGAACATGGCTCAAATGCTATAGGATCTTCCTGGCGAGCTCAAAGCCGAGTTCAAATTCCAGCATTGTTAAAAAAAAAAAGTTCATTTTGAATTTTCATTTAGATAAAACAGAACTACATTGTTGTTTATTTTGAAGCTATTTGATTAAAGAAAAATTTCTCCCTGTTAGTAGAGTTGTCTGTTTGGGAGTACTTCATCAAAATAGTAAAAATATTTAAGGTGTGGAGAAGGGAATCCTCTGTTTTAGAACTTCTCACACTTTACGATGTATATTAATGACCTGGGAGTCTTTTGTGACAGTGAAGACTTTGGTAGAAATTTTGAAGAAGAAATTTTGCTTTTATACCCCAGGGCTGGGGAGTGAACCCAGAGCCTTACACATGGTAGGCAAGCACTACTACTGAGCTATGGCTACAGCCTGCCCAAATTCTACATGTTAAGGCAATCCTAGGTGATGCTGAGGCTACTATGGGAACAGGATGCAGTTGGGTAGCAAAGTACCACTGAATTCACTGGGACTTACTCTTGGATACATCATACACCATTGAGATGGTTGATGGAATTTTGTTAGCTTCATTTGAACTAACAATTTACCTACTGAAACACATTATTGTACTAAAAGGTCTATGAAAGAGCAGAAAAAAACCCTTCAAAATATTTTACAAAGTGAAAGGATTGCTAATTTTCTAGTTCTAGCCTTATTTTCTATTGTTCTTTATAATTAAACAAGTTGCACAGGAAACTTCAGCTGAAAATGCAAATAACCTCATATATTTTTTTCATAAAGTAAAGGCAGCTGAGACACTTTGTAATTCAAGAAATGTAACTTGAGATTGGATATTCCACATTTCGGGAAAGATAGCCATTTTGAGATTTATTATGTGATGAAAACAGCCACTAAATTGAATGAAAATGAAAAAAAAAAGCCCCAAACAAAACCAACAATTAAAAAAACAACAGAGTGGCATATAGCTGGAATAGAATTTTAGCTAACATTTGAAGGGGAGAGCAACCAACAATTTTGAAGCCCCTGTTTTAATAAAAATACAATGAATCAAACTATTTAATAAGTTTAGGAACTAATTTGGAGAGAACTCCTAGAGATAGAAGTCTTGCATAATCTATATTAAACACCATGTATTTGGTAGGTATGTGAGAGCTAGATTAGGAAGGAAAACAGTTAATTGAACATGGCCTGGTTTCTTACCCAAATAGCACAATAGTGATTCACTCTCTTCCTCTCCATCAATTATACCACAGAGAATGCTAGTGGGTTATGTTGCCTTGAGAGTCAGTGATTTATGTGCCATTATAACCAGTAGTCCTAGGATGGAGCTCAACACATGTAAGACCTATAGTATTGTCTTACTTTTACAAATGCTTTAGCTAAATCATGTTCAGTACCTACAAATTTATAATAATGTATTGTTTCCTGTAGTGAGCAAAGAACTCCTTTGTGGGTGTTTCCAGTCTATAAAGTAGAGGTGGTCTGATTCTTGAAGGGGAGATGAGGACCACAGATAACAGAGTCATTCTGTTAGTCTCTATCTGTGACAGTAACAAGCCACATAAAAGAGGAAGTTCTCTTAACAGAAAGAAGTTTCATAATGGGAAATACTTAACAACAAAAGACTGAGACAAGTTCACATCAATGGAGTTGTATGTTTAAATGTTTCTTCTAGAACCCTAACTAATAATGATCAATACAGCTTTGTGCAGAAGGTAAAAGCAACTGAATTTCTTGATCAGAATATGATTGACTTTTGGATATGGAAATTGTAAAGCCAATTGTGCTATAAAGTCAGCCTTTGGCAATGGTAGTAATTCTACGTGAATCTGATTTCTATTTATATTTAATGTATACTTTAAAGGCAGTGCTAGGCCCCAAAGCAGCAAGTGTTTAGGTGTTTTAGGTGTATAAAGTGAAAGATTCTGCCTTCAATGAGCTGACATAAATTAAGGTCTCATGGTTTGGAGAGAAAGAAAGTTCCTAGTGGTAAACAGTGAAGGCAAGGGTTCATGGTGGGATTGAGCTTAATATCTCCTAGGACTGTGGAAACAATAACTAATTAGTATTGCACTACTTGGGTACAATTGACCTTATCACTAAAATTTACTTATTATTTAGGAATGTTGTGTTTTTATAGAGTAAATATATGCGCAAGAAGAACTTGCTAAAGGACTTTCTTCCATGTTTAGTGATTA
Organism: Perognathus longimembris pacificus; assembly: GCF_023159225.1. Classification (NCBI taxonomy): domain Eukaryota; kingdom Metazoa; phylum Chordata; class Mammalia; order Rodentia; family Heteromyidae; genus Perognathus; species Perognathus longimembris. The sequence continues at coordinate 29,872,120 of NC_063175.1, read as the reverse complement.
GTTGACCTATGCTTGGTAATACATTTTGTTTACCTACTCTAGAGAGAAAAATGTTGGGAAAAAGATGAAGGTGTTCAGTGAGCAAATGCTCACTTTAAACTGATATATATTAAAGTCAGGTGCTGGTGTTCACATCTGTAATCCTAGCTACTAAGAAACCTGAGATCTGATGACTGAGCTTTAGACATACAAATCCAAACAACTCTTGTCTTCACGTAACCAGCAAAAAGCAGGAAATGGAGGTGTGGTTCAAGTGGCAGAGTGCTAGCTTTAGAGTGAAAAAGCTAAGCAAGAGTGCAGGACCAAGCTGGGCACAGGTGGTTCACACCTGAATCCTAGCTACTCAGGAGGCTGAGATCTGAGGATTGCAGTTCAAAGCCAGTCTGGACAGGAAAGCTCCTGCGACTCTTATCTTCAATAAACTACTCAGAAAAATTTGGAAGTAGTGCTGTGGCATAAGTTCTATAGTGCTAGCCTTGAGCTCAAGGAGGCTCAGAGACAGTGCCCAGACCCTGAGTTCAAGCCTCAGGGTTGGGAAAAAAAAAGTGCAAGACCTTGAGTTCAAGCCTAGTATGCACGCATGAGTGTGCATGCATACACACACACATACACACAATCCTATAAACTGGACATGTGGAGTTTGAGCAAACTCCAGGTCTGTAATTTTTTCATTAATATTCAGAAAACATTTTAGGCCCTGTGAACCTTGGCACAACTATTCTGCTTTGCTAAGGTATACAGAAGCAGGCATGGGTATGATGTAGACAGGTATGATTCCAGTCCAATAAAACATTATTTGGGGCTCATAAATAGAATTTCATATTATTTTCAAAGATCTTTAGTTTCCTTTGAATTGTTTTCAGTTATTAAAAATCAACTACCGTGTGTGTGTGTGTGTGTGTGTGTGTGTGAGAGAGAGAGGTGGGGGGGAGGGAGTTGGGTTTAAACTCAGGGTCTTATACTTGCTAGGCAGACATTCTACCATGGCTTTTGCTATGTTTGGAAAAGGTCTTATATCAGAATTTTTAATACTTCCCAAATGTTACAACTTTGGAGCAAAAAACAACAACCCTGGAGTGGTTTAGAAGTACTCTAAAGTTTTATTGTTATCCCAAATTAAGAAGAGTAAATTTATTTTAATGTTTTATGGTGCTAGGTTCCGAACTCAGGATCTAATGCATGCTAGTCAAGTAATTTACAACGGACTCCTCAGACCTTTAAATGTCTTTGTTATTCATGATGTGAATTTTGTAAGAGATTATCCTTTGTGGCTCCAGTAGATGAATGTGGCAAAGAGAGCTTGCCATGACTAGGATGTGCTTGGAGAGAGACATTCAAGCATATATTTGAGGACTTCTGAGTGAAGATGGTGTTGTAGGGAATTTAAGCTTCACTCAATGCTGGGAATAACCTATAACAGCCCCAAGAAATGAGACCATTTATGAGTCTATGATTTGGGAAAGATTTAAAATACTTACTACTTTGGTTACTTAGATAACAAGCTAAAGATGGCTCAGATTGTCTGGGGTTGGTGTATTGGCTGGGTTAAGGATCAAGTCAGCTGGAGCAGGATAGGCATAGAGAAGACCTGATCTTGTTTAGCCTAAGCCTTTGGGTAAGACTCCACCAAGCCTCTATGACAAAACAGACATTGCAAAAGTCAGCAACCCAGTGTCCTGGCTGTGGCATTACCACCTTGGAGGGACTTATAATTATCTGGATATACTTGTGCTATTTGGATTATGATTATTGGAATACCATTTTCTCACCATGTTTAGGTCCAGAAATGTGAATAAGGTTGGAGAATTCTATAAATTTCAGTAATGAGACTGAGTGGTCCTCATTGGTTCTCAGAAAACTTCTAAAAATGAGAGGGCACTCTTCCCACCAATCCCTTTAGGTATTCTTGTAAATATGTAGAGCCAGGCTCATACCCTCCTCTGATAAAAAAATTTAATAAAGCATTTATCCTGCTAGCCCTCTTTTTTTTCCTAGACTACATTTCAGCCTTTCAATGCCTTATATCTCTCAAAATGGAGTCAAAATTTAGGACATGCCAGTCTCATCCCCCCTTCCCCTTTTTTATTTATTTATTTATTTATTTTTGCCAGTTCTGGCGCTTGGACTCAGGGCCTGAGCACTGTCCCTGGCTTCTCCTTGCTCAAGGCTAGCACTCTGCCACTTGAGCCACAGCGCCACTTCTGGTCATTTTCTATATACGTGGTGCTGGGCTTCAGGTATATGAGGCAAGCATTCTTGCCACTAGGCCATGTTCCCAGCCCCCCCCTCCCCATTTTAAAGCACATACATGATTTTGCCCTTTGGAAATTTTTATTACTATTTATTTAGTTTTGGTGTGATCTGCCAAAGTACACATGCAACTTCCTACTTTTAATTATGCTGGATACTAGAATATATTTGCCTTATTTATTTGTCTATTACTTTATTTATTGAGGTCCTAGGAATTAAACCCAGGGCCTGTACATTCTAGGTAAGTGCTTTACCATTGAGCTATACTAAAAAAATCCCGTATGTACTATTTTTTTTGTGTGTGTGCCAGTCATGGGTCTTGAAATCAGGTCCTGAATACCGTCCCTGGCTTCTTTTGCTTAAGGCTAGCACTCTGCCACTTGAGCCACAGTACTACTTCTGGCCTTTTCTATATATGTGGTGCTGAGTTATCAAACCCAGGGCTTCATGTGTACAAAGCAAGCATTCTACCACTAGGCCATATTCGCAGTCCCCCCACATGTACTATTTTTAATCAGAACAGTTCATAGATAACAATAAAAGCAGTTTAGTTATTAACCTATTCTGAAATAACTCTTGAGACATTTGCATATATAAGTGTTTTTTATATAATGAAGGGTAGGAGAGTAAGCTTGTATGAGGTGAATCTTTGAAAGAGTGTGGTTAAACATCATAATAGTCATGTTCAGAATGCTAAGGTTCTTTATGTGTAAGTGAAATGTAATCAAACAAATTATCATTTTCAGTACTTAAGTATTGTAACAGGTGAATGTTGGCTTCTGTATACCCAGAAAGTCTGCTAATAAAACGGAATGTACATAAGAGGCAACTTCCTCTTCCCATGTTCTCCCCACCTTCTGATAAACTTCAGTACAAGGGAGGAATATTCATGACACAAACGGGCTTGTGCATTGTACTATGGGGCTGCAGACACAAAGGCCCTTAGGAGATAGAATTCCAAGTAGGGTAATAAATGCTGCAGTACAGGTACAGCTTGTTAAATGCCAGACACTGTTAATCTCTTTAAAAAAAAAAACAGAAGGTGGAAAAGACAGCATTTGGGCCACAGTAGACCAGAGCAATGGTGACATAAAGTACAATGAAAAGAGGAAGTGGTACAGAAACGGAAAGTAGTAGCAACAAAAATAGAAAAAATAAATTTACTCAACTGCATGCATCTGTAAATGAGCTGTCTTACAGACATCCTTTGGGTATGAATATATTTATATAAATTTATATATTTATGTTTATATAAATTTGTATATTTATATGTAACTTTTAGAAAATAGCAAACAAAAATTTCATATGAAATGTTACATGAATACATTTCTATTTAAATAGATCTTTTAACTCATCCTTAAATGTTTAAGCAAACAATATTTGGCTTTCTTTGTATTCAAAATGTATGCACAGCAAATTCCACCACTGTACTTCACAAAACAGAACCCAAATCAGCTTAGACTTTCTCAGTAGTATTTTTTTTTAATATCCTTTCCACAGTGAAAATTACAAGTTGGCTTGTTTCTCTTCCAACAGCAGCAAGCATTATAGGAAATAGGTAGAACGGGTGGGGAAAAAGGCGCAGCTCTACCAAGCAAACAGATCCTGATTAGATATTAAAATGTGCTTTCAAAAGAGCCGTGTCTCTCTCTCTCTGTGTCAATAAGCTCCTGCTATTACTTCCTATTCACAGGGCTCGGTTTGGAGTGCAGCCTGCTGACTCACTAGGCTGCTCCAGTTTGCTTCTGCTGGGTTTCCCTGCTGCCTGTTAAACGTGAATCAGCAACGGGAAAGAAGTTTCTGTGGTCTCCCTGAACAACAGTGCAGAAGTCAAGATAGGATGGGGAAACCTCCATCTTCCCAATCACCAGGCTCCAGGCAGGGAAGGGAAAAAGATGTGGCAGGTGTCATCACCAGCCTGGCTACCAGATGACAGTCCGTCCCATGCCCGGGCTGTTAGTCATCATAGTCATCAGCACATCCCAGTTTCAGTGTTGTTTTGCTCACCCACGATTTGCTCACCCACTAGTTATCTTGTCCAGCAATGCCTGTTGCTGGGGCCACCAAACTCTTACTTAGGAACAATGGAATTAGCTGCGGCGGTTTTTTTTTTTTTTTTTAAATCAATGCCTAGTTGCCCCATACTCCCCATCCCAAGCAACAACCTGATTTAAATGTTTGGAGATAGGAAGTAGATAGCAGGAGTTTGCAAATCTTTCCAAGTGACTCTGAAACACAGTTTGCAATGGGGGAAAAAGCATTGTTTTTCCCATCCATGGAAAACATCCAGTAAGCTTCCCTCGGGACCACTTAGTAGGCTCCCAAGATGTCCAGACAGACATACAGTCCCAACTGATGTTAGTTTGACAGAAAAGAATGACAGCAAAGTAAGGGGAGCATTTCCAGGAAGGGCTCTGACCATGTGAGGACCATTCCTCCCGTCCCTTGCAAAAACAAAAAAACCCCTCAGCCCTTTGAGGTCCCAAGACAGGAATACCACAGGTAGGAGCAGTCAGTCCTCTGATTACCTTTTGATCTCGGATTTGTTTCATCCTGTACTGTTCAGCCAAGTTATGAACCCCGGTTCCTTCCAGATTACAAGTGCTGCTCTGACCTCGTTGAGACGGTACTACAAGCTTCACCTACTCCCCAGAACCTCCGCCTCGCAGCTGGGCCACGGGGCAGATACTATGCTAATTAAGAAAGTGCTGCGGACTTGGTGAGCCAGGGCGGGTGCACCTTTGAACACTTAACCCTTGGTTTTACACGGTCTGCACAGTGGTTCATTTAGTGACCTCCTCTTGCCTAGTGGGCCCGGACCACTTTCTTTTCTCTTCTTTTTTATGGGGGGGGGGGGCGGGACAGAATGGGCATGGGCAGTGAATGGAGAAGACTGGGTAGTGGGTGGCATATGGGTGGGGGGCGGGAGGCCCTGCCCGCTGGCGCGGAGGTGGAGGGAGGCGAACGTCCGGAATATTAATTACTTCACGCGCCGCTGGGTTGGCGAGGACTGGCAGGAGGGGACGAGAGGTTAAGACAAAGACTCATCCAGATCAAATGGTTACAAAGCCCCCTTTCTCCGACGTGGCAGTTCCACCCTGGGCACGGGACTAGCAAAGTGACTCAAAAGCCACGGGCAAACTGGCCCCTTTGAGCCAAGGCAAGTCTCCAGGTTCCATGGGGCGGGTCGTTCAGGGCCCACCCCTCCTTCGGGCCTTTGTGGGACTTCTGGCTTGGCTCCACCCTGGAAAGGGGAGATGGAAGAATCCCTCTCCAAAGTGAGGGAAGAGTTGCCGAGAGGCATGCCCTAGGCACAGGGTGCTCCCCGCGGCACCCACCTGACTGCGCATCAACAATCCGCTCCCTTTGCCACCCACCAGACTCGGGAGGCGGCCCCGGGTGTGGAGGAGTGAGGTGCCTGTCAGAAGGGGAACACAGGGGGTGTCAAAGAGCCCCGAGTTACAAGGGATGCTCCCTTGCCCGCAGGCACCCGCGCGCCACACACTTCCTGGTCCGCCCCAAGTGTGCAGCTTCTGCGCTCCGGGCTCCAGCCCCGCGGGCGCCCCAACTCTCCCGCGCCGGGGCCCGCGCACCTTCCCACCCCTTCCCTCTCTCCGACCCCAGCGCGCCCAGCTCCTAGATGGCCCCAGCCTTCACCTACTCAGCCAGTGCACTTGGCTTCTGCCAGCGTGGCAACCCCAACTCCCTCCCCTTTCTCGGGGTGCGCGACGCTGGGGCTCCGCAGGAGAGATGCTGCACGCTGGAGCGCGGCTCGGTGCACCCCTTGTAGGAGGGTGTGGGTGCGGGGGGATCTGAGGCGGGAATGCCCCCGTAACTTCTGGTTGGGCTAGAGAGGGTTCCCCCGCCCCCCGGGTTTTGTAGGCTCCGCTACCCGCCGCCTGCAAACCTGGAGGCGGGAGGAGGTACCAGCCGACGCGGGGCCTGGGAGAGACCCAGCCAGGGAAGGGTGTTGGGGTGCGCCCGGGCGGTACCGCTTTAAAAGCACTTAGCTCACCTGCTCCGGCGCTCGGGTCCGCGGGCTCCGCTGACAGCTGGGGGCTTTGTTTTCTCCACCCACTCGCCGGCCGCGCTCCGCCCCCGCGGGCCACGTGACGCGCCGTCTGCCACCCGCGCGCCGCCCGCCGTCCACTCCCGAGAGCCGGCCGGGCGCCGCCTCTTCCCAGGGTGGGGTTGGGGGTGCAGGTGGAAACCCCAGCGGGGTGGCGGTGGGAGTGGCGTGCGGGAGTGGCGGGTCCAAGGTGACTCGCAGGGGACCCACTGGTCCCTGCCCTAGAAAGCCAGGATGAATTGAGGCCTGGGAAAAGTGCCAGCCAGGGAAATGAACTGTGTTGATGGGCCTTGGCGAGGGAGGGGGCGGGCGGGGCTCGTTTAAGGGGCTGGGAAAAGCGACGCCACACCCCGAACAAAGTACCTGCACCCCAGGACCGAAGGGGTGGTCTGCAACTTAATAGAAACGCAGCTGCTCGTCGCACCAGCCGTTCTTACTCCTACCTGGGGTCTGACCAGTGTTCATCCTGAACATTATTAATTAAATGAATGAAGCCCTTCTAAGCGGAGCCACACTATTCACGATTTAATAACGGAATGTTTTTTTTACTGGGAATTCAAATCTGCTTGATGCTGTTGATATTTGGAAAATGGAATCCAGGCTGGAGAAGCGAATGCCAGAAGATTATTGATATGGGCATTTGTCCATTTGGAACAGCACCTATTTTTAATGAAATGAATTAGAAAATGTGCTGGCTTCAAGACTCAGCTCGGTATCTGCTGTTTTTGGATGTGGTCCCAACCCTTGCGGATCACAGTACTCTCCACTATTTAAAAAAGCAAAAACAAAAACAAAAACCTGTTGTCTGAATCCTTTCTCTAGCCCATGGAGAATACATGTTTACCCTCCACCCCGAATGCTACTCAGGGGAAGATTGCAGTCTCCTAGTATTCATTAAATTAGTTGTCTTCACAGTGGAGAAATCACTGTTTTCCCAAACGTTAATGTGCAGAGGGATTCCCTGGTGATCTTGTTAAAACCAAATTCTGAGTTGAATGGGTCTGGATTTGGACCTGATTTTCTAGGTTTCTAGCAAATTCCTGGTGGATGTCGGTGCTGTTAATCTGAGGATCCCATTTATTTTTTGTTTGTTTTGGTGCCAAGTACTAGGCTTTGAACTCAGGATCTTGTGCTCTTTTTCTCACTCTACCACTTGAACTACATCTCCAGTTTTGGCTTTGTGCTGGTTAATTGTAGATGAGTCAGATATTGCCAGGGCTGGCTTTGAACTATGACCCTCAAATCTCAGCCTCCTTAGGCCTTGGCACCTGGTAGAGGACAGCACTGTTGATAGTAGGGCTTAGGACATACTGAACACTGGATTGGCACTGGCCAGCTGATTCTGCACCACTTGCTAGCTGTGTAGGAAGTTTCTTAACATTGAAGTCTCCCAAACTTGATGATACAAATACCCTCCTAATAAAGTTATATTGAAGATTAAATGAAAATAAAGTAACCTAGCACAGTGTTGGACACATTTACTATTGTGCAAAATGGGCAAGGGCTGAAGTAGCCAGCCCAACACAATGCCTGTGTCCTACAACATGTAAGATATGTTTCCTGAATAGACAAATAGGGTTATAATGCAGAACAAATAATATGTGCTAAAAAAAAACAGTTCTTTGGTTTCTACTTCATACTTGAGCCAGGTGTCAGTGGCTCACACCTGTAATCCTAGCAACTCTAGAAGCTGAGATCTGAGGATCACAGTTTGAAGTCAGCTGGGGGAAGGAAAGTCTGTGAGACACTTATCTCCAGTTAACCAGCAAAAAAGCTGGAAGTGAAGCTCTGATTCAAGTGATAGAGTGCCAGCCTTGAGTGAAAAAGCTCTGGGACAGAGCCCAGGCCCTGAGTTCAAACCCCAGTACTAGAACACACGTTAAAAAATATTGATTAATTGTCTGAGACATTGAATTAAAAAATAATTCTGCTTTTTATTACAGATAATGTCCAGCTGCCTGCTAGATGGGTAATCTATTTTTCATACTGGAGCAAGCAAATGGATTCTTAAGGAGTCGTGCATTTTTTATCCTCATTAAAAACCTTGAAATTTAAATTTAAATGAATTTATTAATGAAGCTATGATATTCTTAGCTCTCAGAATGAATGAGTATTGTCATCACAGTTCTCTTCCTTCCTTATGTCTCTTCCTCTCATTGTCCTCCAAATATAAATGCTTTCTAAGACTTGTTTCTTAGCTTTTCTGCTCTTACCATTTGCCTCAGAAATTTTATTCATGTTTTATCTTCAACTTTCAAGTGTGTTGACATTACTTCTGAATGCATATCCCATTCTTAGTTTGCTTCAAAGTCCCATTTCTGCATCTCCAATGCCATGTTATTCATTTGCACTGAATTTCCCACTAGCCTCTAGTTCTAAATTAAACTCCCTCCTCCCATAAAATGGATTGCTCCTTGATTCTAAATCAAGATGGCTTTCTATGTTTAGTAGCCCAGTATGCCAATCCAGGATGTAGAACATGCAATATGATTTATCCTGGCTATCTTTGTACCACTTCTAGATATTTTCCCTCCACAGTGATTAGAGTCAACTCATATATAATCATGTGATATAACAGCCACATGTGCAGCTGTGGGCTGCTGTATAAATGGTGATAAAGTGTGCATTGAGCTAGTAAGAGATTGTATCAGTCAAGGTAGGCTAGATTAGGCTGTTGTAACACGTGCCACCAAAATCTCAGTGGCGTAATATATGGAAGTTAATTTCCTGCTTTAAATCTCCAGGGAAGCTACTCTTACAACTTCATCAAATTAAACTGTTTCATACTTTGGGCATTTCTCCTGATTCATCATAACTATAGCAGGGAAAGAGAGTAGGGAGAGTTGTACATTAAATCTACACACTTTTTTCCTGCAACTGATATGTCACCTTTGAAATTTTGTTTATGTATATGTAAATGGAAGTCACATGACCATTGCTGGAGTTTAAGAATGCATACACACAGGAAAGTAGGAAGTTTGGTGAGTGTGACTAATGCCTTTCACAGGTGTCCATTGCCTGTAAAAATGGTAGGGAAACTATTAAACAAAACAGTTTATCTATTGTGAGGAAAGCATGGATTTAAGGAAGGGATTCACTTGTATATAGATTCTTTGAGGAAGCATTAATATTCTTATTGTGACATAATATGATTATGTAGAAAAATATTTGGGTGTAGAAAATTCTGTCTGTCTGCCTAAATGATCGTGTTCATTTACTCCAGACACTGATAATCCCAAATCTCATTGACACAGCAGCTGGGAAAGATCTCTCATCCATTATTCCCTGGGAAACACAACAACCATCAAACAAGCAAGGAAACAGCAACATGAAAAAAATTAAGCTTTGATGACACCAGTGTTCATTTCTAGTTGAGAAAGGAATGTATATGTATGAAGAATGAATACTTCAGCATGACCGAATTGTCTTGGATTTTCCATGTGGTTGTGTGAATTATGCCTTTAACAATTTTTTTTGTCATGTTAATGGAATGTTGGAATACAGCTTCTAAGTGAAAATCAGGCCATAGAAAAGAGGAAAAATTGCTGATAATACTATAAGAAAATACAATCATGACTTTAAATTAACTTAGGACTCTTTTCTAGAGGGCTAAGATTATGTCAATATATACTTACAAAAGATACGTATCAGTCAATGCTGTAAATTCTAAATATGATACAGATTATTATAATTTTTTTTTTATCAAACTTGAACTCAGGCTCTTGGCTTTCTCCATTCATGGCTGGTACACTGAAACACTCAACACTTGAACCACATCTTTATTTCCAGCCTTCCAACACCCCCCAGACCCCCAGGTTATTTGGGTAAGAGACTCATAGATTTGTAGACCTGGGCTGGTTTTGAACCAAGATTCTCAGATCTTAGTGATTCATCACTAGGATTACAGGTGTTAGTCACTGGTATCTAGTTTGAATCATTTTTCTGATTTTGACAATTTTATGTTGTTTCTGCCCACATGCATCTGTGACATTTTCATATAAATTATTTTGTATAATAGTACCATTTTCCTAAAGCTAACATTCAGGGAGCTTTCCATAAATACTTTAGACAAGGAATGAAAAGGGACAGGCAGAATATTATTAGTTAGCATTGCAAACTATTATATGGAATCTAGACCTTAAAATAAGAGAGAAAAAAGACATGAACTAACAAGATGACTCCTTGGGGGAGCCAGTGGGAGATGGGAGGGGAAGGAAAGAGTGGAGAGAATACGGTGTGCAGACATGAAAAGGACATAATGAAACTTATTAAAATATTTTCAAGGAAGTTTAACAAAAAAGGTTGTAGAGAAGGGGAATTAGAGTAGTAGGAAGGGTGAACATAACCAAAAACTTCATGTACAGAAATATCACAATGAAACCACTCACTTTGTATCATTAATATATGCTAATAAAAAGAATTCTTAAAATTTATTTTCCTTTTATATGACTGATTTTTATCTCAAGCCCTTGCTAAGTTGTAGTGCTGCTGTAGGTAAAAATCATACCACAGGAGGTATGGTCCAGTGAACCACTTATAAATACATTGGTAATACCATGGCTGAGATGGAAGTGTTCATTACCAAGATATGATAACGTTTATTAAGATGGATAGCCAAGATGGCCTCAGATGACAGCTACAGGATCACTGCCTGTGATGACTCTAGTATCTATTCTTGGAGTCATAGATAAAAACATAAACATATTTCCACTTTTAGAGCATTTGTGAAAGTATTATTTTATAGGTAAAGTTCATTTCTGTCTAACATTATTAACAAAAACTGCTTCCTTTGTAAGGTAACATAGAATGGAAAACTGACATAAGCTTATCATGGAATATATTTTGGTGTATACATCATAGGCTTGTTCAATGCATATTAAAAGAAGCAAAATGGTAGCAGGGCTTATACAAAGCTCTTCAAAGTTAGCTCATATATAAGTAAATAAGTAAGTGTATTTATTTTCATATGCTGCTTTGAACAGGTATAGGTGAGAGGAATCAACTTTTTGCCATACTTAGTGTTTTTATTATGGTTCCTTTTGAAGGCAGATTTAATTAATTAATTTGTTGAAAAGACTTAGACTTTATTAATAAGCCACATGGATTGATATTGATGTGCTCATGTGGTCCACCTGGGAGTCAGAGGCATTTCCCAGATGCAAGACTAACTTGGGATTCACAGCATTATGGGAGGTCTTTTAATGCTTCTACTATTTTTTTTAAGAGGTGAGTCTTGAACTGAGAACCTGACAGTTTGGCTTATTGACCAACTGAGCCACACCTCCAACCCCAAATGCTCTTACTTATTCTTGAAGTACGATGTATCAGCTATTTCTGTAAAATGCTTGAGTGGCTTTATGAATTATGTTATCCTGCCTCACAAAATGAATATATGACTTAAAAAGAGCAAACACAACATAAACATTACAAGCATTAGTAAACTTTCACAAAAGCTCCCTCAAAAAGTGGCAAATGGTTTTTCAGGGCAATCAGTTCCTAAAACCCTGTCAAGTTTAGCCAGTAGCTCTGATAGCCACCAAACTAAACATGATTATTATTATTTAAGAAGTTGAAGAATGAGGAAGCACATTTTAATCAGAAAAATATTTGTGGGGCAATGTGAGACAGCATGACTAAATGTGAAATGAAACTGTGCTCAGACCAGATTGATAAGTATCTTTATTACAATAAATGCTTCCCCAAACAGTGAAACATTTAACCACCAAACAACAGTTCTTGTTGAGTGAGAGCAATGCTGTTCTCACCAATCAACAGTTCAGTAATAGTAAAAGATTTTTCCCTCTCATTAATAAGCAGAATATAAACTAGAGTTTACTGCATCTTTAGCTCATGCTTACATGTAAAATTTTTATGTTGTCTTCCTATATGTATAACATATGAATGCAATGACTATGTACTTGCGTTATTTACAAATGAATATGGGTATGTGAAGGAGAGAGCGAGAGAGAGTGAGAGAGAGAGAGGAGTTGTCTTATGTGTGTGGTCAGAAGAGAACCCAAAGAGTCATCAGAGAAAAGGCATCTGTGATCTAGCTCGTTTTTAGAAAGATGACTTCAGTGTCACTATGGAGTAGGCGAGAGTAGAGTCCAGAAGATCAGCTGAGGGCAAGAGAGCCACGTGGAAATGGTGAGGCCTAATGTCAACCAGTAACAAAGACCATCGAAGCATAAGAGAGAGAGAGAGAGAGAGAGAGAGAGAGAGAGAGAGAGAGAGAGAGAGAGAGAGATTATTATTATATAGATTTGCAGATTGCCGGTCTGAGTGGATGGTGGAACTCGAGTTGATGAAATAGGATACTAATCAAGATACACAGTTCAGCTTAGGACATATGAAGCCAGCAGTGATAAAGGGAGCCCAGGCAGAGGTTGACAAGGTAGTTTAAATAAAAACCTGAAGATTGGGAGAGCCCACAAATAGCCATTTTATAGTAGCTTTTGGCTCTTAGTCCACAGTTCTTTCTATAGCAGCTAGTTTTACAAAAATCCCTTTCTGTAAAGACAACCTAGCCTAACAGTTTAGCATTTGTAATTGGAGCAAAAAATGGTTAAGATTCTTGAGTTCCCTACCTAATGGTAATGGTGATGGATCATTGCTGAATAGATAATTGTAGAATTTTAATTGGACACATGGGCCAGGTTTGTACTCTATGTGACCTCCTTAAAAGTGTGTTGTTTTCCTAATTTGACATGCCAAATTGAAACTCCTTTGTCCAACTACATATAGGCAATCATAAAAGAAGGATATCAATAAGAATTAAAAGTGTGTTGTCCAGTGCTGGTTTTCCATGCTTACTATTTGTTATTCCTTAGGTGCTTTCTAGACTTCAGACTATTGTAAAATCATCTTTTCCTTCCACTTTACTTTGCCTTTTCCCACCTAAAACCTTGCTGTTCAAGCCAACCATGTGTTGTCTTTTATCAACTATAAAAATCGTTTTCAGATATTGTTCCACGCAGGTGCTGCAGGTAAGTTCATGGCATGCTGTCCACAGGAATGCTCTGAACTTACAGCCTGTCATGGCAAGTTCTCACCAAATTAAGACTATGGCTTTCATGCCATGCTGTTTCCCCCCAGTTCCTTACTATTAAATTTTGATATAATAAGAAATGGATAGTTCACCTCTGTTCTCCGTTCCTGGCCCGGAGCTCTGAACACTAGTGGTGGTCTGCGTGATCAGGATGGACAGGGCACCCAGGTTCCTGACATAAAGCTCTTGATCACTGGGAATTCCTGGGTCCTAGGAGCCTCATTCATTCTGATAAGGTCACTCTTGGTGAATGCGAGGAATAGGAGACTGCTAGATGGAAGCTGATCATCAAAAGGACTCCACGATGGCACCACTCATCTTCTTGGAGATTTGAATATATAATCAATCATGCCTCAGAGATGGAGCCTCCATAAAAATCCCTGAACTACGGGATTCAGAGAGGGACAGATTGCTGAGCCTGTGGTGGCACTAGGAGGAGAATAGCCCACTCAGAGAGGGCGTGGAAGCTCTCAGTCCTTTCCTTCCCTTGCTCCTTGCCTTCTGCATGTCTTCCATTTGGTTTTTCTTCTGGATCTTTGGTAATATCCTTTGCAATGAACTTATACATATAAACAGGCCGTTCCTCTAAATTATTATGATTAATTTTTATTGCCAGACCTGGAGCTTGAACTCAGGGCCTGAGCACTGTCCTTGGCTTCTTTTTGTTCAAGGCTAGCACTCTACCACTTGAGCCACAGTGCCACTTCTGGCTTTTTCTACATATGTGGTGCTGGGGAATTGAACCCATACGAGGCAAACACCCTACCACTAGGCCATATTCCCAGCCTGTTCCTCTAAATTCTTTAGAAACAGAATTCAACTCACTATGGGAATCTCACATTCATAACTGCTTGTTCAGAAGTTTTGGCGGCCTGGATTGGTGAGCCGGAGGGCGACTGCCCGCTTGTTGGACAGTTGAGGGTGCGGCTGTGGCACTGTCTGGAGAGATCATGTAGGACACACAATTGGTGTCGGTTTAATGTATAGGCACTCTATCATGCCATTATGGTGACCAGAAGTGTGCATGAGAAGAGTTTTCTTGTGTAATCGTCTTACGCTTCATGGGATCACAAGACATGTAATTTATCAGTGAAAATTAAAGTTTAGTACAATTCTGTTCTTCACCGTTTATCTCAAGTACGATTTGTACTCAAATAATGCCGCACAACTATTTATATAAAATTTGGGATTTCTTACATTGTGATTTTGTGACATGTCATTATTTCATACCTTGAGTACTTGTGCTCTGTTTTCCTTATTAAGTTGGAATTTATTTCAGTTGCAGGGCCTCTGTACTACAATGTACAGTTCAGAAGGACACTGATTTTTATGTTTTTGACCTTTTGTTCAGAGCTCTCTGGGACATGCAAGATGATAAGGAATTGCTTTTAAATGAACAGATGAAACCATAAAATAACAGAACACAAGAAATTTACAAATTGTATCTTGATTTGAGTGATTTCTTTCTGTACCCTTTTCAATCTAATTGTTGTTGACATATTGCCTTAACTCATTGTAACACAGTTACTCTGTTTTCTAAAACATCAGTTTAGTATAAGGTTATTGTAAGACAGCAAATTTCAGACATATAAGTTTTCCTCTTTCTGTACATAGGAAAAAGAAACACCTTTTTCATTTTTCTTTTAAAGGTCACACACACATTTGTATGAGTCTCCCATAATGTTGAGCCAGAAAGATTAAGCTGAACCCCCAAAATTGCTGAGTTTTTTTTCTTCAAAACAAAGCAAATAAATCAAGCAAACAGGAAAAGTATAGCATGAATGACAAAACTAGGACAAGAGAACATGGAAAAGGTTTCTTAGAGACAATGACCAGTGAAATGTTTGCCATCAGATACTCTTCAGGTGCTGCTGAACATAGAGTGAATTGAACAGCATTTTACATCCATAAATTCATTCTTGCCATTACTATCAACCTTTCACAAAATGCTTTTCCTCATCTGAACCACGAGGCAATTAGTGAAGATGCCACTTCACTGTCTCAAGAGATGCAGCTGCTGGGAGCTGTGGACTGGCTCCCGGGATTTGCACTAGGGCCTCTGTAAATGAGGATAATGGATGGAGAATGAAAACTGCAGTGGTGGGCCCTGGAATTCCCAAGTCAATTTGCTTTGGAGAAACTGCCATGGCTTCAGCTTCCTACACTACCATATGCTTCTTTGTTTTCCAAGAGCATTGATTGTATCCATCACTCATGACTGCACAGGTAGTTTTGTCTCCTAATTGGGAGTGTAAATGACTGAGATAGAACGCAAAATGGAGATTTCCTGAAGGTCCATGTATAACTTCCTCTCCTTTTGCTTTTCTGTGTTGATTTTTCTTTCTTATGTGCAATTTATAAGGTTGAAGATACTTTGGACAAATCACATGCATTTCTAGACTTGAACATCAAAACATGGTCCAGGAGAAGGGATCAGGTGTCCACAACCACCACCAGACCCTAATAATAGGAACAGACCTTCGTGATTTAAGGGTAGCTTTAATACTAGGTCAAACTGGCATAAAGATAAAGGATAAAGGCCCAGGAGGTAATGTGCTCTTTATTCATAATCATAATCATTTTTGGATTGCATGAAGTAGGGCCAAGTATAGCACACCTGTGGCCCTGACCTCTGGAGACTTCAGATTCTAGAAGCAGTGCCTAAGTGTTATTTTAAATAGAGAAAGTGCTGTGCATTTAAGGAATAAAGAAAAAATTATTTAACACCTCAGAAATGCTCAAATTGTTGAACAGATTGTACTTCTGTTGTATGATGGCTTATTTCATGACTTCCCCAAAAATCATGTTAAAATATTTAATGACATGGAAAAATGATCATTTTAATGTAACAATATTATGTAATGAATATAATATGTAAAACCTTCATGTAACAATGTTGAATATGTTTAATATATATTCAAGAGTTTTGAATGTTGTGCACGATACCATTTGAGTAAAGTGAGATCCAGTCTGGCACTGGTAGCTAGTGCCTGTAATCCTCTTACTCAGGAGGCTGAGGTCTGGAGGATTGTAGTTCCATGCTAGGTTGGGAAGAAAAGTCCATGAAACTCTACCTCCAAAGTAATCAGCCAAAAGCTGGGCTGGAGGCTCAAGTGGTAGACAACCTGCTTAGTAAGCATGAAGCTCTGAGTTTACACCCTACCATCACCAAAATGAAGAAGGGGAGAAATGTAGAGGAAGGGTCCAGAACAAGATATAGCCTTCCAAAGCACACTCCAGTGATCTGCTTCCCACAGCTAGACCCCACCTTCTAAACTTTCCAAACCTTCTAAAATAGCACTTTCACCTGGGCACTAACCCCTCATCATGCAAGCCTGTTGAAGAGACTTTATATTCCAATTGTTTACACAAAAGGTTTTTCTCTGTCTTGGTCGCGGTCTGTCTATATGTCTGTCTGTCTGTCTGTCTGTCTTTCTCTGGTTGTACTAGTATTTTAAACTCAGGCTATTCTCTTTTATGCTAATACTACTTAATTTGTGCTATTTTCAAAGCTTTTGTACCTATACACATACAGTGAAGGAGCGGGAAAGAGAAAAAAGGTGAGAAAGGTTGAGTGGGTGGAAGGAGGGAAGGAGCTCTCCCTTGTTTCCTGTGATTTTGTAAAGCTGATAAATTCAAAATTGGAAGAAAAACCAGCAGGAGGGTTTGCATTGTCATACAACCCATGACATAGCATAAATTCATAGACGTTTCTTCTACGGTTGTGCATAAAAATAAGTCCTGAATGTCACTGCTGTAATTGAGGTTTTAACTGTCTCTTTAAAAATAGTCTCTTTTCTTTTTTAAGGACTTCATGGTATTTTATTACTTTGAGTTTCAAATAGTTTAGAACCAACTTCCTCTGTAATATTA
The DNA here is from genome assembly GCF_023159225.1 of Perognathus longimembris pacificus. Lineage (NCBI taxonomy): Eukaryota > Metazoa > Chordata > Mammalia > Rodentia > Heteromyidae > Perognathus > Perognathus longimembris. Next base: position 29,854,880 of record NC_063175.1, on the reverse strand, counting down.
CTTCAAACACTTACATACAGAAATATTTAATAATAATAACAACATACCTTGCATATTTATAGTATTAAATAGTATATATATTATATTTACAACTATTCAATGCTTCTTGGCCTTTTGGCTAAATCAAGTGTGAAAAAATAAAACTTTCAGACACACTTTTCTGTCTACACTTAGTTTGATTCCCAAGACATTTCTGTAGCTGGGCTGGCTTTTATGATGTCTTTAGCATTCAAGAGATCTGCTTGTTTTCACAGATAGTGGCAGAGGTGAGACTTGTGGTGGACTGGAAAGGACAGGCTGACAAATGAAGTTTATATAGCATGAAGTTATAGTCTGTGTCATTGACAATTATTGAATACAATTTTAGAGTTTTTGAACTCTGGTTCAAGGTCATGATCATTGCTTTAGGACTGTATTTCAGTTCACAAATATATTCTTGCATCTAAAATGGTCATTGGAAAAGACCTGAGTCTTATTGTGAGTCATTAATTTTAAAAGGCTCTATTTATTTTGTGCTAACTCATACTCTACTCTAAGCAGTTTAACAAAGGACTAACTCAAGAACCAAAGTCTTAAGTGTCAGAATCCATTGGATTAATTTGAATATTAAAATTATTTAGGGTGTATTTCTTTGATCAGAGTTGGTTTACAATGTCTATATTTTTAACGTCATGACAAAAATTATATGAGCAGTAACAATGAATGAAAAATGATTCTTATAGTTTTATTGGCAATGTTATGCTAAGCTAGAAATAATCAGTACCTATAATAAAATTATAGTGTCAAAGTCTGTCATATTTTATTTTTTGTTCCTTGGGTTGAAGATTCACATGTTAATATAGAATCAATTTTGAAATACATTGTATTATCTATTGAACCAAAATAATACCAAGTCCTTTCCATATTCTTATTTGATAATGGTGCTATTTTTCTGAGAGTAATGGTAAATATTTTTTCATTCCTTCAAGAAGCACTTATTAAATGCGGCTCCCTCATTATTATAACACTATTTTCTATACATTGTAGCAGATAGGCTGTATGTTATTATTCATAGCATATTTACATTTCTAAAATTTTTTTTTTTTTGCCACTGCTGAAAGGTGAACTCAAGAGCCAGGAAAATTTCTTGTTTGGTTACCACTAGACTGTTAAAACCTAGATCAATGTCTGGTATAAAAGCTACTCAGTAAATTTGTGTGTGTGTGTGTGTGCAAATGTATGTGTGTGTATGTGTACTGGCTTGAACTCAGGGACTGAGTTCTGTCCCTTGAACTTTTTCACTTAAGGCTAGTGCTCTACTACTTGAGCTACAGCTTCATTTTCAGGGATTTTGTTGTTGGTGGTGGTGCTTAAGAGGAGATAAGAGCCTCATGGACTTTCCTGGCTTCAAACCACAATCCTCAGCTTTCTGAGTAACTAGGCTTTCTGAGTAGCTGGCTTTCTGAGTAACTAGGACTACACACATGGGCCACTAGTGCTCAAAGACTCAGCAACTATTTTGTGGTGGCTATAAAATATGCGATCAAATATGGGAGACATAGAGAGAAATACTTCGGATATCTTAGTGTCCTAGCTAAGTCTGACCTTCCTTTCCTTCATCCCCACCAAAATATCAGATAGCTATTGTTGGATGTTTCAATTCAGTCAAGCTCCAGAAGGGGGCACTGTAGCCAATACCCCATGGTACAGAAGTGTCTAGTTGAACCCAGACAGTCAAAGAAGAGATTGTAGAACACTAAGTTCTACGTATATTTTAGATATGAGGCTTTTGTCTGTTGTATGGCCAGTGGAGATCTCCCAATCTGTGGGCTTTATATTTATCTTGCAAGCTATGTCCTTTGCCATGCAGAAGCTCTGCAGTTTGATGCAATCCCATTTCTCCAACCTTTCTTTGATTTGTTGTATTTCTGGGCCTTTCTTAAGAAAGTTTCATCCTGTGCCAATAAGCCCAAGAGTTACTCCTATTCCTTCTTGCAATATTTTCAGGGTATCTGATTTTACCTTGAAGTCTTTCATCCATTTGGAACTTGTTTTGGTGCAGGGTGATAAATAAGAATCTAGTTTTAGTTTGTTACAAGTGTTGAACCATTTTGCCATTTGTTGAAGAGACTGTCTTTCTTCCATCCTATTCTTTTAGATTTTATTCAAAGGTTAAGTAGCCATACATCTGCGGGTTCATTTCTGGGTCTTCAGTTCTATTCCATTGGTCCTCAGGCCTGTTCTTGTGCCAATACCAAGCTGTTTTTTTTTAAATTTTTTTTATTACTATAGCTTTGTAACACAGCTTGAAGTACACAGCTTGGTATTGGAATTCCTCCAGCACTGTTCTTTCTACATAGGATTGTTTTTGCTATCTGAGGTCTTTTATTGTTCCATATGAATTTCTGGATTGCTTCCTCTATTTCATTAAAGAATGGGGTTGGTATATTGATGGCATTGCATTGAATTTGTAGACAGCCTTTGGCAACATTGTCATTTTCACAATGTTAATTCTTCCAATCCAGGAGCATGGGAGGGTTTTCCATTTCCTTAGTTATGCCTTAATTTCTTTTTTCAGGTTTCTAAAGTTCTCATCATAGAGGTCTTTCACTTCTTTGGTTAGGGTTATTCCTAAGTAGTTTATATTTTTTGAGGCTATTGCCAAAGGAGTTGCTTTCCTGATTTCAGCCTCACTCTTCACCTTCTTGGCATATAGAAAAGCCATTGGTTGTTGAGGATTTATTTTATATCCTGCTACTTTGCCAAAGCTTTGGATCAGCTCAAGTAATTTGGGAGTAGAACTCAAAAAATTAAATTCCTCCAAAACAAATCCTCAAAGAACCACTGCCTCCTCACCAAATGAGCTAAAGACCTTAAAAGAGACTTCTCTGAAGAGGAAAGAGAATGACCAAGAGACACATGAAGAAGTGCTCTACATCACTTGCCATAAAAGAAATGCAAATCAAAACAACACTGAGATTCTACCTCACCCCAGTAAGAATGTCCATTTCTGAGAAAACTAATAACAGATGCTGGGGGAGGGGGATGTGGCCAAAAAGGAACCCTTCTGCACTGTTGGTGGGAGTGTAAACTGGTTCAACCACTCTGGAAAGTAGAATGGAGGTTGTTCAAAAGGCTAAACATAGAGCTCCCCTATGATCCAGCAGCCCCATTTTTGGGCCTTTACCCAAAAGATTACAAGCAAGACCACACCAAAGCCACCAGCACAACTATGTTCATTGCAGCACAATTTGCCATTACTAAAGTGTGGAACAAACCCAGATGCCCCTCAGTAGACAAGTGGATCAAGAAAATGTGGTACATATACACAGTGGAATTCTATGCCTCTATCAGAAAGAATGACATTGCCTCATTCATAAGGAAATGGAAGGACTTGGAAAAAATCATACTAAGTGAAGTGAGCCAGACCAAAAGAAACAGACTGTATTGTTTCCCTCATTGGGAATAATTCTGCTAGGATATTCGTAGCAGAAGATTACAATAGCTCAATAGCTATGTCCATATGAACACATAAGATGATGGTAAATGAAATGAACTCCAAGTTAGGGAAACATGTGGTTTACCATGGTTATTTTCAACATTCCATGTGAAATTATCCCCCTTTTCTTTTGTCTTTCTTTCCTGTGGTTTTTACCCTTGATAGCACTGTAACTTATTTTAGTACCCTGGATATTGTATATACATGTATTAGAACTAGGGAGGGGAATGGGAATACCCAAATTAAGAGACAAAGGATAAAAAGACAAACCAATACTTATAAAACTATATGGTGTAAACCAACTGTACAACTCATGGAGAGGGGAGGTGGGAGAAAAGTGAGGAGGAGGTAACAAGTTGTATAAGAAATGTACTCACTGCTTTACGTATGAAACTGTAACCCCTCTGTACATCACTTTAACCATAAAGAAATGAAAAAAAAAAAGAACATTAAGTTTTGGAGGTGTTGGGGGGGGAAGGGAAAGGGGGAGGAGGAAGGGGGTATGAGGGACAAGGTAACAAACAGTACAAGAAATGTATCCAATGCCTAATGTATGAAACTGTAACCTCTCTGTACATCAGTTTGATAATAAAAATTTGAAGAAAAAAGAGTTTTGGAGGTGTTTTAAAAATGTATCCTTGGGCAACCAAAACATTAGCTTTGAAAACTTTCCTTTTTTAATGAAAGAAGTTTTAAGCCATAAATTGACATGTTAAATTAAAACCAGTTTGTTCCAACTACTTAAAGATAATCTTTAAAAAGAGAAAAATAAATAAAAAAAGGAAAGGATCATGGATGGATGTCAAGAAGTACAGGGTGCTAAAAGGGGTGAAATCAGTTAATATTTAAAATACGTTGTTGGCATAGATGTTTCTTTTAATTTTTATCTGTGTCTATCCATCCTATCTAACCACAGTCACACAAGAGAAAGAAAACTAGGACTGGAAAATTTCCTTTAAAACTCACAGCAACATTTAAAATAGTAATACCAAATTGTGCTTTCATATTATAAATCACAGTAATTTTTCATCTTTACTATCAAGAATCCACATTTCACTTGTATTTTCCTGAACGGATTAGGCAGGAATGACCTAGGAGATAAGAAAACAGTCATAGATTAGGAAATAGTAGTTAAAATGGATTCAGGAAGAAGTTCAAATAACTACCTTTTACTTCTACTTGCTTTTGTAAAAGCATGGTTTGTCTTGTGACTTAGCATCATCTCTCACTCAGATTTAGGTTTTATTGTGTATTGTTTATTATGTTTTACTTCCACATCCTCATCTTTGCCAGAGTAGGTATTTCTTTAAGGTGGAGACAACTTTTGACTTTATCTCCTAGGCATGTATACTTTTTCCTAGAATACTCTCTGGTGCATAGTAGGTGCACAAATATGTTAGCTAGATAGCTTTTGAATGAGGGCTGGACTTTATTTTCCTGCTGAAGTAGTTGGATGCTTCTTCCCATAATTAAGAAACAGAAACTAGGTATGGGAGATTAGAAGCACAAAAGGAAATTTTGTAGTTTGTCATGGTATTTCCAATAGTCCTGAGATTCTGGGTAAGGCTGTCTATTTCAAGCATCTGCTGTCTGCTACAAAGAAGGGCTAAGTGGTTTGAGAATGCTCCCAGGCAAAGGAGTACATTTGCCCTAGATCTGTCAGTTTCTTTAGAATATCAGTTGCCCTTAACAATGTTTATCTTAATAACTATTGTCTCAGTCCTACAATGCTAAAGTCTTGTGCTAAGGCTCTGCTTCTCAGGACTTCCTATCTTCTCATGAACCTCAATTTGAGAGAAGTTGTCTCTAGGAGAAAGATGAGTGTGTAAAAAGTTTGTTTGTGAGGTGGAGGAAACATCAGTGGGACTGAAAAGAAAGACCAGAAGGGAAGCAGCCACGATGAAGGTACTTATTATCTGACCAGTTACTTGTGTGAGCTATGAGGGCTTAATTCTACTGAGATGGGGGGCCTAGAATACACTCCTCAGCACCTGGGCCATTTCTTAACTTCCTCCCACATGGGTGGATGGCTCCTGCAGAGGGACACTTCACTACCACTATTGGGTCTGTTGTGAAGTGGCTAGAAAAGCCTTCAGGGAGCGAAACACAGGTGTGAGATTGGTGGGGAGACAATGGGAATTGCTCACTGAGGTGGTGAGAGGATGGCTAAGGGTACTTGTGCCCTACCTGTCACCATTCCAAGGATTTTGCTCCACTGTGATGCTAAGTATTTATGTAAAATGAGAACATTGATTTTTGTTCAGTAGGCTTTCTTTCTACTCTTCCTCTCTCCTTTCTTCCTTCTTTCCTTCCATCTTCCTTCCTATTTATTTGTTTGTTTATTTAGGCAGTGCTGGAAATCAGACTCAAGGCCTCATACATGCTAAACAAGTGATCTACTATGAGCTACTGATGCAGCCCCTGTAAAAATCACATTGTAGTTTAAACAAATTACAATTTACAAAATTTCTAAGGCTTGTAAAATAACTGTGAAACATTTTCAGATTACTGGTGGTAAGAGTGACTCTGCTAGAGAAGACAGATTTACTAAGCTGTATCATTTAAGCTAAATTCCTTATTTTTATGTCTGCTTCCAAGACTCCAAGATGCAGCTGTGAAGGAAGAAAATAAACAAGTGTCTTAGATGAAAGGGGGATGAAGGTATGATTGGGGGTGGGGAGGAGAGCACACGAGTCATGTATATATAGATTGACAGGGATTTGTTTAGAAAGAAGTTAGGGGGCTGGGAATGTGGCCTAGTGGTAGAGTGCTTGCCTTGTATACATGAAGCACTGGGTTCGATTCCTCAGCACCACATATATGAAAAAGCCAGAAGGAGCGCTGTGGCTCAAGTGGTAGAGTGCTAGCCTTGAGCATAACAAGGACAGTGCCCAGGCCCCAGGACTGGAAAAAAAAAAAGAAAAAGAAAAAGAAAGAAAGAAAGGAAAGAAAGAAAGAAAAAAAAAGAAAGAAAGAAAGGAATTAGTACTGTGAGCATAAATATACCTATTTTAGAAAAAGTAAATAAATTAGCATTGGCTTGAAGAAGACAATAGCAATGAAACTACAAACATTTTATTTAATATTTAGCATGATTAAAAGCATGTATTTGATAGAATTTTATGGAGAACTTTTTACAGATACCACATGAGACAGTGCTAGTCTTGGGCTAATGTTATCTTAAAACATCTGTTAGTTGGATTCCAGAGGTTCATGTCTATCATCCTAGGTACTCAGGAGGTTGAGATCCAGAGGATTAAAGTTTGAACCCTGACCAGGCAGAAAAATCTGAGACTCTATCTCCAATTATACAGCAAAAAGGCTGAGCTGGAAGCCTGGCTTAAATAGTAGGTCTCCAGCCAAGAGAGCTAGCCAAGACAATGTGAGGTCCTTAGTTGAAACCTCAAGTACAAACAACTGGTTATTAAAAATACTGTAAATGCCAAAGTCTAAGCAGGAGGTATGATAGTTAGGAAACAAACGTATAAAATACAGAGTTACAAAAGTTGTCAGTAACTTTTATGTGTAATTACATGTATATTCTAAAGCTATGTGCAGATAACATAACCCACCGTGATAAGGTTTTCTGACTGAGTAAAAACAGTAACAATATGAATCATTTGTGTTATTATGTGTACAAAAGAAGTGCCATAGCTCTTTTGATTTTCAAAGTCTTTGGCAATTTATATTATCGCAGGTCAAGCATTATGCTGTCCATCTCCTGAAATCCTTCCTGTCATTCAGCATGACTTGTCTGCCAAATGTTCTGCCTTGCATTAAAGATAATACTGGGTCAAGATCTATAGTTGCTGCCTGACAGAGAGAAGAAAACATATCCCACTGGCCAGAATAAGAAAATACAGCAACTTAGCTGTGCATAATACAACGGGGATTCCTCAGACATTGACAATTTTATTGACAAAATTATTTGTTAAATTAACTTCAGGCTACTGAAAGAAATGATTGACCATGCATAGGTAGAAACATGAATGGGAACTTAGGAGAAGGGTTTTGGAATGGTCTTTGAAAACCTGAAGTTTGGTAGATAGACACATTGTAAATGGAAATCTTCTGAGGCCAGCTGCATTTCCTGTTGGGAAAGAGCTCATTTATTTTTGTCTCCACAGGGTTTCTAAGAGCTGCAAATGTAGATGGAGTGGCTGGCGATGCCCACAAGTCCTTATAAGCACTGACTAAATTCTGGCAAATATAAACTCTATGAGATGGTTGCATCTGTGCTAGATCCTTGGCATGCATGGAGCCAATCTCTTTGAATCATTATGTGTGGTTACAGTTGATTGTCCTGGCCCACTTGCTTGGTGGTAAGTGAACAGATCTGCTTAGTTATCCATCCATTTGTTCAGATCAGTAAAGTCACTGCAGAGTCAGAAGTCTTGTCCAGCTATGTAATCACATTAAGCAAGTGGACAGTGTGCCTGGGGGAAAGTGCCCCAGAGAAGGTCTCTGTGTGGTTATCACAAGCTTTCCCTTACCCTCATGTCACAGCACTGTGGCCTGGGGCTTACCTTCTCTCTTGCCTCCCTTAGAAATATGTAGAAAGAAGAGAAAAAGGGTATTAAACTTAAAAAAAAATCCCAATAACCAGCCAAACATTAACAAAGCTAGCCCTGATTTGAAAAGCAAACTTTCCCTTATATTACCTCTGAGTATGAATTATTTTTTAAAGGCAGAATTAAAATCCATACCATAATTTATATTTGTGGCTTGATTGCCAGGTACATGTCAACTAGTACTCCATTGAGGCTAGGAGAGGGCCAAACTACTAACTTGATGAATTTGTTATTCAGATTAAAGTACATTGATGGAGTGATAACTTGTGTCAGTATGTTTTAATTTTCATTTGAAAGCAGACTTTGGGACCCACTTATATCCTCAAATTAATGGACAAGGGTTCAATTGTTAGAAATGAGTGATCTCCCAATATGCTTACCTTAATTCTGGGCTGACATCATCACGGTTAAGCCTTACCTTTTTTTTTTTTTTTTTTTTTTGGCCAGTCCTGGGCCCTGGACTCAGGGCCTGAGCACTGTCCCTGGCTTCTTTTTGCTCAAAGCTAGCACTCTGCCACTTGAGCCACAGCGCCACTTCTGTTCATTTTCTGTATATGTGGTGCTGGGGAATCGAACCCAGGGCCTCATGTATATGAGGCAGGCACTCTTGCCACTAGGCCGTATCCCCAGCCCCTGAAACTCAGCTTTGGAATCAAAGAGATAAGATGGTGAGAGAGGTCCAATCAAACTTTTCATCATTTCAAGGGTCTTGCATGAAGCAAAGTAGGAGTGAATGCGAATGGGTTTCCATCCTTGGAAAATGGGGTGCACTGGACCTTGATGGGAGGTAGCTACACCTTCTCCATCAGTTATAGGAGGCTGGACACAGTTGCAAGGCCAGAACTGGTGGACAAACTAAACATTGGCTCTGAACCCAAGAATCCTTTCCTCCAGTTCTGGGTGATAGCAATAAATTAGATGTAGATCTAGGGAGAAGGATGACTTGGTAGGTAGCCTGATCACCTCAAAAATATATTTGTGATGACGATATACTTGTGAGGATCAGTAGCAGTGATTTTGAACTCATTTGCAAGATAATTATTCACTCTCTCAGGCAACACACATTTATTGGTCTTGGGGATATGAGTACTCTCTTCAAAGAAGTGTATAAACAGTTAATTAAAGCAATATGTCAATGTCCGTCCTTATCATCATGGACCAGAGGCTGGCAGGGAAAAGTTTCTTAGCGAGGTAATGTGATACAGACCGAGAGCATGATCACAGGCACAATGGAGGGAAAAGCAAGAAATTCAGCATTACTGCTCAGAGTAAGATCCCAAAGAATATAACAAAACTGGAATGGAGCCAGCAGAGCAATGATCTTTACTAAGTTTATTCTGGGCTGAGCAGTGGTCATATATTAATCTTATTTCATTTTCCAAACTTTATAAAGTAGGTAACAATATTATATTCATGTTATTGATGAGAAAGTTGATGTTCAGAACCAAAGTTCACATGTAAATATTGGTAGAGATTCAACCACAAAGTCTGTCCACCTAGAAAGCTTGAACTCTTGATCACCTCTGAGACTGCACTGGAACTACCTGGAAGCAAGTAGGAAGGGAAGGAATCTTGTTCAAACCTTCAGACTTCACATCCGTGCCTGGGGATATGTCAATAGCAGGTACACGACCAGGACATCAAGTCATTCTTCTATCCTGACCCATGCTTTCCCCATCTATAGCAAGGGGTAGACAAATGGAATGATGTGAAGATGGAGCTAGGAAATTTGAGGGGATGAGTGGGGTTGGGAAAGATGGGGAAGAATTTTGAAAGGGGGTGACATCAGTCAAGATGCATTGTACTGATAAACCGGCATGTTGAGATGAAGCCCCTCCATTCAACTACTTAAAGATAATGAAATTTTTCTAAAAGACGTTTCCTGAGGCATGGATTATTCAAATAGATTGTGCATTTGTTCATAAAGTTACATATAGCAGTGGGTTTCAAAATGTGATTTATAGATCAGGGAGCGGTCATGACATCCTTTCAGGAGGTCTCTGAGGTCAAAGTCATTTTCATAAGCAGTGCAAAGGCATTGTGTATCAGGATCACTGTGGAGAAACCAGTGCTTATGGTATAAATGACATATGTAGTTAAAAACATCCTAAACGGGCTGGGAGTAGAGCTCAGTGATACAGCCCATGCTTAGCATGCACTTAGATGTCTATCCTTCCAAGTATAAAAACATGATATTAATTATATAGCATAAAACATTGGCCCTTGAGAACACATTTTTGTGGTAAAATAGTAATTAGCCACAAGCATCACTGTTGTACATTGAAGGATGCTAGTTGTCTTGAGATAAATCACTCCTGTGTTTGAGTCCTGAATTAGACTTCTTTAGTATTGTTGGCCACCACCACCACAACAGCAAAATCTTTGTAATACACACTAGGATTTAGGGAAACTTAAATCTGCTATTGTGAGTATTGCAGCTTTCCAAGGCTTTTCTGATGAGACTGGAAATGACAATAATGTTATTTAGAAATTATATAATGCAGTGTGCTAATATTGGGAGAGCTTCATAATTCACAGAGGAGAATTTTCCAAATGACCACGATGTTATCCTAGCCCATTCCACATTCCAATGAATTATGAGACAGTATAGCAAAGTTCACTGATGCTTTTAGATTCAGTATGGCAATGAATCTTTAAGAAACAGCTACGAGGAAGGATGTGGACAATCACCTAAAAAAGAATTTTAAAATAGCCCTTCACTGGGGCAAAGTGTGAACACATATAGCAGTGTTGCAACTTGTGGGAGGGGATTGACTGGGAGAGAGCGAAGCAAGGAGTGACATTGTCCCAAAAGAAATGTACTCATTACCTGAATTATGAAATGGTAACCTCTCTGTACATTACTTTTGTAACAGCAATAAAAATACTTAATTAAAAAAAGAAAAAAAATAGCCCTCCATTTCCTGACTATAGACCTGTGAGTCTAACTTTTTAAATTTTCTTCAACTAAAACAATACACTACAAAAAATTAGATGCAGGAACAGTTATGAAAATCCAGATGTCTTCTGATAATATAGTATTGAAGAAGAGTTATACAATTATAACACAGTGCTGCTCTTCAAAGTGCTTTTTGTTGTTGTTGTTGTTGTTGTTGGTCATAGGGCTTGAACTCTGGGCCAGTGCACTGTCCCAGAGCTTTTTTGCTCAAGGCTAGTGCTCTACCACTTTGAGTCACTGCTCCACTTCCTGTTTTCTGGTGGTTTAATTGGTCATAAGAGTCTCACAGACTTTCCTGCCAAGGATGGTTTTGAACTGCAATCCTTAAATCTCAGCCTCCTGAATAGTTAGGATTATAGGCATGAGACACCAGCACCCAGTGTGCTTTTTGTTTTGAGAATCTCTGTCTCTCTCCCACTCTGCTACTGTTTTCTTTTTTTCCTTTCCTTTCCTTTCCTTTCCTTTCCTTTCCTTTCCTTTCCTTTCCTTTCCTTTCCTTTCCTTTCCTTTCCTTTCCTTTCCTTTCCTTTCCTTTTCCTTTTCCTTTCTTCTCTCTTTCTCTCTCTTTTAAATTCAGGATCTTGTGCTAGGTAGGAACTATACCACATGATCCATGCCCCGAGCTCTGTGCTTTAGGTTATTTTTCAGGTAGAGTTTTTGGGGGGGAGGGAAGGGGGGGGAAGCTCACAGCCTCAACCCTGGATCCTCTGACCTCCACTTCTCATATAGATATGATCTCAGGGCAATCTTCCCTGTAATGGTGAGAGATCTCTTTCTAAAACCAGCTCATGCTTTGCAAAAATAAACTTTTCCTTCTGAGAAGCTGGCAGTGAAGAAATTCTACAAAGTCTGAGGAAAAGGATGATGGGATATCTGCCACCATCTTTTTGTATTCTATTTATTTATCTAATGCAGTGATCATGAGGTCATGAGGAAGGGGGTTGTTCCTCATCAAGGATGATGAGACATAAATAAATGTTCCACAGTACCCCATGTTCCCATGAATTCAATAAACACTTTGCTTACTCAGTTCATGCAATCTAAGGCAGACAGGTCAACTCTCCTGTACATGAGGCATTACATTTAGTAAAGGCTGTGACCATTTCTTTACACACTTCACAATGTTGATAATGGTTCTGCCCTCATTTCTTTCTTTTGTCTGCTAGCACTTTTATTGCAGCAAGGTGATAAATGTTGAGGAACATGTGCTTTTGGCACTCTCATCAAAAGGGCTGTCAAAATGCAAATATATTTCTACTTCCCACATATTCTGTGAGTCTTTTTTTTTTCTTGAGAAAGTGTGAATAATTTATTGGTGAAGAGCTTGAATTAATCCGCTGACAATTTAAATCAACCTTAAAGTTTCCTAAGGGTGTGGAGCTTTGGAAGAATAATTAAAAAAAAACATGCTCTTTGTCAGTAATAATAGTGACCCTTTAAAAAACTAAAGAGCTAATTTCACCTCTTTCAGAAAAAGCCAGCACAGATTTAATTAACCTACTTCATAGTGAAATGGTCTTGGGTGAACATTTCTTCATAGATGATAATTATAAAGGAATTTTAAATGCTAGAGATTTTTGTATACAATATGAACAGATATGAAATGAAGTAGTATAATTTATTTGAATTATATTTTCAAATTCAATGATTCAAAAATTAATTTCATATCAATAATATCTGAAAAACCAAAAGCACTTAAGTTTAGAGCTGATTATGGTGGTGCATGCCAGTAATGCTACAGAAGGAGGCATAAATGGTAGGATTATGGTTTGAAGCCAGCCAGGGTAAAAATGTTTGTGATATCCTATTTTAAACAAGTTAGGTATGATGGTATTTCTCTGTAATCCCACCTATGCAAGAAGTATGGTAGAAGGATTATGGTTCAAGGCTGACCCTGGGCAAAAGCATGAGAGTGGACTTACAAATAAACTAAAGCCGAAAGGGCTGGAAGCATGGCTCTAGTAGTAGAGTGCTTGCTTACTGTGTGAGGCCCTGAATTCAAACTCCAGTAATCACCACTGATAAAAACAGGCACTTAAATAAAAAAGAGGAAAGTCATTCAAAAGTATATATTACATAGAATAAGGCTCCACATAGAGAAGGCACAGATGCAATAGAATGAGCTGTAATAAGACAGGGGGTTGGAAAATGGGTAGTCAGAAGAGAAAATAAATGAATTATGATATTCCTAGAGCTGCCATTTCTAGGTTTCAATGAATTATAACAGTAATTAAGATATTACGGTCTTTTGAGTGTTCATCATATAGTATTTTTCCCATTCAGTCCTTTAGGGGTGGATATTATAGCTTTTCCTGATTTCAGATGAAGAAACCAAGATGTGGAGTTGTGTTAAGGTCATAGAACTCTTAGTGTGTGGGTAGCATGAACTTACGCAGTTGGGCCAGGAGCTAACCTTCTCAATAAGCTGTGCCACATGGAGACCTCTGGCTCTACCTTCCTTGAGTTGAACAAGTCCACTGGTTTTTTTTTGTTTTGTTTTGTTTTAAATGACCGTGCTGAATCAGTAATTTTTCATCACAGTCCTTCCTCATTGGCTTTCTTGCTCATCTCTTCTCTATTTCATCCTACAGTCTGGCTTCCTTTATCCCAATTTTGCAATAAATAACATTTAAAATGATTTAAGACTCACAAGTACTAGCAAAAGTAGTACATAGTTGCTCTTTGTCTTCCCAACTCTTGGTATATCAGTGTTTTAAGAATTATCCATTTTAACAGCAATGTAATTGTATTTTCTTGTACCTTAATAACTAAAGATATTGAGGATATTCTCATTTGCATTCCTATGCTAAATAGCACACTTTACAAATCTTTTGTCTACTTTCTCAATGAATTGCTTTTTCTTTTTTAAACCTCTGAGTGTAGAGTTCTTGACCTATGTTGCATATAAATCCACAAGGATTACATAATGCGCAAATATTTTCTTACAGTCTGTGGCTCATTTTAAAATTTTCTTAATAGCATCTTTCTTCAGTAAAAGTTAATCTTGCTAAAGTTTCATTTATTGACTTTTTTTCCACTTAGGGATCATGTCCTTCATGTCATGTTTAATAATCCTTTACCTAACTCCAGGTCAAGGATTTTTCTTGTATATGAAGTTTAATTTAAAATTTTAAACATTTATTTTTTTCTTATGATTATCCAATGTTCCAGTGTTCTTTGTCTGAAAAGACATTCTGTCCCATCAGTTTTTAAAATGGCTTTCACCTAGGACGTGGGTGGATTCCCTTTTCCCAAGCTAAGGGAACAATGGCATATAGTGCATTTGATTCATATGGGATTCATCCAGACCGTGTGCTTTCTAACAGCATTGAGATCAGGAGTCGATTACCTGTGTGTGTCGCCACTCACTGGAAAAGTGGAACACGTGCAGTGGTGGTGGGAGCATCATTTACATTGCTCACTTGATCACATAAGGAGGAACCAGACCTGTCCACACATACTATCCTAAACTGTGGCTGAAAATGATCTTCTAAGAATATTTTTCACTTTATACCTCTGTAAAAACCAGAGGCAGTGTTGTAGAAATTAGAAGGCATTATTTTGTAGAAATAAGAAGGTAGTTTTGTACTTCTTATTATTTAAAATAGTATTTTCTTACCACAAAAATAATATGGGAATATCAAAATTGAGAGACAAAGGATAAAGAAAAGTACAACAGCAATACTTACAAAACTATATGCTGTAAACCAACTGTACGACTCATGGAAGGAGAGGGAAATGGGGAGGGGGAGGTAACAAGTTGGATAAGAAATGTATGCACTGCCTTACGTATGAAACTGTAACCCTTCTGTACAGCACTTTGACAAGAAATAAATAAATAAAAAGAAAAAATATGCTCAGTGTAATAACTTTGGAAAATACAAAAATGACTTATCTTCCATCTTCTCTTTTTATTCCTTTAAGATGTGAGACAGAGGCTTAGGTAGATGAAGGGATGGTTGGAGGTTGAAGCAGTTATGGTAGAAGGTCACCATGTTTAATCATGGTGGTACAGGTATGAGCATCTGTTGTTTCTCCATTCTGAGTTATTGGCTTGAAATGTTTCAGAAATAAAATAAAATGACTAAAAACCCTCAAGATGTATTCTTTCAGATGAAGAGACATTAAACATTTACAATGTCTATTATTAAATTCTACAAAAGTAAGAGGTCAGCAATACAGGGATCATACCATCTCAGACATGAGTGAATGCTACTCTTGATTGTTTAAAATGTGTACTGCTTTTATTACATGACATGAAAACTACTGTGTAATCTATTCTAGATGTTTGGGTAGGTGACAGATGGGAGATGAAGGAGATTTTCCCCTAGTTCTCTTTGTAGGTATAATGTTCTTTGGTATATATGAATGAATTACTAACTGACCTGAATAGTGATTCAGGAGAATTTATTGGTGTGTTAAGGTAATTTGAGCAAGCAAGTGAACTGACAGGAAACTCACATCCAGCAAGTGAAAATGCCCTTCAAAGTCAAGTCAGAAACTCGATAGAAGATTTTTTGTGTTTAGTTTGCTGATGGGTCTGTTGCCCTTTCTCTTTCTTTTTTACTTCCCCTTCCCCCCTCCCTCCCTCCCTCCCTCCCTCCCTCCCTCCCTCCCTCCCTCCCTCCCTCCCCCCCCTCCCTTCTTTCCTTCCTTCCTTCCTCCCTCCCTTCTTTCCTTCCTCAGCCCCCCCCCCCTCTCTTTCTGTGCCAGTCCTGGGGCTTGAACCTAGGGACTGGGTGCTGACCCTGAGGTGCTCTGCACCCCGCCCCCCCCCCACTCCCCTAAGGCTAGTGCTCTGTCTCTTGAGCCACAGGTCCACTTCTGGCTTTTCTTTTGGAGAAGTAGTTAATTAGCGATAAGAGCCTCACAGACTTTCCTGCTTGGGCTGGCTTTGAACTCTAATCCTCACATCCCAGTTTCCTGAGTAGCTAGGATTACAGATGTGAGACTCCAGCACAAGGCTGAATCTGTTGCTTTTTAATATGCTCCTCTTCCAGTCATCTTTCCCTACCCCCTCCATTGGTCACCTGATTAGGCATTGGAGGTTAATGTTGAAATGAATCATTAATAAGCTTTAAAGATGAGACTATCTAGAGAAAAGGCACAGCGCAAGAACAAATCAAGTAAAATTTCAGTATGGGAGCAAAACACAGAGCACATGTGTCAATGAAAGGCAAGGACCTAGAGAAGGATGATTGGAATGAAGCATGTGGGTAGTAGGTAAGTTTCATTTCCTCAGTTATATTTTTCTTGCTGGAACCAGATTTTCTCCAGACCTCACTATCCTGTGGCTGCAGATGGCTACACTTACAGTAACAAGCTGCCAGACATGGCGAAGCATGCTAGTAATCCTAGCTACTCAAGAGGCATAGGTAGGAAGAAGATTGTGGTCTGAGCCTGATCTGGGTAGAGGTAAGACGCAGGATCTCATCTGAAAAATAACTAGAGCCGTAAAAGGGCTGGAGACTGGCCTTGAATTTGTTTTCCTGGATTGTCTTTGAACTATAATTCTCAGATCTCAGCCTCTTGTGTAGCTAGGATTAGAGGTGTGAGTCACTGGTGCTCAGCCAGGAGCAGCTTTATATATAGATAAGTCGCATACAGATGAAGCAAGTGAATGGGAGTGGTATAAAGGCAGCTTCAAGTCATCATGTATCATATTTCAAAACATAATTTAAGCCAGGCAAAGGCGGCGGTGCATGCCTGTAATCCTAGCTACTAAGGAAGCTGAAATCTGAGGATCGCGTTCCAAGCCAGCCTGGGTGGAAAAGTCCCTGTGAGACTCTTATCTCCAATTAACCACTCAAAAATCAGAAGTGATGCTGTGGCTCAAAGTGGTAGAGTGCTAGCTTTGAGCACAAAGAGGCTCAGGGACAGCACCCAAGCCCCAAGTTCAAGCCCCATGACAGACAAAAACAAAACAAAATGTAATTTAAAATATTAATATGGGCTGGGATGTAACTCAGTGGCAAAGTGCTTGCCTAGCAAGTGCAATGTCATGGGTTCAATCCCCAGTACCAAAAAGGAAAAGACAAAAAACACAGTTAAAAAATGTGTTGCTATTTGCACCAAAGTTAGCAAGCATGCTTCAAGCTTAACCGTTGTACTCTAGTCATGTCAACAACCTCTGGTCCAAAGGACCCCATCTGAGAACACTCAAATATTGTGCATAGTCAAGATTTTGTTATTATTACTACAAAGTGGAATTACAAGATTTAAATTAATTGCAACAGAGATTTTATTGAATTTAGCTATTCTTCAATGGCATAATTGATTATGCTTCTAAGATAAATGTTGTGTGTTGAATGTCCGGTAAAGATTTTCTCCCAGTCTGTGGGCTTTCTGTTTATCTCATCTCTAAAATATATGCAGAACTAAAAAAATTACCTTCTTCCAAAACAAAACTGCAAAGAACCAATAGCCCCCTCATCAAGTGGGCTAAAGACTTACAAAGAAACTTCTCTGATGAGGAAATGAGAATGGCCAATAGACATATGAAAAAATGCTCTACATCACTGGCCATAAAGGAAATGCAAATCAAAACAACATTGAGATTCCATCTCACCCCAGTAAGAATGTCATATATCAAGAAAACTAACAATAACAATTGTTGGAGGGGATGTGGCCAAAAGGGAACCCTACTTCATTGTTGGTGGGAATGTAAACTGGTTCAGCCACTCTGGCAAGCAGTATGGAGATTCCTCAGAAGGCTCAATATAGAACTCCCCTATGACCCAGCAGCCCCACTGTTGGGTATCTATCCAAAAGCCCACAAACAAAATCACAGTAATGCCACCAGCACAACAATGTTCATCGCAGCACAATTTGTCATAGCGAGAAGCTGGAACCAACCCAGATGCCCCTCCATAGATGAATGGATCAGGAAAATGTGGTACATTTACACAATGGAATTTTATGCCTCTATCAGAAAGAATGACATTGTTCCGTTTGTAAGGAAATGGAAGGAGTTGGAAATAGTTATACTAAGTGAAGTGAGCCAGACCCAAAGAAACATGGACTCTATGGCCTCCCTTATTGGGAATAATTAGTACAGGTTTAGGCAAGCCATAGCAGAGCATCACAAGGCCCAATAGCTATACCCTTAGAAACACATAAGATGATGCTAAATGAAATGAACTCCATGATATGGAAACAAGTGATATATCACAGTTATAATTACTTTAAACGTCTTATGTGTATGTGTAGTTTGTATTATTGATGATGTTTTGTATCACCTTCCTATGTTTGCACCTACACTATCTCTGTAATCTTATCTGAGTATATTGGAAACCGTGTTTACTGGTATGGGAAGTAGGAAATTCAAAGGGAATACCAAATTCGAGAGACACAGGGTAAAAAAAGAGAAATAACTACAAAAGCAATACTTGCAAAACTATTTGGTGTAAGTGAACTGAACAACTGGGAGGGGGGAGGGAAAGGGGGGAGGGAGGGGGGCATGAGGGACAAGGCAACAAACAGTACAAGAAATGTATCCAATGCCCAACGTATGATACTGTAACCTCTCTGTACGTCAGTTTGATAATAAAAATTTGAGAAAAAAAAAAAAAAAAAAAAAAGAGTACTCGTGAGGGCAGAGTATAGAATCAAGCACTGACCATTCTGAACATAAGCCTCTACATAGTATAAAGAGCTGGTCCTGCCTAAAAATTTTTTAGTGAATTTAGCAAAGTTGTAGGATACAAAGTCAACATTCTTCGAAGTGGAGATGTGTCTCAAGTGGTAGAAGGCTAGCCTTGAGTGAAAAAGCCCATGAAGAGCACAAAGCCCTCAGTTCAAGCTCCAGTGTGGGCACAAAGTCAACATACAAGAATTAATTGTAGCTGGGTGCTAGTGGCTCATGCCTATCATTGTAGCCACTATGGAATCTCAGATCTAAAGATCAAGGTTCAAAGCTAGCCTAGGCAAGAAATATCTATGAAACACTTATATCTGGTTAAGCACTAAAAAGCCAGTAATACAGCTGTGACTCAAATGTCAGAGTGCCAGCCTTGAGCAGAAAAAGCTAAGGGACTACTTCCAGGCTTTGGATTCAAGCCTTGGTACTTTATAGAAATATAAAAATTATACTACTACAATAAATTTTTCCCTGTAAAAAGCTCTTGTTAAGAATATGAAAAGTTACAAACTGGAGGAAAATATTTGGAAATCGCATTCCCAATAAAGAAATATTGAGACTACATAGAGACATTTGCAATAAAGTAATAAATAGCAATTCAATTAGAAAACAGAAAGAAGATGTGAATGGACATTTCATCAAAGTGGATGGACAAAAGCATATAAAAAGATGATCAAAACTGTCACTCACTAGGTAAATGCAAATTAAGATCAAAGTGAGTTATTACCCTTTACCTTTCAGATCAGCTAATTTGTTATTTTTCTTTACAGAATTGGTCAAAAGAACATGTAATAAATAACACAAATTTACATATGTACAATTAAGAAAATAAAAATATCTACTCACTGAAAAAAGTGACAGTAGACAGCTCAAAATAAACAATAAGTGATAAAGAAATCACCAACAATAGTAATAAAGATCAAATTAGTATAGATTCTTCAATTAAACTAATAGATTTGAAAATTTAGATGAGCAAAACAAATTTCAAAAACACAACTTCTCAAACCTAACTCATTCTTGAATGGTGCTTTACCTATTAAGAAAGATATCATCCCATAGATAAAAACCTAGACCTAGATTGATTTGCTGGTGAATATTTCCAGATTTCAACAAAGAACACCAGTCTTTCACAATATTGAGAAGAGGCATTCACTCCCTTCAATTCATTTTATAAGGTTAAAAAAAATGACCTGGGAACTGAGATAGAAATCAAAAGAAAACAAATGTACAGACTAGGCTTTTGTGAACAAACATAAAAATCTCATTAAGTCTAGCATTTATTAACATATATTTTGTGACGTTCTTACATTACAAAAGTATGTTTTATAAGAATTTGATTATTTAACAAAGATCAATAAATGTAATTCAGTATGTTAATGGTTTTTAAAAGGGAAATTTATATGCTTATCTCAATAAATGCATAATAACTATGATAAAAAAAAAAAAAGATAAATGTTGTGATGGAATTTTGAAATCAATGCATCTATTTGCATTAGGTCTTAAACCATGTGTTATGTTAATGGAGGTGATGCTAAGCCATGTGGGAATATGGTTTGGTGAATTATGTATAAGAATAATGATTGAACTTCATCTATATCAATCCGGGTTTTCTATGATCTCTGGTTGATAACTTTTCTACAGATTCTGGAGAATTATGATTTTGATGTATTTGAGTAAATATATAACAGGTATTAAGTCATGTAATGGTAAGATGTAGTTTTGGTAGAAATAAAGGAAGAGTTGCTTTCCTTTGTTAGTTAAGGTGCTGTTTAAAAGTACTAGGGGTGTGGTTTCCCACCATGGTGGTCAGATTTGTAAAATGGAAAAAGGAGAGCTTTGGGAAAAAATGCTTTCAAGTTTTCTTTTATGGAGAAAAAATAAATTAAATACCACCACTACCGCTACCATCACCAATAACAAGTCATGACAATAAAGATTTTCGGTGGCATGATTGGTTCCTCTCTTATGACCCAGTAAATAAAAACAATGCACGCTACTAATCTTAGTGAAGGCGGTGAGCACTTCTGCTTTGCTACCAGGAGTCCAGCTCCTGCAGTTGTACTTGTGAGTGATTAAGAGGTCTGTGGTCCCTGCAGGGCAGTTTCCATTAAGTGCTTGGGTCTGGCTAAGAGCCAGAGGCCATTTCCTCCCATGTCCCCAACTGTTGGAAATCTCACTTTCCAGACCAAAAGGCAAATGCTCTTTGCAAATAAATTCTTCTAAGGCTCCTGTTTCACTTTCATTCCTTGGATTCAAGGAATCTAGAACAGAGCTGTCAGGCCTGTCCAATAGGAAGGAAAACCGGAGAATCACACACCTATTAATACATGCTTCATTTTACTTTTTGTTTTTTTACTTTATTGTCAAAGTGAAGTACAGAGGGGTTGATACATTCCTTAACCTGGAAGTAACCTATACAAATTCTACTACCAATGCTTTAATGATAACTAATCATGTTGTTCTATTTAAATACATGGATATTAGGGCATTTTTAGGAGTTTCTCAGAACTTGATGAGCAATAAGTATTGTCGCAATTTGTCACAATGGCTAATTATATCACTGTGTGTGTGTGTGTGTGTGTGTGTGTGTGTGTGTGTGTTTTCTAAAGGGACTTTTGGAAAGAATGAAGCTGCTGGGGAAAGGGGGGAAATGAGGGAGGAGGTAACAAGTAGAACAAGAAATGTACTCACTGCCTTTCATATGAACCTGTAACCCCTCTGTATCACACTTTGACAGTAAAGAAAAAAATATGCAAAAAAAATGAAGTTGCTGTTTTTATCTTCGAATACAGTTTATATTCACACTGCTCATTAGACTGAAAAATATAATATATAAAAGGAAAGGATAAGAAAGACTAATAAAGGTAGTGAATTGCCACAGAAAAATTTTTATATATAGTTAAAACATTCCCATAAATGATTCTATCAGAACTTGGACTTAATATTGCCTCGAACAGGATTTTGTGTACCTGGCCTAACGTTGTGCCCTCTTTTCTTGTTTGGATATGCTTCAGGAAGGGTACTTGAGGACAATGGGAAATAATTTCCCAAGTTCTTTTTTTCTGAAAAGCATTTATTTACAGCTTTAGCTAGCTGCTGAAGGGTAGCTTGCAAGGAAGTAATATTTTGGATTTACACACTGATTCCTTAAGTTGTTGTAAAGTGTTGGTCTGTTGCTACTTTGTTTCTGTGTTGCTGAGAAGTCTTTGCCAATGTATTTTCCTTTTATGGAGGGTATCTAGCAATGAATAGTCTCAGTTTTTGTTAATCTGGGAACGTTTTTAATTCTAGCTTTTTTAACATTTATTTTTGTTTTTGTACCAGTCCTGGGACTTGTGTTCAAGGCCTGGGAACTGTCTCTAAGCTTTTTAACTCAAGTCTATGTACCACTTGAACCTTGATCTACTTCTTGCTTTTTGGTGGTTAATTAGAAACAAGAGTCTCATGGACTTTCCTGCCTGGGCTGGCTTCAGACTTGCAATCCTCAAATCTCAGCCTCCTGAATAGCTGCCACAGCACCTGGACTCATTTTCATTTTTATATTATAGGTTTCCTACACATATAATACTTGGTTGACAGATTTCTCTAGATATTTCATCCCATCCCACTAACCCCAGCTTCCATCTCTTCTGATGAGATGTCAGCTGTTAATTTGAGTGGATTTCTTGTAGAAGACAAATCATTTTTCTCTAGCAGCTTTCAAGATTTTTCTCCTTGAATATGTCTCTCAACAATGGTGAGTAAGTGTGAATTTCTTTGTGTTTTTAGCATTTAGAATACATCTACTCATTTATTCATTTTGTAGTTTTATTTACTTCTTTATTTCATCTTTATTCTTTTATGTTCTTATTTAATTTCTTTGTAGATAGTTTATATTAAGCTTTCTCTTGAATCTAATTTCAGGGACTTTGTAATTTCATCTTAATTCTGATACAATTTTTAAAAGTTTCTTTTCTAACTTTAACTCATTTATATGCACTCCCATTTGTAAGGTTTTGTGTTTGTGACTCATATTTATAAATGCTGGTGTTACAATATTAAATTCAGTTTGTAGAGTTGAGTCACAATTTCTTCATCTTTGTGGTTGACTGGGGGGAGGATTTTTTTTTTTCAACTAAAAATGTGTCCTACCTTTTAGTTTCTCAGTTTGTCATTGTCTCAGATGAGTATCATCTACTATTTCTATTGTTGTTCATTGTGTGGCCTATACTCTTAATCTGATAATTCTCTGTGCCGACAGCTCTATTGTCTCCTGGGGTACTAAGTAGGATGGTGTGGATATGTCAGGGTTTTGTGTGATGATGTGTTTCCCTTTTGTTTATTTAGTTTAATTTAGTGAAGATGTAAAAATTTTCTCTTTTGTTTCCTTCTGCCCTTCCCTCTTATATTTCCAAAGGTTAGAGCTCCTTCTTGGTACAGTACTTCTTCCTCAAGCACGGTGGCTATTGTGATTTGTGTAGAACAAACCTAAAATGCCCATTTGACAATTGGACATCAACAATGTACATAACATTTTGTTCCAGATGGCTCTCTCTTTTTGCCAATTTTATGTGGAAATTAACAGCTTGTCTGGGAGAATGCCTAAATACCCATTAGAGGTCAAAGTTCTCACACAACAACACACTCTTGTGTTTTTCTCTAAGAAGAAAAACAGTTGTCAGGCAAGAACCATTCTTAAATAAAATTAGTCTTTGAAAAATCCTTGTTCTCCTACTACATTGTTGGTGGGAATGCAAACTTGTTCAGCCATTTTGGAAAGTGGTATGGCGATTCCTCAGAAGGCTAAACATAGAGCTCCCCTATGACCCAGCAGCCCCACTCTTGGGCATCTACCCAAAAGATTACAAACAAGAACACACTAAAGCCAGGAGCACAACAATGTTCATCGCAGCACAAATTTGTCATAGATAAAATATGGAATCAACCCAGATGCCCCTGAGTAGATGAATGGATCAGGAAAATGTGGTACATATACACAATGGAATTTTGTGCCTCTATCAGAAAGAATGACATTGCCCCATTTGTAAGGAAATGAAAGGACTTGGAAAAACGTATACTAAGTGAAGTGAGCCAGATCCAAAGAAGCATGGACTCTATGGTTTCCCTCATAGGGAATAATTAGCACAGGTTTAGGCTAGTCACAGCAGAGTATCACAAGAGCCCAATAGCTATGCCCTTATGAACACATACGATGATGCTAAGTGAAATGAACTCCATTTTATGGAAACGAGTGTTATATTACCGTTGTAATTAATTTCAACATATCATGTGAAACCATAGCTTTTTTTTTTTTTAATTGATGATCCTCTTGTATCCCCTTTCTGTGATTGTCTCCATGGTATCACTGTATCTCATCTGAGTACCCTGGATACTGTATACACTGGTATTAGAACTAGGGAAGGGAAAGGGAATATCAAAATAGAGAGACAAAGAATAAAAAGACAAATGATTCCAAAAGCAATACTTACAAAACCATTTGGTGTAAACCAACTGAACAACTCATGGGGAGAGAGGGAAAGGGGGAAGGGGGAGTGGGGGAAATGAGGGAGGAGGTAACAAATTGTACAAGAAATGTACCTACTGCCTTATGTATGGAACTGTAACCCCTTTGTATATCACTTTAACAATATATAAGTAATTATTCAGAAAAAATCTTGTTTTATCAAAATTATTAGATCTCACTATTCATTTTTGGACAACAATTAAGACTTTATTCTTATGTGCCTTTTGGTTTGTTCCATTTTTGTTAGTATACCTTCTAATATTTTCTTTTGAATAATCATCCTTCAGTAGTTTGCCTTCTTATATTTATTTAAAAAATACCTCTGTATACACACTGCCCTACTATGTAACTGTACCCTTTTTGCACAACACCTTGTCAAAAAATTTGTGTTCAATTAATAAATAAATTAAATAAAAAAAATACCTCTGTATTAGATATTCTTGCTTCACTTTTGGAGTTTTTATTTCTGTCTTGTCTATAGTAGGAATCTGTTGCAAGCTCAGACTTGACCTATGAAACAATAACAAAAAAACCCCCAATTTTCTTTTAGACTTACAAAATGTCTAAGCAAGCTTTGCGTGGTATATCTGATGACTTGGGGAGCTCTCACAGCACAATGAGTGGGTGAATAAGCAGAGTATGTCAGAGAAGCAAACTCTGGGGCAACAGTGAGAAATGCTCTTGTCCATTCTGACATGGAGACACGTTGAGGTTGCAGGTTCTTCTAGTCCAAAGCCTTTTCTTCACATCCAGGTGACACATGA
Source organism: Perognathus longimembris pacificus (assembly GCF_023159225.1). Taxonomy (NCBI): domain Eukaryota; kingdom Metazoa; phylum Chordata; class Mammalia; order Rodentia; family Heteromyidae; genus Perognathus; species Perognathus longimembris. Next base: position 29,829,966 of record NC_063175.1, on the reverse strand, counting down.
ATTGGGAAGTACACATTATCCTGCCTCAGAGGTTGGGGAGATAGAGACAAATCTGTGCCCTGGTATGAATAAGTCTCTACTAAGTTAGAAACAGAAACAGAGAGGGAATGGGCTTTGCTAAGACTGGAGAGAAGGGCAGGCCAGAGACATACAAGGAAGCTTGGGTCCAAAAGCCTGGGAAGGGTCAGATGAAGCTGTGATACTATGGTATGGTAAGGGCTATATACATTTGTTCTCTTGCTTGGTTCCTGAGCAGAGCTCCTAATACCCTTGAAGACAGTGACACCACTAAAATCTTTTGCTCTAATATTTAGTCTTCGATCTGCATTCCTTACATACTCTTAATGCCATTGCAATTTCCTGTGTGATAGAAGGGCCTAACACACAGCTCCTAAGTCACTTGGAGTTTCCTAGGTGATTGAAGCATTTTTATTCTAACTAGCTGATTGCTGGGGCACTCCTGGATAGCCTTAAGATGCAGGCTGGTTACCAGGGAAACCAACCCTGTGATTAGAAGATTGGACCTTTCAGCTCCACACCAAAAACTCTAAGAAGGAGAAAGGAGCTGATCACCTGTGCTCAGTGATACAATCAATTACATCTACATAATTAAGACTCTGTAAAACCCCAAAGGATAGATTCAGTTGAGCTTCTTGGTACCTGAACACATGCATCCAGAGAGAACATGGATGCTGTCTACCCCTTCCTGCACATTTTGCCTCATGCATCTCTCCCATTGGGTGTTTGTATCCTTCATAAATCTCCTTTATAATCCACACAAACACACACACATACACACACATACACAAATGCTTATATATATAAATGTTTATATATATGTTTATATATAAATAAATGTTATATATAAATTTTATATATAAACATTTTACATATATATGTAAAATACATATCTATCTATATATATGTAAAATGTTTCCCTCAGTTATGGGATCCACTCTAGCATAAATAGGGGGTCACCTTACTAGAATTGTTGATGTGTGGGGAGAAATTCACAAGCATTTTGGTGACCAGATGTGAAATATTCTGTGTTGAGTAATGTGTAATATGGAAGTAGAAAGGAAAATTATTATTATTATTATTATTATTATTTGGCCAGTCCTGGGCCTTGGACTCAGGGCCTGAGCACTGTCCCTGGCTTCTTCCTGCTCAAGGCTAGCACTCTGCCACTTGAGCCACAGCGCCACTTCTGGCCGTTTTCTGTATATGTGGTGCTGGGGAATCGAACCTAGGGCCTCGTGTATCCGAGGCAGGCACTCTTGCCACTAGGCTATATCCCCAGCCCGGAAAATTATTTTTTTAATCCAGGAAGTGAAGATCAAAGATGTGGATTGCAGTTAATGTCTGATGACAAAGTGCTCAGAAGTGAGAAACTAGCACAAGTGGAGTCCAGTGGAGACTTAAGTCATTGAGACTTAAGTCATTGGTTAAGACCGAAGATTACTGTTGCCTACTTTTTACTACTCTTTAATTAGGCATAGTCTCTAGACTTCACAATCTTTTCAACTTTTCTTTTGTCAGGTGTGTGTGGGTGTGTGTGTGTGTGTATGCGCGCGCGCATGTTTAAATCTATTTCCCTATGGGGAAATTCCTTTAGACTTCCAGGATGAGATGCCAGAAACCTCTCGCTCTGTTGCACATTGGACTAGAATTTTCTCTGACATTGTTGCATTCCTTCTCTGGGCTGTGAGATCAGTTTGTACCTCTGTTGAGCAAACCATGGGATTTGGAGAGTGTGGACCCTGCTGGTAGCTGAACTGAAAGTCAAATTGTGATCAAAGGAATGCTTTTTGTAGTCCAGGAAGCCCCAGGAAACAGTGCAGGAAGCCCCAGGAAACAGTGCAGGAAGCCCGAAGCCCTCTGTGACAGACAGACAGATTACAAAGAGCTAGGTCAAACAGCATGAGTGAGTTTGAGAATTACTGCTTTGCTGGAGGAGGTGTGTGGGGAAAGTGGGGGAAGAAATGCAATTAAAAGGTTTTGCCTTAATCAGTTTAACTCTCCCATTTCTACAAGGCTACCAGAAGAGGTGTGTTTCTTTCTCTGCTTTATTTAACTGAAGGGGACCCCCCCCCCTCCCTAAACAAATTCTCTACTAGATTTTCCTAGTTCTTGCTCCAATGTTTATTAATGGATAAAACTTGATAGAGCAGCTCCTAGCATAAGGAGAAGGCAGACTTCAAAGACATGGTACTGACAGTTTGGGCTTCTAGACTGAAAGGGCTTGGGGAAGGCAAGGGGATGAAAGGATTTGGGAAAGGAATTTCTAAGAGAAAACAGAGAAAGATAATAAGACACTGCTTGGGGCAGAAGGATTAGATACAAGTAGCCAACAGGGAACATTAGTAATTTACTTTCTTATATAATCTCTTTCCTCTCCCTTGTTTTAAAAAAAGTATTTACAATCAAGTTTACTTCAATTGCCCTAGTATTTGTAGGATTCTGATGCTACTATTAATGGAATCATTGCTATTAATACAAGTAAACAGGTATAAGATCTATGATAACAACTCTGGAAGACATACATGTCTTCTTTCTTGGATCATTTTTCATCTCAACTCTATCACTTAAGCAATTGTCTCCTAAGTGAATGGAATTTCCCCAAGAGTGGCCTGTATTCTTTGCTTACATCTCCATAGTTATCTTAGTTAAGGGCAAAGCCCATAATTGCAGAAGCAAATGTCATTGCTTAAATTCTGAGTTGTGAAAGAAGTAACACACATTCATAAGAAATCTAGCCAATATCCATATTTCCTTTTCCTTCTTGATATTTGTTTCTAAAATTGGAATTTTCTTCACTGTGAAGTTTATCTGCATGTGGTCACTTGTCCCTGCTTAGGTTTCAAAACACCACTGAATCTGAGGACTCCTAGCTCAGGAATATGGTTTGGGGACTCACTGTGTCCTTTTGTTCAGAAAATACTGTGAAGGAAATAATTCTGAGAATACTTTTCAAATGTATAAGGAAGAACTTAGTTGTTGATGAAGTTTTGGTCTTTAGTTTACTGGGTTTATCTTGATACTCACCTTGATGGTAATTCAGATCCAGAGTTCAGCTTGGGTTTATGTGATGCAAGTAGATAGAGTGTATGGCAGAGAGTGTATATCTTACAATGTAATTCCTACTTTCTTTCTTCTATTCATGAAGAATAAATGTATTTTTCCTTAAGCCTCATAAACATAACAGCATGTCCTTATTTTCCAGTTGCTTTACAAATATCATATTATTTATACTTCCAGTTCTTGGTGTGGCACACTGGACCAAATGAAAACTTGATTCATCACAAGGAGATCTAGATTTGAATTTTAATATGTCACATTATTTGCAGGATATTCATTAAATCACCTACTTTTCTCATCTAAGTTTTCTCACATATAAAATGGAGGTGACTCAGGAGGCTCAGATGTGAGGATCACAGTTCAAAGTCAGCCCAGGTAAATAAATTCAAGAGATTATTTTCTCCAATTAACCAGTAGAGAGCCAGAATTAGAAGCATGGCTCAAGTGCCAGGGTGCCAGCTATGAGCAAAAAACAGCTTGAGGATCTGAGTACCTGGTGTCATGCCCGCTCCCTCACCCCCAAAATATCACCAATAAACAAAATGGAGAGCTAATAATACCTCATAAGGGTGGTTTTGAAGATCAAACCTGACAACAATTATTCAGGGGTTCTGTAGACAGCAAAGCTATGGAAATGGAAGAATTGTTAGGCACTGAAACCATAGATTTCTTCCTGGATAAAACACCAGAGTGCCTGGGGCTGGGGATATAGCCTAGTGGCAAGAGTGCCTGCCTCGGATACACGAGGCCCTAGGTTCGATTCCCCAGCACCACATATACAGAAAACGGCCAGAAGCGGCGCTGTGGCTCAAGTGGCAGAGTGCTAGCCTTGAGCGGGAAGAAGCCAGGGACAGTGCTCAGGCCCTGAGTCCAAGGCCCAGGACTGGCCAAAAAAAACAAAACAAACAAAAAAAAAAACAAAAAAAAACACCAGAGTGCCACTAAACGGGCCTTGTGATCATTAGGTTGTTACCAAAAACCTGAAGATGAGAGAAACATGGTAAATGGATCATACTTTGTTTAGAATTAAATCCTTCTCTTAAAGTCTAATTAAACTATTAGGTAACTAAATTTATTAAATAATAGACATATCAACGAAGATAGGAAGTTAGTTATGTCATATAAATTAGAATAATAATTAAAATATTAGTTTGCTATTTTGCACTCATTTATCCTTCTTAGGATTAAAAATGTACAAAGAGGACCCCTTTGTGAGATTATAAGGAGAGAATAAGAAACAAGTACCCCAGTACCTACATGATTCAATAAGAGAACGTATAGGCTCTGGTGTAGAGCTTCAACAAAGGCCGTGTCTGAGGAAGAGCTGATATAGATAACCAGATATCATCTCATTTGAATGGCTCACATGTCAGTACTAAAATACTTAATTGTATAAGGTGTTAGAGATACATAGCCACATAAGAGAAATTTTGGTCTGTCTTAACTGATAGGCAAGGTAAAGGGCCCATGCATTCCATCTAGTGCAGTCCATCATTAAGTCAAGACTGTAAACACTAATTACACAATTAAACCTACAGTGAATTAATGGAAGGGATAAATCCTTAGCTCCTTCCTACCAAATCCATTGCAGAACCCCAGTTTAAGCTATTGTTTCCCAGCCAAACAAAAACCATGGAGTACAATCCTGACCAAACTGCTCTGTGCTTGCTCTCCAAATCCTAAGTTTCATATACTACTGCTCTTTTACTTCAGCAAACAAATACTTCTTCAGCAATGGGAGAGGAGAGATGGCTGACTTTCATACCAAAAGGGACACTAACACTGCTCGCAGAGTGAACTCTGTTGGGTTATGGCAAGAAAGGCTCAGACAGGGCCCCAGAGATCTGGCTCAGAAACACTGAAACCATTGTCTCAGAGGCAACAAAAGAGGTTGTTGAAAAAAACCAAGCTTTAATATAAAGCCAAAAAAAAATCTGTGCTTGTCACGTTATGTTTATTTGGCATTCAAAGGTGGCAGTCATTCTCCGTTCTTGCTGCTGTTTATGTTTAAGAGAAGTCATGGCACAGAAATGGAGGGACAAAGGATGAACAAGTGCAGCAGTGGTACTCACTAGACACTGTGTTGAGAGGGATCTATACAACTGTGGGTGGGGATGGGAGGGAAAAACTGGGAGAAACCAAGGGAAAGGGTGACGTTGGTGCAAAAAATTGTACTCATTACCTGACTTGTGTACCTGGAGCTCCTCTGTACATCAGCTTTAAAATAACAATAAAAATATTTTTTTTAAAGAATAAAAAGTTAAAAAAAATAAAAAAGAATCCATCGAACAGGAGCCAACTTTCAATTTCACTTGTTTTTTTTTTGTTTTGTTTGTTTTTGCCAGTCCTGGGCCTTGGACTCAGGGCCTGAGCACTGTCCCTGGCTTCCTTTTTGCTCAAGGCTAGCACTCTGCCACTTGAGCCACAGCGCCACTTCTGGCCGTTTTCTCTATATGTGGTGCTGGGGAATCGAATCCAGGGCTTCATGTATACGAGGCAAGCTCTCTTGCCACTAGGCCATATCCCCAGCCCCTCAATTTCACTTGTAAAAGAGAAAAAGAAAAGAAAAAACAACAACTCAGAGTTTCTTCTCATCTCCTTGAACTTCCTGTCCAAACCTAGAAGAAAATGACAGATGAACAGGATCCTGGAACCAGAATCTGATAAACCACCCAGGCTTTCTTTCCCAAGGAGATACACATTTGTATGTATTTGGAGAAGGGGGACATTCCTTTGCTGTTAGTCTGATTTTCCTGTGCTCCAACATTTTTTGGTTTGGTTCTTCTTGGGCGGTTCCTGTCCTATTGAGAAGAGAGAAAATGTGATTGGTGTGGAGTTTGTCTCAGCTTCTTGGTTACTAGTTTCATTGGTGTCTGGTTTGTGGGAAACTGAGCTAACCTAACTTTAAATGCAGGAGCTGATGTAGTTGCATAACCTTTACCCTATCTTCAGGATGAGTGAATGAGTACTGAAGGGGAAAGCAATGGTGCTGGTAGCCTGGGCACGAACAAGGGTCACTAGTGTTAACTGGTGCCTGCAGAGCAGACTCATATTTCTATGGTAATCAATTTGAAAATAATGTCATTCATTGAAATAGCCAGTACCCTTGACTTCTTAAATTGTGCGAAGGAAATTGATTGAAGGAAATTTCTTTGAATATAAAAGTTAACTAAGATAAACTACAGGAACTGGTGCGTGTAATGACAATAATTTTTATTGGAATGGTAGGTTATATTTCTCCAGAATGTTTTTCATTTGTATTATAATGGGTATATTTATATTTTGCTGCCTTTTTTTTACTTTATCCTGATAAACCTAAAAAAGACAAAGTAAGCATCTATGCTTTCAATAAAAATTTTGTTAAAAACAAAAGATGAGTGCCTGATCTAGGGTCAAATAAGGTGACTTTTACACAAGGGCTTTGATTCCTGAGCGACATTGTTTTCCCATGTATTATATGAAATGTTGTCATATAGCCAAAGCTACTAATCCAGCAGTTGAAATGCAGTGACATAAGTGTGTGCCATTCAGTTCAAAACTGCTATGGTATATTTAAATTCTTTAATGCACTCAGTTCTATTTCCCTTTCCCTAACTCCCCCTCCCACCCAAAAGAATAAATTATTCCCATAGATCCAAGCAAGTAATGGTCTATTGGTTTCCTTTTTCTAATCAGCTTAAGGCTAAATCTCTCTTACACATCAAATAAATGTTAACATTGAAGGAATTATGTTTCTTTAGGCCATTGTTTTGTAGGTTACAACTAAACTCAAATGTCATCTCCTTCGACCAATGCTAAAATTGCACACAGTAATAAGACTCCTGAATCAAATAACATTGTTCAATACCTTGATCATGGTCATCTGCTCAAAATTCTTTCTGGGGAAAATTTTTGAAGACCCAATAAAACTTGAAAACACAGTGTCAGTGCAAGAGCCTATGGCATCCTATTCAGTCCACAGGTGATGTGAAGTACAACTTCTCCAAGACTAGTGTGGAGTGTATAGGCCAATAAAGAAAGAATCTGGTGGTTTCCCTTATGCCAAACAATGTAATTATCTCAATACACACTTGTAAATGATGAAAATCATGATAAAATATTTCCCTTTGGAATTGTATTTTCTATATTTACAAGATGGGCATTTTGTGCATGTTGAATAATACTTGTGTAAGAGACACACTAAAAGTCTAACTGTGAGTATGTTCTGCTTCCAACCTTTCATTTGCTTCCCAGTGAGGATGTATAGTAACTCATTTCAAACTCTGGATTGCATGTCTCTTGACAAGTCTTTCCCGGAGAAAAGAATGCCAGGGAAAGAAGTAACCAGATTGTAATCTTTGTGCCTGGAAGTCTGACATCATATGTAAACCCTGCCAACATTTCTTTGGAAACAGATGTTCCTAGAGAGAGACTGGTGAGCATATCCCCTCTTGCGTTTGTGTAGTAAAGGCTGGTGCTTGGGAAATACAAGCTTTGGGTTATGGTGAGAAACAATTTATCAAAGGTATACTCTTTTGAAGAGAATAAAACATGATCATACCAAGACATTACTTTCTTTTGAACAGAATGTCTTGTGCTTCATGATACAGGCTTTCTTATTTTGGTTTACAGTCAACTATAACCCTCCTGTCCAACAGTGACTTTGGTGTCAGTCTGTGGGAGAGTTACAAATTTTAGGAATATTTCTGAATTGCTAGTCTAGCATCCAAATATCAACTTCAGTCTCTTATCTTTCAGTGAAAAAATGTGGAATTACAGTAAAAAATCTCCCAAAGGGGAAATTTCATGGATAACTTACTTACAAACAAGGAAAATTCTGGGTGTCACATTACAATGGTCTTTGGTCACTATAATGAATTGGTATGTAATGATAAAAGTAGCGGAAAATACTGTAAAGTGACTTAAGTTTGCATATTCAAGTAATACGTACTGCATGGAACATAAAGCTGAGTAAAACTGATGGATGACTTATTTATATTTACTTAAGTCTCCAGCCAAAAAAGTCTTCATTATGGGTTACTGTTGAGCACACAGTATTTCCAGTTGAATGAATGACCAGTTACTGGTGATGATAAACCTTCATTCAGAGGTGAACTTTTTAGGTATCTGCTATCCCAGGAAGCCTCAAGGAATTCTTATGGAACTTGTGATACATTCTAGTTTAATGGGGTATCATAACTTCTATTACATATATCAAGTCTTAGATTATGAAGAAAATTAATGAACAAGTTGCTTATATAAATCACAGGATGGAGGCATTATACAATGTCCTCTATAAATCCCACTGCATTAGCAGCTATTCCAGAAAGAAGAAATTGATATCTTTTCTTTATTTCGCCAAAAAATGTAAGTCTTTGCAGTGAATATTAGTCTTTGATTGAATAAAAAAATTTTCCGGGGCTGGCAATATGGCCTTGGTGTAGAATGCTTGCTTTGCATACATGAAACCCTGGGTTCGATTCCTCAGCACCATATATATAGAAAAGGCCAGAAGTGGCGCTGTGGCTCAAGTGGCAGAGCACTAGCTTTGAGCAAAAAGAAGCTGGGACAATGTTCAGACCCTGAGTCCAAGCCCCAGGACTGGCAAAAAAAAAAAAAAATTCCAATGGTTGTATTTAATGTCCCCAATTAGAGGTTAATAGCTTAAGCTTCTTTACAGAGTGTTCCATTGCCCGCTGAAATTACAGGGGAGAATCAGGGGAGAATTGTATGAAACAATGCCATGACAGACTTAACTTAAGGCTGAGTCAATTACATGTCTAAACCATGGGACTCTGCATTTAGATGGACTGAATGACATATTCCCTTAAAAGGAAATGGGAGGGCCAGTGAATGATCTGGCCAGTTTCTGAGGTTTCCTCATCCCTCTCTTTTTCTGTTGTGGGACTTGAACTCAGGGCATGGTTGCTGTCTCTGAACTCTTCAGCTCAAGGCTAGTGCTCTACCACTTTGATCCACAGTTTTTGTGGTTTTGTGGTAGTTAATTGCAGATAGGAGTCTCACCGACTTGTCTGCCACAGGCTGGCTTTGAACTGGGATCCTCAGATCTCAGGCTCCTGAGTAGCCAGGTTTACAGGCATGAGCCACCAGTGCCTGGCTCATTCTTTGATTCTTATAGCCAATCTCTGACTTTATTTTAAAGCTCAATGTCAGTTATGCAAAAATTCAGCTTAATTTTGACAGGTTTTCTACCATGCAGATGTATAGGCAGGGACTAGAACCCACCGGTATTGTAAACCCTAAAGTGAAACCACAGACATTCTCATTTTAGATACCCCAAAGTGAATTTTGCAAGTAAAACATCCTAGCAAGATATCAGAATGAAATCTTGGTAACATTAAACTTTTAATGAAAAGAAAAAAAACCCCATAAAACAGCCACCTATTTCATGGTAAACATTTTCTGTCCTCAAAATGTCCTACTCCATCCACTATTTTACATGTTTTGTGATGTGAATTTGGTTGAGAATTGTTGGCTGCTGGAATGCTTACATGTCCTTACCTGCTTCCCTTTCCAGGGGAACCAACTTTGCTCACATTTATGGGGACTGAAGGGGTTCCCAGCACTTGGGACTTTCAGGGCTAAAGTGGGACCATCAGGCAAACTACAAAATCACTTTTTGAGAAAAGTCCTTGGCTTCACAGCCTAATGGTCGGAAAACCAGTCAGTGCATCTCTCCTTACCAGAAAAAACACCACCTCCAAGTAGTTCTAGAAAAGATGGGTTGCCTTAGCAACCTCCTGTTTCTGCTGGAGTGTGTGCAAAATAGATGCTTGTCTACACTAAAGATACCATGAATCAACTTCTCTGTGACTGTAGATAGAACAGTAGCCTGGGGAATACTGTGTCTTTATTTCTTCATTCCTTCTCTGTTTATGGCTCAATACTTTGCACTGGGCACTGTGTTGGGTATTGTCTGAAATGAGGGTGGACCTTGCTCTCCATGGGGTTAGAATCTGGGAGACAAGTAAGTGTGCAGGAGCAATGAAGATTTTTTTTTCCCATTCATCAGAGCAGGCCAGGCCAGTTATTGTCCTAGGATACATTTTTTTTTTAATCTTTGCAGAACTTATCCAGAGTTGCAATGTAGCATTAAGTGATCATGAGAACAATGACTTGGTGCTGTTTTAGGAAAAATCTTGATGTCCCTTACACCACCCAATGTTCATTTTCGAGAGACTTTTCTGGTGTATGCTTCTAGAGGCTTTATGTCTGGGAAACCATCTGTTCTTGCAGTTCAACAAGTAGTCCTTGTGGGGAACAGTGACAGCCAGCAGGCTAAGAAAAAACATTTGGTCATCTCAGTGTCCTGAATCTGGTTAACAGTTTGCTGGGTACTTTTCATAATCTCTTCGTGGTCATTATTTAGTCTCCTTGCATAATGACTATTTTTCTTATGATGTTAAAATATTTTCCTCAAAGGTTCTCTTTGCAACAGAGAAGAGCTATTTGGCATTTTTCAAGTAGTAACCCCTAAAGGCAACATTCTTCTTTTATTTAACACCAGATAGGACTTTAGTTTTCAGAGTAGCATTGTTCCTAAATTTGCTGTAACTGGAAAAATTCTTATGCTGAGCCTCTTGAGTGTTCTCCATCCAGACCCACCTCTCATTTCTGACAAGAGAAGAGGGCACAGAAGGAGGATGATCAAAGTAGGTAATATGCATATAGAAAAATGTCACACTGGAGCACATTGTTTTGTGCAATGAATACATGCCAATTAATAAAATCACAATGAAAAGTTTTCACTCTCTCAACTTAGGAAACAAACTACTTTCAATAGTTTGGGTTTATTCTTTTGACATTTATCTACTCCCCAACATCTTTTGTTCTTTTCTTGTTGTAAAGCTTTAGGAAGTATGTGTAGCCCTCCAATTATGGAAGATGAGAAATCTACTCTGTAGTATACATAGTATAAAAGCTGTATGAAGAAATAAAGAGGCCAAATATAAAAGCAAGTATCATTGCATGGAATGATGGATAATGTATCTGGCCTTTGTACTTGGCTTTTGGCATTGAGCTTCAAAAATGTGTTCGAATTTCCTAAGTGACAACGTTTTTGCATGCTTATTATAATGACTGGGTCTCCAGACAGCTTCAGGAGAAGCTATTCATTAGCTTCAGGATAGAGATTGGTTACTAGAAATATTATCATGCAATTAGATGATTAAAATTTGGGTTAGGCCAATCTCATGAGAGAAGAAGGCTAGAGATTGAGTTCAGTTGGTTTAATCATGTACCACAAATCTTTGGACACAATACATAGATCTTCTGAGAGACAGAGATAACCAGATTTCCCCAGATTTTGCATGGCGAAGGCATGGCAGCTCTGGGTTCTCGCCCACTTGGCAGACCCTGCCTTTCTGGACTCTTTCTTCATTTGGTATTTCCTGATGTGTATCCTTTAAATCAAACTCTAGTAGTCAGTACAGTGCTTTCTGTGAATTCTGTGAGTTTTTCTAGCAAGTTCTGTAGTCTAAGGGGATCACGGGAACGCCTGAAGTTATAGCTTAGTTGGGAATATGAATGTTCCCAATACTTAGGATGCTCATCTGAAGTGGGAGGAGTCTTGAGGAAAAGTTTACTCATCACTGGTGGAATCTGCTGTAACTCCTGAGCAGTTAGTATAAGAACTCAACTGTAGTGCATACAGTCAGGCTGGAAAAGGAGCATATTGTGTTTTTGATTTGTAATACTGCTGTTTACTATATGATTTTTTTAAAAACAAGATTCAAAAAAGTAATCATAAGTATATGATATTTGGTAGATATGTCTCAGTAAATCAACATGGTATATTCTCACAGGGTGTGTGCCCACATACAGAGGTGAGACTTGAGTGTATAAAAGGCTCCTCTGCTTAGGGTAGACATACTGACTGACACATCTTCATCTGTAGCATCTTGGTCTACCTATTTACTCTGCTAATAGAGGGAAAGGTGTCTGTCAAGAAATAATTTTAAAAAAAGCAAGTTTCACTTAAGAGGTCTTGACCAGAAAGCTGGTCTACTAGGTCCTATTTTCTGATATAGTTGCTTCCAAGCTAGAGGAGCCACAAAGAGATTTCCCCCCCCCCCCCCAAAAAAAAAAAAAAAGAATGTCCGAGAGACCATTTGTCTGGGGTCATCTATTTTTAATATCTTTATTCTTTAAGTAGTTGTACAAAGGAGCTGCCATTCAACAATGTAGTTAATGAGTTCAGCTTGTTTTGATCAATGTCACTTTTGACATCTTCACCTATCCCTCTAAACCTACCCTTTCCCTTACTTTTCTTAAAATTTTAGAGTATGTATTGCTTTTTCTTGCCATTTAACAGTTTATATGTACAATGCTTCTTGATCTGTGTCATCCCTTTAACATTTTCAGCCCCCTTCAGCCCACCCCTTCCCTTATTTTCCTCACTTCTGTGGTATATACAATGAATTCTTGACTGCATACTCCACTGCTTCCCCTCATCATTTGTTTACCCCTCTCCCATTGCCACCCCCTCTTGCAAAATGACTTGCAAAGGACATTTCCTGTACTTATTTTGTTGGGTATTGACCTAGTTTTTCTAAAGAATTATACTATTTGAGCTCTCCAGAGTCTATTACATTTCAGTTAATTCATTTGTAACTGCTTGAATACCACCCAGGGTGTTTACTTATAGATCTATAGGCACATTCTAGCTACCACAAATGAGGGAAATCATGCAGCATCTGGGCCTGGCTTATTTCGCTTAATATAATTTTTTAATAAGTCTTTCCATTCCCTTACAAATGGTACAATATCATTCTTTCTGATGGATAAACAGAATTACACTGTGTATATATACCATATTTTCTTGATCTTTGTGTCCATTGAGGGACATCTGGGCTAATCTATATCTTGGCTATGGCAAATAGTGCTGCAGTGAACATGGTTGTGCTGGTGGCTTTACTGTAGCATTGTGTACTATTGGATAAATGCCCAGGAGTGGAATTGCTGGGTCATAGGCTAGGTCTATGCCTGATGTCATTTATGCTCCACTTGTCTGACATTCATCCTTAGCAATATTCCTGTGTCAGTGTGTCTTTGTCACAATCAAGCCATGGCGAAGTGAAGAGCCAGTCACAGGTATTGTTTACTTCAGCACAAGATGGCAGATACAGAGATGGAGAAGATGACTACCTGCATGACCACTGCATGCTCATATGCTTTGTTTCTATCTACTGTTAAACCAATTAGCACTGGAGAAGAGGGAATGAAAATGTGTAACTTGACTCATAATCTTGCAATTTTTTAAAATAAAACATGCATGCAAATAATTTTCAATGCTTTGTGGCCTAATGATAATACTGACAGAGTTGTTTACCGAAGGAGATAATTCTTATTGTCAGACACATCTTCCAAAGGGGCTAGCTGCCTCAAGAAGTTTTGGTACCAAGAAAAAGACATTGTGCAAACAAAATGTTTCTAATCCTTATATCCATTTACTGTCTACTTTAAATATCTAGGGTAGAAAGCCTGGAGAAGATATAATAGTATAATTAACAAAATATAAATATCAGCCATAATACCATGATTTGAAAATGTTAATATTTTGGCATATATTTTCCCATATTTTTAAAACAAAAAGCCACTTTAAATATTTACAAGAGGTAAAGCAAGAGATAATCTCCCCTTTTTTCTTTCCTTCTTGCCTGACTTGTTCTCTACCACTTGAACCATATCTCCAGCCTTGCTTTTTGCTGGTTTATTTTGTAAGGTTTTTTTTTTTTTTTTTTTTTTTTTTTTGGCCAGTCCTGGGGGCTTGGACTCAGGGCCTGAGCACTGTCCCTGGCTTCTTTTTGCTCAAGGCTAGCACTCTGCCGCTTCAGCCACAGCGCCACTTCTGGCTATTTTCTGTATATGTGGTGCTGGGGAATCGAACCCAGGGCCTCATGTATATGAGGCAGGCACTCTTGCCACTAGGCCATATCCCCAGCCCTTGCTGGTTTATTTTGAAGATGGAATCTAAAAGACTTTTCTTTCCAGTCTGAATTTGAACTGAGAGCCTCTGAGTAGATAGGGTTACAAGTGTGAGTCACTTGTGGCTGTGAAATGTTGTTTACACCTTGACATTCCCTCAATGGGCTCTGCTCCACACAGTGGGTACTGACCTGTCTTGCCTACATGTTGCTATGTTGATATAGGAAAGGACTCATTGAATCCAAGAAATGAAACACACAGGATGTAGTGTTTTAAAAAACATTTTTAATGAAGAAATAATTCCATTCCAAAATATAGACACACAATTAAATAGTTTAATCACTTCAAAATATAACATGTCCCCAGGAGGTTCCAACATACACACATACACACACATACACACACACAAACACACGCATACACACACACAAAACAATACTTAACAACAATACAAAAAGCCCATACAATAGTTTTATTACAATACCAATGAATATTGTGAAATCTTTAGTGTTTCTGAATTGCTTATTTCAAATGGTGTCAAATTACAGTAGTCATAATTACATATGTCTGAAGTTAACTAGCCAACAAGATGTAATGCTACTGATTTTTTTCCTTCTTTTTTGGTTCCAAAGCAAAGATGTCCTTTCTATGGCGGACATAGTGGAGTTTTAATTAATTAATTTTTTTGTGGCTCCTTGTGTGGTATTGAATCAGGTGACTACAGCAACTCAAGGCTGCTGGGTTTCCAAGATCTATCTACAGTTAACAGCCAAGAACTAATAAGAGTGGACGAAGATGATCAAAATCAAAGCAGACATCAGTGCTAAATTATGTTGCAACACTTTGGCTCATGCATATAAGAAAATACATACTATATCACGACAAAGGCCACACTCTTAATGCAATTCAGTTCACATTACTACTTACAAATGAACCTTCCCTGCCTTATAGTAGATCATACACAAATCCATTTTCCTAATCTCCAGAAATCTCCCTCTAACCAACCAAACTTACCCCAACTTCCGTCCTGACCAACCACAACTGATTCCTGAATCCTATATGGTAGATTCCACCCTCCTTCATGAATGTGGTGGTGTGGGGGAGGGCTGGCTATGTTAGACCAGTGCTCATTAAAAGGCCATCAGCTCTGATGGAGACAGATATGCAGTTTATTGTGGAATAAGAAAAAAAAAGTACCCTTGTAAGATGAAGTTGCATCTAATGGACAAGACAGATGAAACCTGCTGGGTTTGTACTTAGAACAAGCCCCAAAAGTACATTTGAAGAGCCAAGGAAAGCAATCCACCTACAGCCACAAAAACCCAAAACGACACACGCCATTTTGTCTCGATTACAGGGCAAGGGTGCTTGAGTCTGGTCTCTGTGCTGACGTGGAGCTAAGAGAAAGAAAAGGTGGCTGGTTAGTGAGAAGCTGGTCATTGGTGGCTGTATCAGAGTCCTGGCAATCATTTTGTACAATGGTACATACCAATGACCAAGTGGTAGAATTGGCTGGTAATGAATGCTATGGCCAGGGAGAGGGTTTTCAGTAGATCGGTTCAAACCTTAGACTCACATTTGGATATAGAAACACAAAGACACAACACAGATCAGCTCAGTCCAGTTAGTAGCTGAGGGGCATTTATGGGGTATGAGTTCTGAATTCAGGAACTCCCTGGCTCTGATTTTGAGCTGACAGCAATAAAGGTAGTTGAGATGTAGTGGTTTTTCAGTATTAAATGTGAGGCACCAATGGCCACCTGATCCATCTACAGAGGCATGGGTTCACAGAGGATGGGCAGTGGAAGAGAGATGAACATTAAGACATATCAAATAAAACCCGCAATAAAATCCACCTGTGCAAAGAAATCAGAGAACAGTGCAGTTGTGCCACTTTGGTGCTAGCCTGTGTTCAGGGACATTTATTTGTTAGGTGGGTTCTCTGGAGGGGAGTATGATTAAGTATATCCAGGGTTGGCATGGGGTCCTTTCTGATGCCCATCAAGTACTTTGTTATTTCCACGTGATTTAATTCCAAAGGTAAGCCCAGGACATGGCTTCTAATCAGATACAGAGGCATGAACATCTGACGGTATTTGAAGATGTGAGAGCTGCTCCCAGCTGTCACCCTTCAAAAAACTGCCACCCTTCAGCAAAATTGAGTTGCTAAAGCTCTGAGGTTGACTTAGATTCTTTCTTACTTATTCCAAATAAAGCCTTTTTAGAGACTTTATTGTATACCCTTATTCTAGAGCAGTCAATTTTTTTTTTAGCAAGGCTCAGAATCATTGGGAGAGCTAATTAACACAAAACACAGATGGCTAGGCCCAAGTCCCAGAGTTTCTGATTCAGTAGGCCTGGGTTAATGTGTAAGAATCTGTATTTCTAACACATCCCGAGATGATGCTGTATGGTGCAGGTGTGGGGACCATATTTGGAGAACCATTGTTCTCCAGTGATGTTCATTCTTTTAAACAAACACAAGGAATTCCAGAGAAGCTGCACATTTAAATATAACATATCCAATAGGTAAATATACCGCAAGCTTTTCTTTTTTTCTCCATATCATACCTTGAAACAAATGATTACGTTTCCATTTTCCCCAGAATCCCTAAGAGTGGTTCTTTAGTGGTTCTGTCTAAAGGACCATCCACAGAGTCTTTTATTCTCTTGTCTTTGACAGTTGCTTGTCACTGAGTGCAAGAATCCAACTCAGTGGAGAAGAGCTTGTCTCCTTTCATCTGACCACACAAAGCTGCATGCAGAACACGAGGTGGCCAGCTAAGGCAATCCACATTCAGAAATAAAAGGAGAGCAGACGGTTTGCAAGCGCACTTTAAGCCTGTATATTTAAAGCTGAAGGCCTCCAAATAACCTGACAGGGGGACGTGTGAATGAGAAGTGTGGTGAATGACATGCTTCCTAAAGCTAACATGAGGGGAACAAGACCATGGAAGAGCATCGATTACTTTAGTCCATTTGGGGATCTTATGGCACCTGTGGTTTATAAACAGCTTTAGTAACGAGTATTTCAAAACATACTTCACAGTTTTAAGAAGATCTGTGCTGATTTTAAAAACTAGAGTCTATATAATTTGAATGCTGTCTCTTTTTTGTTTTTGAATATGATATCTATTTGGAAAAAAATATTTACACTAAGTTCTATGGCTGACTTGTTAAGAGGATCTTGAAAGGAACCAACCCTACATTGGAAAGAAGCCCCAAAGAATGGGTTATTCCTGGTGGTTGGCTCAAGTCCCTGCTCAGAGAGACTTGCAGTCAACTGCAGGCCAGGGACCCCTCCCTTCCTGGCTTCTGGGCTCTGAGTCTAAACACTCAGGAACCAACTCTTTCAGGATGAGTGAATAATTGCTAGTGGCTTTCTCTCTCTCCCCCTCTCTCTAATTGCTGTTAAAAAAACATTGTATAGAGTAGTAAATTGGTTCACTACAATTCTAAAGAATCCAGAAATCAAATGTCTAACTATAAACTGTGTTAATATTGTCTTTGTAAACTGGACAGGTTCACGATCATGTACAAGGTTGGAAATGCTTGTTAATACTGCCACCGTGTGTAACAGCAGTGTGGGTTCTCAGCCTGTGTTTGTTTGTTTTGAACCAGGGATGAGCCATGTTACAGAAGATGGAGCTGATAAATTAGCTTGGAACAGAAGTCTTGTTCTGCACCCCCCTCCCACCCCCCTTTCTAAAACACACAGTTAAGAACTACAAATCCAAGAATGAAAAGTTAGCTGCACTACAGGCATCAGAACACATCTTAAGGGATGGGGGTTCGCCAGGAGCTGCGGGGTGTGGTGGCTCCTCTCTCCAGCGAGGGTGAGGCCGCTGCCAGGCTGCTGTCCTCCTCTGTGTGGATACAGGGCTCTCCATCACCTCCAGCTCTCATGTTATGTCATCATCTGTCTGACTATAGCTTGCCTGGGAATAGGAATGTGTAATTTTTTTTAAAAGATAGAAGCTGTTTCTAAATCAGGGTTATGAAGCTTAAGATCCCCACCCCCCCTTTACCTGATATGAACACACACACACACACACACACACACACACACACACACACACACACACACACACCACTGAACTTCTAATAGTCTAAGACATGGTGTGCTTTTATTGCACCTGGTGGGAGAGAGGACAGGAAGTCCTGACTGTGAAGTTTCTTTCTTAAGGGGGACCTAGAGGTATCCTTGAGAAACCTGGAGGATTAAAGCCAGCACAAACAGAACTACTTGTGCTGCCTTTTGGACAAGGAGGTGAGGCCACTGATTCATTATCAGAAGGTCAAATGAATGAAAATACCTACTTTCAGTGGACCAATTTTTCCTTCCTTCCTTCCTTCCTTCCTTCCTTCCTTCCTTCCTTCCTTCCTTCCTTCCTTCCTTCCTTCCTTCCTTCTTCCCTCCTTCCCTCCCTGCCTTTATCTGGTGGTACTGGGGACTGATTTCAAACAAGAGCTCTACCAAAAACCATACTCTCAGTCATTTTTGCTTTCATTATTTCAACCTGGACCAAAATCCTCATATCAATGTCTCCTGCATAGCTGTGATGATAGTTACACAACACCACAGTCAGCTTTGTTGCTTTTTTCCCACTGAGACAGAGGTCTTGCTGACTTTTGTCTTTGTCTGGTCTCTAACTACAATCTTTGCAATCTCAGCCTCCTGAGTAGCTGGGATTATAGATATGAGCCATTGCACCAGCTCCGTACCCTTAATTTGTGAAGTTAGGATGTTACTGGATAATGGACATGGTATTTCATGTGGTACAGGATGGGAAAGGTCTGAGCAGGTCAAAAGAAAGTCCTGGAGGGCACTAAGATGAGTATTAACCATTGCTCATACTGTTTCTTCAACAGTGGCTAGTAGAAGAGCGACAAACCATTTATTCTGCTGCTGGTGAATGTGTATTCATTTCCAAATAAATACAAAAGCAGAGACTGAATCTTCATGTCTCTGGGGTCACACTTTTGGCTTCATGTAGGCCTCTGGCTTAGCAGGTTGATGTCAAGCCAGTGACGTTGGCTAGGAGATATATAGAATTTATCATAATTTTTGGGCTTAGAGTACAATCAGGGGGCCCAAATAACAATATTTTATCCATATAAACTTTACAAAATTGAATCATATTTTTGGCTCCATAAAGAAAAATTGCAGTAGGCTATAACTACCTACAAAGATGGAAAGCCACTTCTGTTTGTAATGTTCCATCAGGTTTTACATGGATTTTGCTTAAGTGGCTGATTTAGCCAGCAACTGGTTCATGTTTAGAGAGCTGCTGAGTGAGAGTGAGACCGAGTACCCTCATGCAATAAACAAAGAGCTCACAGCTGTTTCATTTCTCACTGCCAAAAATTAAGCTTTGAGAGGTTTTTAAAAAAGGGAAAAAAACCTCAATGTCATTTTTCCCCTAAAAATGTGATCAAGGCTATTTCTGAACAGAAATATTTTTCTAAGAAGTAGCTACTAATGCTTAAAATAATACACAGGGGCTAAGAGAAAGAAAATGTTATAAAAGGAAAGGAACTGTTCCCTTGGGGCTAGATTTGTTGTAACTGGACTGCATATTTTTGGAAACGAGTCCTGGGAATGTTTCTCACTGGGGTCAAAGTGAATTGGGAGACCTGTGGTGCTTGTTTCATGAGCAAATCCACATTGAGGTCAGAAAGATCTTTCTGTCCAGTTCATCAGCAAGTATGTGTCTTCACAACAACGAGGGCCTTCAGTTTAATTTGTGTAAAATAGGATGCAGATCAGTGGCTTTTGAACTAGCATAATATTTATTACTGAGATGTCACTTAAGAAATAGATTTCTTTCTTTTTTTTTTTTTTTTTTTTTTTGGCCAGTCCTAAGTGGTGAACTCAGGGCCTGAGCACTGTCCCTGGCTTCTTTTTTGCTCAAGGCTAGCACTCTGCCACTTGAGCCACAGCGCCCCTTCTGGCCATTTTCTGTATATGTGGTGCTGAGGAATTGAACCCAGGGCCTCATGTATACAAGGCAAGCACTCTTGCCACTAGGCTATATCCCAGCCCTAGATTTCATTTTTTAAACTAGCAGCCTGAACAGAGTTTATTATCAACTGCACCAGATGTAGGGGATTCTGAGGCTGGAAAGGTCTATGCAACGAATGGGATTCTGAGTATGGGAAGGTCTATGTCACTATCGTGGACACAAGACCTTGGGCTGGGACAGTCAGGCTGCAGTGGGAAGAGCATTCATTAGCTTTGCATTGTCATGAGGTACAAGGACATGGCTATTAGGTAGTACCAGAAAAATCAGCTAGATTTCTGGGACAGTGTAGCCTTATGTGGCTCAAGCCATAGCACAGAGCTGAGTCCTGGTTGTGTTCATAAAATTATGGGGAGCAAATGGCTTCTGAGTCTTAGTGGTTTCTATACACTTACTATACTATACTATAGCATCCCTTAGGTGCTGAACTTCTTGTAAAGTGTGGGACACGGCCACAGGCAGGCACATCAGTGCATGGTCACAATTATTTAGACTGTGTCTGGCATTCTGTTGAGCTTTTGCAAAGCTATATTCCAGGGAGTACAATCCCTCCATGAGGTAGATACTAGGACAAGTTGTGCAGAGGAAACTGAGACTCGAACATGTTCAGTATTTTGCCTAGTTTTATGCTGGTGAAACTCACATCTGAAAATTGTTCTAATAGAATCGAGGGCCTAAGTTTTAAACCAGGACACTCAAGTAAGCCTGTCAACTGCTTGTTATTCTTCTCTATTTAAAAAAAATTTAGAAAGTGCTACTTTTTTCTATATTTAAAAATATACTGGAATGTTTACATGTACTTATGTAGATCCTCAGGGTGCAATCAACTAATCTAAAATAAAATTTTAAATGAATTGATATCCCGTTGAATTCTGCACTGGGTGTAAATGAATTCTGTCAAAAAAATCTAAGCTTGTGAAAGTTTTTCCTTCTGTAATAATACTTGGTTTAGCTGTCACTTGTTATGATACAGACATCTGGTCTTTGGAGTCCTGAGTTCAGCATTCCTGACAAGCTGACCTATGTAAGGATGAGGAACTAGCTGAGTTCTCCTTCTCAAGTGCTAGATAGGCAGCAACGCTGGTGCCATTGCTGATATGACCAGAGAGAACTTCTGGGACAACTCTGGTTTCCCTAATTACAAAAATAACAAGTCAACACCAAAGGATGTCTGAGAGGATTTCCACAGAACATAATGTAATGCTCCGTTGATGGGACCCAATTCTTTGCAATCAACAGAGAAAGAGGACTTTCTATCAAACAGGAAGGAGCAGCTATGAGAGAGTGATTGTGATGTGATGTTGCCAGTGATCAGAATTCAGTGGACAGTGACCATGTTGCTGCCTAAACAAGAGGGTACTTACTTGAGAGGAGAGTGATAAAAGGACATTGCATTCAACCTTGCAAGCTGACCTGTGGGTGACAAAGGACACAAACAAGAAAGGTGACATGTCAAGTCAGTGGTGCAGTCAAGCTGGTGAATTATTTGGCTGGAAGCCATGCACAAAGACAGAGAGCACCTGAGGAATGAGAGAAACATTCCAGTCCAGCTAATCACCATCTGCTCCCAGAGCATTGAAGGAAACCATTTCATCTCTCTTCAGAATATGCAGCTTGTGTGAGGATGGTATATTCTCTGAGCCCCTTTCCTGCCCTTCTCTTCAAAGTCACCAGACACGAAAGGCCAAGGAGAGAGAAAAGGAGCTAAAGACTTCTTACCAGAGATTAAAAAAAAACACCTCCAGTTCGATCTTAAGACACCAATAGAATCACCCCCCCCCCGTTTTTTTAGAATTCTAAATTTTACTCCCCCCTCCAAGTATTCTTAAGCTTTTTCTTCACAAACTAACCATCCAGACTTCTGTGGAATAAAAACCTCTTTCCCAAGATTTACAAGTTTTTTTTTTTAAGGAGATAGAATTTATCAAATAACATGATTCTGTGATGTCTTTACCCCAGAATTTTAAGCCCATCACAGAATTTTACCTTCTTAGTTCTAAATTAGAGCCCAACAATTTATACACATAGAACACAATAAAAAAGTATATCATTATTCCTTCCTTTGATGAGTGGATGTTCTACTTTTTCTGCAAAGATTTTATTACTAAAATATGGTTGAGTTTTAACATTTGCAAGAAACCTTTCTAGTCATCTTGTCCTTGGTTTAGAACAAAGAATTTCTAATAAATATTGAGCTGTTCTCAGCCATCAACAAATTAAACTTGTTTTAGTTTTGCATTAATATTTGCAAAAGGCAAACCTATTTTCAACATTCCTTATATTTCCTATTATGATTTGGAGACAAGGGAAAGACTGGGGAGGAGAGATGGCTTGTTCTGTTCGGAAGTAGAAAATCTCCTTCCCTTTATTTTACTCATATAAGGCTAAATTCTCAATTCATTAAAATCAATAAGTTTGTTGTAGAATGGGAAAAGGCTGCTTCCATTAAGAAAATAACCTCGGGAATTTTAGCACTGTGGTCACTGAGGTCCAGAAGCGGATATGAATTCAAAGAAGGAGTCCTAATAGCCTCCTCTAAGAGCAAGAACCAGAATACTGGTTATTTAGTCACATCTCTCTCCTGTGTGTAGAACCACATGAGCTGCGTGCAAGAATGCCATCTTTCAGGGGTTCCAGGGACACCCTACCATCCCCATTCTAGGAGAATTGCTTTCAGCCACAGATGTTGCAAAGAAAGCATACTTAATGATTTTGCAATCAAGTGCCTTAGTTTTTTGTAGCATGACGAGAAGACTCAACGTAGAATAGTGTGTGTGTGTGTGTGTGTGTGTGTGTGTGTGTGTGATGAGAATGACATTTGGTTACTTCTGAAATACAGTTCTTCATCTGACAAGTCCAATGGAACATTCCAAAGAAGCAACACATTTGCTTTATATTGTTGGGGTACACTTGGATTTCAGTCCCTTGGATTTCCATTCTCTGCTACATTTTTCTTGGAAAATATTTTGAGGCTTAGTCTAGACATATGAGAAACAGGAGACAGTTTATGCCCTCTGCTTGTCTGTCATCCACTGACAGAGCGAGAGGGTCGCTGCTGACACAGAATGTGGAGGGATCATGAGTGGCCATTGGACAGAGAGGCGGATGGGCAAACAACAGGCGGAGGGGGCTGGGAAGCAGTGAATTCCCACCAGACCACGCTCTCAGAACCCAACAGACTTCCAGATTGAAGAGAAAGGACACACAGAAAGATAAACAGGGCATTAGATCAAGCCCATAGGGGAAACACATTGCCTTTAGAAAGCGTGATTAATGACATCATTCCCAATTGTACGCCTTTTGTTCTGTGAATTCTCAGGAGTTAATAGCCTCCAGCCCTTCTCAAGATCTGTCCCTCCACACTTTGGAGAACCAAGACTTGTAGATAACCACTTCCCCTGCATTTCTCAATAATATTTGTCCCCATCCTATTTGACTACGTTAGATATCAGGTGGACAATGAGGAAGTCGATGAGAATAAGGAATTCAAATGAGACATGGAATCATATTCAATGTAGAATATTGGGAAACATTTATGCATAATACATTTCCTTGTGTCCAATTACTATTATTACTTCATTTCACATTTTAAACAGGGTGCTTACTTGTATCTCAGGCTAGCCTGGTATACTTGAAGCAGATCCTTTTGCATCAGCCTCCCAAGTGCTGGGATTACAGGAGTGTGCTACCACACTCTTAATATATACATATATATGTTGCATTTTATTGCAATATATATGTATATGCATATACATATATATTGCATTTTTCTTAATGGCCCTAGGGGAGTTTAGACTGTTAGTCAACATGTTACTAGTACTGGACTATATGGTCTAAGATATGACACTGAGAGGAAGATTGAAAAGAAGGAGGAAACACCTGCTTTGTGAGTAATGGGAAAGACCCAGTTACCAAGGGCAGAGGAGAGTGCCGGCGACTCTGGGTCCAGTCCTGTACCTGATAGGCCTCGTCCTGCAGCTTCTGTTTCAGGTACTCCTCCATCTTCAGCTCATTCTCCAGCTGCCGGACAGAATCGTTCTCATAGTTCTCATCCTCAGGCCGCACATAGGCGTCTCCGTCTTCTGTCACCCTGGGAATAAACCACAGATGGCATTTTGGAGGAACTCTTAGAAGTATGCATGGAATTTGGTGGGTTAGCTGTGGTTTTGTTGGGCATAGTGACTCCTCTTTAATCCTCCAGGTTGCTTTTATGTTTCCTATCTTCTTTTACCTAAATGCAAACTTAAAAAGAAAAAAAAAACCCATCCCCAAACCTAGAAGCTTCGAAAAATGTGTGATCAAGGCTTTCACCCTTTTTCTAGAGGTGTCTGGAAGTTATGGGCCGTCTGTGCTCTTCTGGAATTTATAGAAACAGTTGGGTTTTTTAAATGTTCTACAATCTTAAAAAAGGAAAGTTTGTGCTTTGAAGTACAATTTTTCTCAATATAGTTTTTCTATACACAGACTCTGTAAGGAGAGTGAGCCCTCTAGTGAAATAATGCTTAAGAACATTCGTTTGTAATTTAACCTTCTTTGTGTTGTACTTTGTCATATGTGTGCACGCATATACACACACATACATGCACACACATTCAAGCTTTAGCTTTATGGTACAATTAAGTCTTATGACATCTGAAAATCAAGACCAAGAGGGCTCATCTCACCATTACCTCTTAATCATAAACATTTATATTAGCTCTGAGTTGGAGCAATCCATTTATGTTGTCTGAGTCCATTATAACAAATAAGGGGCTCTGTCTCTATCTACTCGTTCCAGGATATACAACATGTTTCATGGAGCTGAACACAAATTTAATACCTAAATCATGTAGATAGCTATTCTTGAGGTAAAACAGAACACATTTATACAGTACAGATGTAAAATAACCTCTAAAATGAAAAGCATGGTCCAGAAGAAGTGTCAGGGTAGATATTAAGTGTTCATGGTCATGTGACCCTTTTAAATTATGCTGACTGTATTGTTAGATCTTACAGGCTGAAGCTCTGCCAACTGGCTTTTAAACCAGATCACTCCAGAACTCCATGGTTGTTGATCTTTTACTGACTACTTGGATTGCAAGTCAACACTGTGGAAGGGGCTCTGTTAGCTTTTGCAGTGGGTCTTTAAAACAGCCAGTTTGTTTTGGTAGAGTAGTCTGAAACACCCATCTTTCTGTCATCATTTTTGTGATCTACAAGTTCCTTTGCTGGCCCTTGTGGGTGTTTCTCATCACTCTTTTTTCTAACATTTCCCTTTCTCCCTGTCTTCTCTTTTCCTTTTTCTTTCCTAAACTGTGCTCTGAAGTCCAAGCTTAGCCTCTGTTGTACAGCATTGCTTCCATCTGCTGACTCGGCTCATCTGGGTTTCTGGGTCCTTGCTGACACTGTTGATAATGGACAAGCTAGCAAAACCTAACTGGGTGACCAACAGCACGTATCAGAGGGACCCAGCTCTCCTTACAGGTATCGAGCTAGGGATTAAGCATTGTTAAATAATTGTAAGGAATGTTAGCGTCCCAGGTCTTCATTATTAGTACTGTTTAGCAAACTTTTTCTTGTGTGTATGCAAAACATTCTTGAGAATATGCAAAACAAGAGACCCAACAGGTTTTTTGGTCCTTTGAACTACACAGATGATAGAGTCTTCCTAAATGGCTGCTGCTTTATCAGTCAAGTAGCCTTGAGCATGCCAATGCCAGACAGGTTCTCTACCACTGGAGTCATTTGTACTTTGTTTTTGAGATGGTTGAGTTCATATTTGCATCAGCTGGCTTTGAATTCATGATCCTTCTGCCTCTGCCTCCTGACTAGTTGAGATTATAGGTGTGTGTCACCAAGCCCAGTAATTTAGATTGTTTTGAACTCTCCACTCTCTGAGGAAGCTCTATACCAGCTGGAAAAACCACTGCAACCACAGCTAACGTGGAAGCTATAACTCATGCTTCAGGATATCTTATTTCAGTCAGGACTGCTTGGGATGAGTAGTACTGGCTTTGGAAAGCCTCTGCTCTGGGCATGGCAAGCCTCAGTGAACTCTAGGTAACTCAGCTCATCTTGAAGTATGTTCACTCAGGATAGGGAGCAGCAGATATCCTCAGTGAGACAACTAGGAGCCTGTGATTGGTGCAACGCAAAACTTGTGACTGGTTCATAAAGAAGGCTTTTGATTGGTGCACATATAAGATGGGCCACTGGTGAAACTGTCACTCAGGCCCATGCAGGCCATTTCTGGTGGCACTACCATGCAAGTACAAGTGGACCTTGCCCTTTTTTGGTATCTATAGTCTCTCCCGTATATGACTCACATGGTGTTGTAATATTAGGCCTTAGTAGCGGTTGCTCTGGAATGATTTTTTTTGCCTACTTTTGCTCTTTATCATGAGTAGAGCAGGCTGATATGTCTGCACAAAGAGAAAATAAAAGATTTGGGAATTCCAGCCCTTGCAGTGGCAGCAGGAGGCAGCTAGAACTCATCCTGATGCCTGAAGCTCAGTTGTAACACCAAGAGGAAGCTAGGAGTTTTGGGAAGTAAGGCTGTCTGAAGCTCTGAGCTGTAACACCAGGCAGCTAGAGTCCCACAGAGTAGCCAAGGCGGGAACAGCAGGAAGCTAAGACAAGGATGGCAAAAG
The DNA here is from genome assembly GCF_023159225.1 of Perognathus longimembris pacificus. Lineage (NCBI taxonomy): Eukaryota > Metazoa > Chordata > Mammalia > Rodentia > Heteromyidae > Perognathus > Perognathus longimembris. The sequence goes on along the minus strand of NC_063175.1, from coordinate 29,803,310 downwards.
TATTTAAAGACCTGGGATACAGTATCCAGGGTACTCAGATGAGATACAGTGATAGTGGGGTATAACCATAGGAAGGGGATACAAGAGGAACAACAACAAAAAAGCTACGGTTTCACATGGTATGTTGAAAATAATTACAACAGTGATAAAACACTCATTTCCATAACATGGAGTTCATTTCATTTAGGAACTGGGGAAGGGAAAGGGAATATCAAAATCGAGGGACAAAAGGTAAAAAGACAAACAATTCCAAAAGCAATACTTACAAAACCATTTGGTGTAAACCAACTGAAAAACTCATAGGGGGGAGAGGGTAAGGGGGAGGGGGAGGGGGAAATGAGGGAGGAGGTAACAAGTTGTACAAGAAATGTACCCACTGCCTTACATATGAAACTGTAACCCCGCTGTACGTCACTTTGACAATAAACAAATAATTATTCAGGAAAAAAATTCCAGCTGAGTAATGTGAATGAGGCTATACTGCTGAAATAAATAACTTTTTCACTAGAAAAAAAAAAGACCTGGTAGAGAAACTGGGACAAAGGAGTGAGAGGCTTTGAGGGATGAAACACTTAGACTAAGATGACTACAAGTCCACTCAGGGGTTAAAAACTATGGAGTCTCAATGCCCAGAGTTCAGGGGTTGTAACTGTAGCCATGGGGTGTTGATATTCTTTTTTTTTTTTTTTTTTGGATTTTGCAAATAAATTAATTAATAGTAATTTATTCTACTTCACGGTTTTATTAAAATATGTATTTTTCTTTAATGTCAAAGTGAAGTACAGAGGGGTTACAGTTTCATATGTAAGGCAGTGAGTACATTTTTTAATTTAACTCATTTTTCCCCTCGCATTCCCTCTCCCCCTTTCCCCCCATGAGTTGTTCAGTTGGTTTACACCAAATGGTGTGTAAGTATTGCTTTTGGAATGGTTTGTCCTTTTATCCTTTGTCTCTTGATTTTGGTATTCCCTTTCCCTTCCCTAGTTCTAATATACGTATATACAGTATCCAGGTTACTAAGATCAGATACAGTGATAGTGGGGGTAAAACCATGAGAAGGGAATATGAGAGGAAAAAAAAGAGAAAAAAAGGGGGTATAGTTTCACATGACATAAAAATAATTACAACAATGGTATTCTAAGCCTAGAGAAGTAAATCTTTACCCTGAGCACCTAGAACCATATGCCTCCAGCTTTGAAAGCTTCAATCCATAGGCCTCTGTTTCTCAAGGCTTAAAGTTACAGTTCTAAGCAATGCAGAGTAGGTTTTTTTTTCCTTTTCTTTAAACTTATTTACTAATTTTACTTTAAATAATTATATGTTGTTATCTTTACTCATTGTGAAAGAAAGTCTCTCCATTGTCACAGAGGCCTGTTAGGTGCAAGTGTGGCAAATTCAGAAGACAGGATGACTTCTCTTCTGAAACTAGCTTGTGTGTCCTAGGGTACAGTGCTTGTTTTTTTTTTTTAAGAAAAATAATATTTTATAGTACTTGTGATTTCTAACTTACATGGGTCTGGCTTATAACTTTACTTTGATATGAAAGTTATGCCCTGTGGTAGACTGTTCTGCTAAGATTTTTTTTTTTTATATTGGTAGTGGTGCTTGAACTCATGCCTGGTGCTGTCTCTGAGCCTTTTTAGCACTTTGAGCCACAGCTCCACTTGTGGTTTGGGGGCAGAGTCTCAGGGACTTCCTCACCTAGCTGGCTTTGAATACTCAGATCTCAGCCTCCTGAATAACTAGTATTATAGGCATGAATCACAAGCACCCAGGTTAAGCTAAGATGACCTATAGGTCAGTTGAATTAAATGAATTTTCAATTCATGACATTTAAAATTTACATGGGATTTATTGGAAATGTGAATTCATCATAGACTAACGCCAAAAAAACTGTGAGGTAAGCCAGCTTCTCAACAAGCACTGGTGGGTTTAGATAATCTCCAGAAACTGTATGAGGGACAGTCTCAATACCAAATTGAAACACTGTGCCCTCCTGCCTCTTCCAAGAAGAAAGGAAGTTGCACAAATCTTTTCCAAAGTAAAGAACTAAACAACTTATTTTCTTAGAGCTCCCTACAGATTGTTTGTTTTCTCTTTGAGCACAAAGGGTACTTACATGTCACTGCGCATGGTGCTTGTGGTAGCTCCACCATGAATGTACCCGGGTTTTCGGGCATGGATTTGGGCTAGAAAAGCCTTTTCAGAGGTTGGTGATGGAACCAGATCTTCAAATTGAGTCCGTGCAAACTCTGAATCCACATTACTCTCTGATTCACTCCCCACCTCTAGTGGATCAGATTCAATTGAAAAACAACAACAATGGTTTGTTAGATAATTAATGGCCAACAAATTAAGGGCTATTCTTAATAGGAATCAACCTGTGCTGCAGTATACATCAGACAGTCATTGTACATTAGTCAACTTGGAATTGATAAAAACAATTTATTGTACAGCATTTTCTTTTTCACTTGAGAATTGCAATAAGAAATTTTTGTTTTACTAATTTAACTTCTTACAACTTCTACTTTTACTGTGCATAAAAGTCTTCACTAAAATTACTTAATATTACTCTAATTTAGGAAACAAGAATCTAAATGATTACAATCACTGCTTCCCCAAATTCCCACATAGTATAGTAGTATGTGAGATTTCCAGAACACAAATAGTCCCCTGGTTGTCATTTGTTAGGACAGTGGGCTCATGTTATTCACCATGACATCCTAATTTCAAATAGCAGCAATAGCTTTCATTTATTTTAATTCTTAAGAAATTTAAGGCCAGATTTTGAATTTATTTATATTTTTTGTCTGCCATAGGGCTTGATCTCAGGGCCTGGGCACTGTCTCTGAGCACTTCTGCTCAAGGATAAAGCTCTACTACGTTCAGCCAAAGTTCTACTTCCAGTTTTCTGGTGGTTAATTAGAGGTAATAACAGTCTCCTGGACTTTCCTTTCTGAGCTGGTTTTGAATTGGGATCCTAAGGTCTCAGCCTCCAGAATAGCTGGGATTACAGGGGTGAGCTACTAGTGCCTGGCTCAGATTTTAAAAAAACAACACAATTCTTATAGTTTCTATACTACCCAACTCTAGGGCCTCAGGCTTGCCATACAAAATCTTGCTAGGTCAAACTGGAAGAATAGATGGAGATGTGTTTTTAACTGAGAAGATATTTACCTTATATTTATGCTGCTAAAGTTTTAAATTTAGAGTACATTAATAGAAGATGAAAAAGTCTCATAATTTCATTGACTATTCATTTTTTGGGCAGCGTTTAAAATTCATTTTAGCTTCATTCAAATGATCAATAATTCCAAATCAAGAGAGTTAAAATAGACAAATAAAAAAGGTGACCCTGTAAAGGAACATCAGTACATGGCTAACCAGAGATATTAATAGTGGGGTCTATAATTACAGGACAGTTACAGCATTTCAACTTTTTTTTTCCTTCATTTTTTGAAGTTTCTGTATTAATAGTCTTCTAAAAGGCAAAACATAAATGTGCCAAAGAATCTATACCACAAAGCATGGCATAGACTTTTTTTCTTGTTTTTTAAGATTTGTTTTATTTTATTATTTGCCAGTCCTGGAGCTTGAACTCAGGGCCTGAGCACTGTCCCTGGCTTCTTTTTGCTTAAGGCTAGCACTCTGCCACTTGAGCCACAGTGCCACTTCTGGCCTTTTCTATATATGTGGTGCTGAGGGATCGAACCCAGGGCTTCATGTCTATGAGGCAAGCACTCTTGCCACAAGGCCATAATCCCAGCCCTGGCATAGACTTTTAAATGTCCTTTTCCTTTTGACGAAGAGTAAGTCACCACGGGATTGTCCTCGCACAAGTGAATCCCAGGCCAGCAAAGGAGACGGATGTGAGGCCGGCGGGGACTCACCGGAGTTCAGCTCTTTCACCAGAGAGGACATGGTGTTAGTGATGGAATCTGCGGCCACTAGCAAATCATTCCTTAAATTCCTTCTTGAACCTTCAGCGAAGAAGAAATGATCATTAGAAAAAATGAATCAAAGCCTCTCCTTTACCAAAATTATTATGTATTTTGCTTATGATTTCCATTGGTCACTAATAAGAAAGCTTCCAGAACCTCTCCTTTTCAGAAACATTTCTGTTCACTTCCTTAGAAAAAAAACAAAAAACAAACAAACAACAACTAAAATCTTCTGTACTTAGCATAGCAGCAGCTCTGGATGGATGAACAGGTGACTAAAGATGGAGGTTCATGCAATTTGTGCTCAAATTTGGTAATTTGAAAGTGAAAGGGGATGGGAATTAATAAGACTGGTTGACATGGCACAAATTGGGATGGTTCCAAACCAGGTGTGAGGAATTGTTTCCTTCCGTGAGCTCATGCTTCCTAGAAGTAATCCACACAGGTGGAAAGCATTGTTTGCGGGGAATGCTGCTTCTTCCTAATTGTTGATAATATATATAGCCGTGACTTGTGACTGAGCACTTTGGATTCTAGTCTCTTTCAGTATAGGCTCTGTCTCCTCTTAGGGCTACCAGTCTCGATGAAGTAGGACAGGTATCTCTTGTGAAAGGGAAACCAACAGAACATAATTCCACAGTGTGGGAGAGGGGTGAGGATTCTTGTTGCTGCTGCTAAGACATGAGAAGACACATTTCTAGTATCCTGACTTGGAACTTTTTAAACTATGTTGGAAGGTAGCCTCTGGTAGAAAGAGGTTACTCTTACATTTTAAACATAAAAAAGGTCAAGTGGATATTTGTGGGCAAGGTGGGGAAAGAATAATAGTATCTTGAAGTAAAATAAGTGTAAGGTTCTAAATACCTGATTTACCAATGAACTTATGTAACATGAGTATTTTATGAGCTAAAGTCTGGTTGTCTTTTTTTTTTTCCTAGCCCTGGGGCTTGAACTCAGGGCCTGAGCACTGTCCCTGGTTTCTTTTTGCTCAAGGCTTGCACTCTACCACTTGAGCCATAGTGCCACGTCTGGCTTTTTCTATGTATGTGGTGCTGAGGAATAGAACCCAGGGCTTCATGTATGCTAGGCAAGCACTCTACCAGTAGGCCACATTCCCAGCCCAAGTCTGGCTGTCTTTAGGCCATATTTCATGGTCATTTCTCAGAAGGTAAGTAAGATAATAAGTACCTTTAAGTTAGAAAAATCAAAATAATTAGGCAATACATTAATTAAAACAGAAAGCAAGATTTGGTCTAAAATATTGTAGATTTCTTTAAAATATAATTTAGAGAGTGGATATTTTTCTTTCAAAAATTACACAAATTAACTTGATTTATATTCAGTTGAATTAGAGTCAGTATTCTCTTTTCTGTAATAAAAGAGAATATATTATTATTATTCTCTTCCATTAAAATATGCTGACATCTTTCCCCTTACATGACAGATCAGAACAGCTCTTTCCTTACATTTTTGCTATACCCAGTATTAGAGGTGTTGAAAATCAAAAAATCAGACAAATCTGATAATTATTAAAATTTGTCTCTTTATAACTTGTGAGGTTAAATATTTTTCATATCTTTAAGAGTGATTTACATTCCTTCTGATGTGTGATTATATCCTTCACCTATTTTTATTTTGGGGATGGCTCCTTTTTACTGATCTCTACATGCTTTATGTGTAGCTGAAATTATGAAACCTGGCTGCCATGTATTTTGAAATTTTTCCTTTAAGTCTTTGAGGAAACAAGTCTTTTTATCTTTGATTTTGTTTAAGCTTCTATTTTCCTTAAAATTTATTGTCAAATATATATCTCTCACTCTTAGACCTTCATGTGAGGACCTCAAAGAATTTTTGTGATGTATTCTTAACTTCAAGAAAATGCAAATTACAGATGAAAATGCAATGCACAATCTGGTTTGTGAGAAGAGGATGTTTTTTTTCCTGGGCCTTGGACTCAGGGCCTGAGCACTGTCCCTGGCTTCTTTTTGCTCAAGGCCAACACTCTACCACTTGAGTCACAGCGCCACTTCTGGCCATTTTCTGTATATGTGGTGCTGGGGAATCGAACCCAGGGCTTCAAGTATACGAGGCAAGCGCTCTTGCCACTAGGCCATATCCCCAACCCAAGAGGATGTATATCTAAACATTAGCAAAAACTTAAGAAGGACCAATGCATCAATAGTGGTGGTCACTTCTGGAAGTGAGGTTTATGGGAGCATTACTCTTTGTACTGTCTGTAAAATTGAAAAGTGATGGTAAGAAAAAGTTTTGAGTCACTTATCTTGGGACACCCTTCCTTAAATGGACAACACAGGTTTTCACATCTCACCCTGTTAGCACTCTGTTAACCCTGACGGCCTAGCTTTGTGGCCCCATTTTACCGAGGTAAGGATGCCACTCTTAAGGGCATCTCTATGGAAAAGTCGTGAAACAACTGCCTATCCTTTTCCATGACCCCAGAGTCAAAGCAATGGGTTTATTCATCTTAACCTCGACTTTGGTTTAACCTATAGAAGGCATGAAATAAGATTTATAAAGTTTCCACAGAAAGAATCTGAAAGGAGTTCCAGAGTGTTGAGGAGCAAAAATTTACTAGAAACTGGGACAGGGTGCCAAAGGAAGGAAGAACAGAGTGTTGGCTCTAACACTAGCCTAAGGTGTCCACACGGGGCGGAGGGGAGGGGAGGGAGGGTTCTAAACCGTTCAGTGGACCTTAATGACTTCATTGGCCACTGAAAACAGGCCACCACAACCATAAGAACAAAAACCACTTACTTTGTGCAAACGCCTCTTGCACATCTCCCCCTACCCCAGTGAGAGAGTCTTGAGGAGTGTGCGTAGGAGTGGAGCAGGCTGACGCTGAGCGGATGGGCATGGGGATTGGTCTGCTGATGGTGTGGCTGGGGGAGGAGCGAGGAGAGCCTGCCCCCTGGGTCTGGAGAGACAATGCAAGCCGTTAATGTGTTTTGCCAAGCAAATGTCATGAGCCATACTGAAACGTCCTTCCAATGTTAAAAACAGTGACATCGACATTTCAAACCAAGAGAAAATCTTAGGAAATTGAGGTGGTAACTGGGGACCTGAGTTGCAGCTGTACATCATTTAAAACATTATACCATTTGAAGTTTGGGTTAAATATTGAAAGCTAAAAAATTAGTCTGGTGTTCTACAATGTGCCTACAAAATGAAGCTATTTTTCAATAAAGATAATGACAAGGTGTGTTTGTTGTGTCCTCATGCCTACATAGAAGGCAGTAGAACTAAGAGATGTTTGGCATGGATACAAATTGCTTCCCGTATTTTCAAACTATCCCAGCATCATCTGTGGAGGATCATTCATCGTTTATATCATGTCTTCCAGTGATATGCATATGAAGAATCAGCTGAGGTGTACATTGCTTAATCCTTATTTGGTAGTAAAATCTGACTATGAAATTACTCGGTGACTCAGTGATTCAAGTGATTTATTTAGTGATTTGATTTATTAAAAAATAAATCTTGGTGTCACTTTTTCCTTTTTCATCAAACAGTTCAAATTGGTACTTAAAAATGGAACATGTTGATGGGCTACCATGAGGTATTTCAGTACATTGTGTGGTATTTCATTCAGGTTAAACAGTTCTATGTTCACAAATGTGGATCCTTTCTTTATGGTAAAACATTAACTTCTTTCTTTTAGCTTTTTGGGATGTACAGTACTTTATTATTGTTTAGTTCTTACTTCTATTGAACTGTGGCTTAAAATCAATTGATGAAAAATTTCCTATTCCTTTTTTTCTTTACTCTCTACTCCCTCTGGTAACTGCCATTTTAGTATCTACTTCTTTGAGATCACTGTTTTTGTATATAATTCCACACATGATCTCATGTGCTGCATATCTTTTGGGGCCTCGTTTACATCACTTAACATAATGATCTCCAGTTACAATTGTGAGAGGATCTCATTTTTTTCCATAGCTGTATAAGCATACTCCATTGTGTGTACATGCCACATTTTCTTTATCCATTTGCTAGCTGACATATACCTTCCATTTCTTGGCTACTGTGAATAGAGTGCAATAAACATGGTGTGCAGATGTCTGAATTCATTTCTTATATGTAAATGATGTAGTTGTGAGATTGTGGGATTGTTTAGCAGTTTCATCTTTAATTTTTGGAGGAGCTTCCATGCTATTTCTTACAATGGCTGTCCGAATTGACATTCCCACTGGCAATGTGCAAGTAGTCTCTTTTCTCCACATCTTTGCCAACACTTGTTATCTTTTAGATCATAGTCATCTTTACTGGAATGAGATAATATCTTATTGGGATTTTGATTAGTAACAATCTTGATTTCTAATTTTTTGTTACTGCTTTCTACAGGAAACATCCTTCTCTTTATCCTTGAGAACGCTCTAGTGGAGAGTAAGAATAGCGAGATTTTAAAAGGAGTAAAGAAAAAGGTAGAAAACAATAATAAGTTCCTTGTTTTTGCATTACAGTCTTTGGCATAAAACCTTTCTGTGACTGTCACATGTTGAATTTTAAGGTTTTCTCTTTGCAATGAGGTCCTTTGAAATCGATCTTCCAGTTAATGATTAGTAAGCAAAGGAGGATAATCAAACACATGTAAGGACATGCAAGGAGGTCACTGAGTACACACACCACATATTGGGGATTCTCATGAAGTTCCAGCCCAGTGTGTCAGAACTGGCCGGTCATGAAAAGAAATCTCCCACAGCAAGGCAAGATTCATCATCTACCCTTTCAAACTCCTAGACTTGCACCACAAAAGCACTGCTCCAGAACATCCTACTTAGACCTCTGCTTTGGGTTCAGCTATTTGCAGTTAAATATTCATGAAATCAGTCCTGTAAAATGCCATGCTGTTAGTTCTCCAGGGCTCAGCCTCACACATAATGACAAGTGAGGAAAACCCAGAACTTTAAGCAAAACAGGTCAGAGAACAGAACTCATGTAGTGCCCAGTGGGCTGGGGATTCCATTCGTTCATTCTCAACAGTACCTTGTAATGGTTTGTCCAGGTGCAAGGAAGAGAACTTTGACAGGTGGTGATGCTTTGCAGCCTGCTTTCCTCAGCCTGCTCAAGGAGGCCGGGGGTGGGGGTGGGGTTCTGTTTTCCCCAGCAAATGGCAGCTCAGCCTATTACCTTGAAACTTTCTGCTTCTTAGCTATGACTAACATCCCAGCTTCCCATGCCGATAATAAATAACTTCATCCTTGCTTCATGCTTTACAATGTTTGAAAGGTTCCAGATATGTTCTTATTGATTTCTCTTCATAAGCCTATGAAGCAGGCATCCTCACTCTAAAAATGCAGTTGTCGATCCCAGTGCTCAGAGAGTGAGAAGAATTACTCTTAAGAGGTGGAGCGAGAATGACAGTGCTAATGGCTGAATCCAGGTCCTGTGAGTGCTGGGCTGAGGGACCCTTGGTGGACTAGAGCTGGTGGAGTGCCCTTCAAAGAGATCAAGTGTCCCAAGGGCTCTGGGTATATTGTTCAAGGCAGGGCCCTCAGGGATCCTGGGGAATTCTTCCTGTCCTTTCTAGCAGGGGACTGGTCACTAATGAGGGCTGGGGATGGGCAATGGATGGAGTCGGGTTGAATAGGCTTTCTTGGCTACAGTCTGGGTTATTCTCTCAACCTTGGGAAGATAGGTCTTCTTCTGTGATAGGAAGTTCATAATAATATAACAACCCTACTTTTGTATGCAATTTATAGTGAACCTGGCACGTTAACCTGCATTGTCTTGTTTCATTATCCCAGTATGATAGTAGAAATGATAATAGCTTATACTAAAGTAGCAACATGCAGTCTATAAAGCACTTTAATTCCATATACTTTGCTCAATTCTCCTAACAACCACATGAGGTATAATTTCCATTTCGTAATTGAACAGAGGCTCAGGGGGGATAACAGAGCTCATCAAGGTCTGAACTAGTGAATGCAGAGATAGAAAGGACCCTTTTTCTTTGTACTATAAACCTAAAACTCTCTCCTACATCCCAGGGAGTTGGGCATTGTGACCTATCTTTGCACGCATCCATTTGTGCTTTGCTAAGCCTAGAAAAGCTTAGCAACCTGAAAGCAAGAAGACTCAGAGCACAGTCCTACTATTGTGTGTTGGATCCTAGTACTTTCAGCTCAGCTGAGGCCAGAAAACCTTTCAGTTCCCAGGTTGTGGGAAGTGTAGTTGCTCAGTGTGGGTGGAGAGTCTTGGCTGTTTAATCAGTCAATAGGGAAGTGCAGAATCATGATTTCCTCTCTGAGATTTTTCAGTCTAAGAAAAATCCTGCACACTACATCTTGGCATATTAAAGCTCGCTCTAGTCAAATGTGAGAGTATTATTATATCTGTGTCATATTACTTAAAAAAACTACGAAACCCTGATTTCTAGAACATATCTGGACCTAATGATTTCAGCTACAGAACCATACTTTAGTACCTGACTGGCTACACTAGGGCTGCATCAGCTCCATCCCATGTTGATCTATTGTGCTAGGTTCTCCATGTGCTTGTGGTGGTGTTCCCTTCAGTAGCATTTGGGAAATCGAGTCCCTTGGCCTTCTTTTCTGCCTTCTCTTCCATACTTCTAGTGCATGATTCTTTCCCACTGAGCAGTGATTTTCCCACCCTATCTTTCCCTGCTTTATCAAAGATAGTCAAAAGCAACATTTCCTATTCCCCCTTTCCTGATTCCAAATCTCCCATAGTAGTTCTATGTTAAGAGAAAAATAATTGGCATTATGTGTTGGGGGAAAACATTTGAGTGTATCTAAAGTAAACCAATGTGTGAATGACTAATGGTTACCATCTCTCAAATGGGTCTCTAATGGGATGCAATTTAAACAGTTTGATTATGTAAAGAATTTAAGTAGAGGATTCAGTTGGTCAGGAGCAGCTATTTGGGAGGTAGAGAAAGGAGGATCAAGGTTTGAAGCCAACCTGAGCAAAAAAGTTAGCCAGTCCCTATCTCCAAGAGTAATTCTAGCTACACAAACGCAAATGGTGTAGGCATGGGGATCATGTTTCAAAGTCAGCCTAGGCAAAGACTGCAAGGCTGTATCTGAAAAGCAAGGCAAAAAAGAGGTGGACGTGTGGCATAAGTGGTAGAGTCTTGGATCCTGAGTTCAAATCCCCAGTGAGAGTGAGAAAGAGAAAGACGTTTAATTTCTGAAACTTGCAATTCTTATCATGTCCAATATAAGATACTGGCTGCTTGAGCATTTTGTGGCCCCATTTCTCTTTGTCAGGACACTGTCAAGTTTGGTGCATAGCACTTTCCTCGCCTGACTGTGGGAAATGGCTTCGCTGGTCTTTCTTTCTGTCCTGTTTTTTTTTTTTTTTTAATAAGGCCAGATCTGGGTCAGATCACGATGTTTCATTCTCACAGGTGATGACCCTTGCAAAATGGAGGACTCGTGGCCAGTCAACAAGTATGGCTGTGAATATCCTCTATGAGCATCCTTCCCTGGAAATTACTTAGTGATTAATGGAGCAAAGACTTAAGGGACACCAGTCCATGCAGATCAATATATAGACCTAAAATTCCCAAGGAGAGAGTTGATTTATGGAAGAAGGAAAACATAAATCACACTTGGCAAATTTAAAATAGCTCTCTTCCTAGAGAATAAATGAAAAATTAATTTCTACACATTTTCCTCTGAGTCCACTCAACCTGCTATTGCATCAATTTTTAAAAAGTCTGACAAGCGCCATAAATTTTCTGATTTGCCCCTCACCCCCAGGAATTATTTGTGTTTCCACCCAGCTCTAGATATAAGGGATGTTTTAAGGAAATGTTAAATGTCCAACAGCTGAATAACCTTGGTGAAGCACACATTATTACTTGTGCTCCTCCCAAGACCTGTGGAGCCTACACTCCAGGTGTGGCAAACGTGCAGCCTGGTCCTACCAGTCACCCCTGGCAGCTTGGGAAGATTAAGCAAAAACAGTGTCTATTTAGCTTATTCAGCCCTCTTGTTATTTTTTTCTTCCAATTTACATTCCCCACAACATTATGTTCTACAACTGGGCTTCTTCTTGATTTTTTTGCCAGTCCTGGGGCTTGAACTCAGGGCCTGAGCACTGTCCCTGTCTTCTTTTTGCTCAAGGCTAGCACTCGGCCAACTTGAGCCACAGTGCCACTTCTGGCCTTTTTCTATATATGTGGTGCTGAGGAATTGAACCCAGGGCTTCGTGTATATAAGGCAAGTACTCTTGCCACTAGGCCATATTCCCAGCCCTACAAATGAGCTTCTTAAAGGGGTTGTCATTATGAAGTGTTGTGGGATTTGCTAATTCTGAGTTCTCAGGAAAAAGTTAATATTTGATTTGTGCTTTTGTAGTGAAGCTATCCAGGCAAGAAAGTATGGAGGGAAGAACATTTGGTGTTGGAGAAGTTTGAACAAGGCCTGGGATGTATGAGGGGCTATATTGTAGACATAGTGGAGAGCTCTGTGGCTGCTGCAGTATCAAGTTGCAATGAGGGGAACAGAGAAAACTGAGGAAGGGAAGGGGAGGAGTCAAGCTTGTGAGCCCTCTGTATGGACTTTATCCTGAACTGATGAAGGGTCATCTTCCAAGGGTCTAAAGCAGAGATAATTTTTACTTCTCTAGAATTTAACCAATCTCAAAGTTATATAAAAAGGAGAGAAACAGTCTGAAAAGATAGATTTTTGAACACTATACTGTAGACTTTATATTACAATTGATTATTTATGAAATGGATGATCTGCTTCTCTCTCACTTTTGTCTCATTTTTGACTCCATAGGAAATCAACAAAAGAGAATAAAGGAGAGTCATGAAGGGAGATGAAACACAAGCTTGCAAATTGCTCCTCTGTAGTTCATTTATATGCTTGAGTGACTGTAGTCGAACTGTCAGTAGTCGACTGTAGTCGACTGTCAGTCGAACATCCAGATACGAACAGAAAAGGCAATAGGGGCAGGAGATGGAATTTGGCATAATGTTTGAGCTACCCCCAACTTAGAATAATTGTGCTATATAATGCCATCTATCTATCTATCTATCTATCTACCCATCTATGTATCTATCTTCCTCCTGAAAAAGGAACAGTCTGACTCAAAAACTTCAAATGAAGTTTTCAAACAAATCCTTATTGTAATGAGAGAGAGAGAGAGAGAGAGAAAGAGAGAGAGAAAGAGAAAGAGAATAAGTTCTGTTAGTAAACACAAACCTAACTTTGATCCTTGACAAAAACATGCACCTTGTACTAGTCCCTTCTTTCATACAAGAATGTACATGATAAATTAAAATCTTCAGGAAAGATCTTGGACATCTTGTTGTGTTTGTATACAGTGTTTACAAGTCTCAGCTCCTCACTGTATTAACTGTTTATCTACACACACGTGAGTGACAGAAACACTGCAGATATTAGCATATCTAGGATATATCTGCTGATGTTACCAGAAACAGGAAAAGAGAATGTTACTGAATTGTCTCTCTCCCTTGTTCTCAAATAAAACCATTGTTTCTTGTTTTTTATTGTTAAGAGCAATTACAAGAGATTGGAATAAATTTAAAAAACCTTGATGGAGGCACTGTTATTAACAGCCATCTAAGTTAATTTAATAATTATGTTAACTTAGATAACTATAAGAAAAAGGAATTTGTGTGGAGATTATGAGTCAAATCTGAGAAGTGTATATATGCCTGCAAGTGTGTACATATATTCCTACTTATATTTGATGTTCATATGGTATTTATATGGTGTTTTCATGCCCAATGTCTTTTAAAATAGATGCCATTAACTTATGAGCCACGCATTACCATTGTGTTTAAAATAAACTATCAGAAAGTTGGTTTACTTACTTAAGATCTTACAGCTGTGACTGAGAATCAGGAACTATTGTAATTCAGGTCTAACCCCAATATAATCCTTCTAATGTAATTATTGTGAAGGCTTTCCCCCCCAAAGTCAAAGGCAGGATACTTGGTTTTATTCATAATATTTGCAACTGGAAATTTCCAGAAACTCTGGAACATATTGTTATTGCAGCTACACCCCAGCTGCCTTCGTTATTAAACTTTTTATGAGTATTCTTTTTATGGCCCCTTCAGTAAAATTTTAAAGATACACAAAGAAGAAAGAGGGTAGGATAACTTCAGTTCAAGTTTTGTAAAAAATATTTATTGCTTGTGATACCATAACCATCATATTATATTACAGGCACTATTATTTTTTAAATTCATGTTCTCTCCTCAAGGGGAATAAATTCATGCATTATCTATAACAAGAAACAGTGTAAATAGGAATTGTATATATATCAGTATAATAAAACACTATATTGAACCACACAGATTTATGATAAAGCAAGTAGAGATTATTTAAATCAAGCACATTTTGTGTGTGTGGGGGGGTGTTTACTTTTTATTTTACAAAGAGAGTGTCCTTAGGGGGGAAAGGTTCATAAATAAATAATGGAATTTAGAAGCAGATGCCAGCCTACAACCTCTAAATTCTCTCCTTAGATCATGTTATACCATGAGAAGTTGACAGATTTGGAAGGTATTCATTTCCATAAAGATCTGCCTTGATAGGGCTGGGATTGGTGGGGACCTATCTTTAGCTTTGACTGAAGGTCAGTATAAGAAACAGTCATGTGAAAACTATGACTGCATTTTTCTATTTATTATTTAAACTCTTTCAATAAAGCTCATAGTGAAGACTCTTTTCCTATTTCATCCTGCATGGATTTTGGTCTCTTGAGAAGTGGTATTTCTGTAGTTGTACCACCTTTGCTTTTTCTGCTTCATTGTCAGAAAGTACAGAGTAATGCCCAGTCCTGTATGAATGAACATAGTCCAATTTTCTTATACTTAGTTATTTTTTTCTATTTCAATTATGGAGCCATTGTTTCTACATTTTGTTGTACCATTGCCTTGGGTGGCTTTTGAAGAGAGGCTTGAGTATCAAACAAATTGATATGAATAAAACAAGCAACTCTTCCAGTAACCCAACAATATTACTGACTGATAGCCTAGACCAATGCCTCTGGAGCCTTTGTGGGGAAATTCTCCAAAATGCAGGAGTTAGGAAAGGCTCAGTGGAGAGTGGTTGAAAGGTGAGGCAGCAGGAATACCAACTTAAGGAAAATGTGCTTTCATCTATTTATTAATTTCCTGGTCCATAGGGATCTTTAAGAATGCACTGCCTAGGAAATGGTAGGGAAAGGATCCCCAAGGGAAAAACAACTAGAATAAGATTGAAGAAATCTAGGATGGTCTGACTTCTCTCTGCACTAGGAGGAAGCTGATATTTGAGCAGTTTTTCCTTCTATTGTACATGCAAAATAAGAGACAGGAAAGAAAAGACACTATTTGCAAAGAGAAGTACCACAAAATAAGCATTCTTCTCTGCCATGATCTAAGTATGTTGGAAATACAATAACCACACCCCATGTATGCAATGATGGGCAGTAATACAGGCTGCAAATGCAGTGTGCTCTTCACACAGGAAGACTGTCTTTCATTAAAATTTGACTTAATTTTAGTAAAGTAAATTTTGTTTCACAAAGTACAAAATAATGTAGTACATCATCTTTATTATCTGACATTACAGATCGGTTTAACACTTTCCTTTTTACACACCATGGGAATGAAGGATAAAAATGTGTCCAGCATTTTGCAAACATTCTTTGTTACACACAAACACACACAATGAATAATAGAAAAAAGAGCATACAGAAAAATGAAAAGGTATGTTGAAAGTGGACAGGCTTTAGTTCTGAATGATCCATGGTTATAATGTGAAACTTCTTTAAAAATAATGCTAGCCATTGGGATATATTGTCATACACAGTCTGGTACATGCATTGGACATAAAGGCTACTTTTGCTTTAAGTTGGTTAATATACATATATTGTTTGAGTATGTTGCTCTCTCTGCTGGTTTCTGAACCTGACCACAGGGCCAGAGGCAAGACTTCAGTGTAGAACATGGTTAGAGAGTCACTATGGCCCCAACTACAGAAAAAAATGTACTAATGATCTTACGAACTTCTTAGTGATAAGAAAAAGACTGAAAAGTAACTGTTCTTTATAGATTATTGGCAACCAACAAATGGGATTCTTCTTTGGGAAAGATTCCCAAAAGATGAGAAGTGGGCAATTAAATCCTTCACAAGATTGAGTACATTTTGGGGAGCTAGGTGAGTACCAAGTCTGATAATTACAGGATGTAAAGAGATCCAGTTGTCTGATTCTTAAGAAAAGACTTCTCATACCTTCTCAATTAAATGGAAACTGAATCTCATATGGAGTTTTTGCTTCTGGATTGTTGGGTTTTGAGATAATGTCGAGCTTAGGGCAACTCTCTAGGGACTGTCTTTTTATTAAGAGAAAGGTCTGACCAACAACTCAGACCTAAAATGTGTCCAACACATTATAATTTGGGTCCTCTTCTAAAACATGTAATTGGTCTTTGGGGGGGGGGCGCTAACAGCAGTGACTGTTATGAAAGACACTAAATTTTATTATTCTCAATTCAAGCACTATGTTGAAAAGGAAGCAAATTAGTATGATTTGTTTTTCTTTCCAAACGGAAGCATGAACATACATTAGAGGCAAAAGCAATGATAAAAACAGCAGGATGGCAGGCCCCTCCACTGTTAGTTAAGACCTGCAGTAGGGGACATAACTTACTCCCTGCTTCAGTTCTTCTTCCTACAGAAAGATTGAATCAATAACAGTTAGATTACCCAGGGTTCTGATAAGAGCAAGAACACAGTGTTAAGGAAGGCAGGATGGGGGAACATGAACATAGCTTTGAAGGAAGGCCCAGGTTTCTGCTGTCTTGGTGACTATAGTTCAAAGCCTGTTTAGGTATTTGAATTTTTCCTGCATGTATCCAACCATCTCAACACCATCTCTCTCTCTTTCCCACTGTTAGTACATTTTTGTACAAAGGCTGTGCTCAGTTGGGCCATGTTAATATCAAGAAGGCTGGTGGTCCATTGTCCTACCCTACCATACCTTACTCTACATTAGCCTACCTTACCCTGCCTTGCCCTGTTCTACCCTGCCCTACCCTACCCTATACCCTACCCTACCCTACCCTACCCTATTCTATTCTAGCCTATCCTATCCCTGTGATGACAGAAGTTATAGAATCACCAGCAGGAGATGCTTGTCAAAGTGTCTTGTCAGCCATTAAAAGGCAAGATGGATTCAAGCTTCTTTATTTGACACACTTGGAAAGGAAAGCAGAAATGAGTTTTCCATTGTACTGAACGAGATAATTAGGTAGAAACAGCAGCAGGATATTAACAATCTAGCCCTGTCTTCCCACAGATAGTACAAAAAAAACCCTAACTTGAATTCTATATTTTGTGTGTCGAATACACTGAAAAGTAAATTCTGTTGAACAAATAGTGTTCTTCAAATGGATTATTAAAGAGGACACCAAACAAGGGAAAAAGTTGACTGACGAATAAAATACAACAAATAAAACAAAAGAAAATATTACAACTGCAGGATTTGGGATGAAAGTCTTCAGAAAATATTTTTAAAAAACATGAGAGAAGGAAAGACAGAAAGAGAAAGAAAGGAAATAAGGAAGGAAGGGGAAAAAGGAAGAGAAAAGGCAGGAGGGAAAGGAGAAAAGGAAGAGGAGGAAAGGGCAAGGAAACAAACAACAAATGATGGTGAGTTGGGCAAGTGAGGGATCCATGGGTTGAAAATCAGGATATCCTGTCTCACCCTAAGTGGCCTGGAGACAGTCCCTTCACTATTTTCTTATGAGAAGTTTCACTTTCTGCTTGTGGCTCCTGGTAGATCCAGTCCACACTGGTTCATGCTTGTTTACATATGGCAGAATGATCATACAGCACTGATGCTTATGGACTGATAATGCGCATTCTACTACTGCTGACTTAGGAAGTTAATGTATTCGGGTGAAGGAAAAAGGCTTTTTACAGATGGAATTCCACTTCCAATAAGAATTATATTATTTATAGAGTCTCCTATGATTAACCTTATTAAATATGCTATCTTGGAAGATTCAGGAAATATTCCTATATACAATTTGTTATGCGACTTGTTAAAGCCACATAGATAGGATACATTAAACAAAACAAAAATTACTCCCCTTAGTGAAACTACAATCACATGACCACTCAGTGGCTATACTGTACCTAAATACTATAATAGATATCAGCCTCTGTTCTATGTAGTCAGAATTGCTGGCAGCTATCAAATCTGAAGTATTTCTAAGTAAACCAAATTTTATTACTTTCAAGGACATTAAAAAAAGAATCAGAAATGAGGCAAAAGAAGTTGTTCCATGAAGTTCCTCAGTGGTCTGGTTCTAGGAAATGGGTAAAAAGTGAGCTCTGAGATTTACTGTTACTTCACAAATAGCTCAAAATCTGTGTTTCCAATAACATTTTGGGTGATATCACATATAGTCATTGGAAAAACCATTGCCCATTGTGTGCAAAAAAATTTAAATCCCACTATAGATGTAAGAAACATTTATTTGAAATGTCTTACCTTTAGTAGTTTCATGAGGCCTTCTAACTGGACCATTAGCTCTCTCCGGCTCTCCTGGAGAGCAGACATTCTCTGTTCTAGCTCATCCTTGCGCTGTCTATGAAGGAAGTAGATCTCATCAGAAATAGTATTTCATTCACTGAGCCAATCACATCCTCCGCCTCCCACCCCCCGAATGACCAGTCTTTGACAGGATTACCAGGCCTCCACCATCTTTAAACGAACAGATTCAAAGTGAGGTATACTTTTAATTGTTAGAAATTAAACTACACTTAAACTAAATTACAACTCTTTCAGGCATTTCCATTGTTCTATCCTGCATCGATTAACCATGTAATGAGATGTTTTCTGCATGCTTACAGTATAGCAGGCTGCATTCTGTGACACTGGTTCCAACAATCAACAAAATCCCAATTGTATTTGAAAAGTGACAATCTTACACATTTGTACACATTCACAGAAAATAGGGTTTGCCTTTGTGTTGGGAAATCTGACTTGAAAATATACACTTTAGATCACTTCCATCTTCTTTGAATTGATTCTAGTAGAGGGTGACATATAGGTTTCCTGTATGCAATGGAGTGCCCTTTAGAAGTGGGATATTAATGGTACATACTTATTGCCATCAATCTAAGTTACTTGGTTTGAATTTGTTTACATAGTGTGATGTCAGAATAAGGGTGTTCATCATCCTAGAACTGAAAAGGACATACAGGATTTGTGTTTGTATTAAGTAATGTCTGTTCAACTGTCAGCAAGAATGGAAATCTCTAAGGACAATCTACCCCCTCTATCATTTATGTTGACACTAACAAGTACCGAGAAATCTTTAAAAAAGATAAAGAAATAAAGCAGTATGATAAAGTATATCAATGGCAAACATTTCCCTGGTGTATGCATACTTTACAAATTGATTTCAATTCCATTATTTTTCAGGGACATTAGTGAATAAGTAGTACATATATTTTTTCTTGCCCCAAAGGTTTTTGTTTGTATTTGAAATATTAGTACTTATACTTTAACAACATGGAGATTTCTTACCCAAGTATGTATTCCATGTGAATGGAATTGACTCATTGACACAGACATCATATTAAGAGGAGCTACAGAGGGACTATGACATGAAAAATTGACAATATAAAAATGTCATACTGAGTTAGGCTTATGACTCATTCAGCTGAAAAATATTTATAGGAGGACAGGTTAGGGTTATAAATGAAACATTTTAAATCTGCTTTTATATAGAAATACTGTACAATGAATTAGGAATCTGAAATACATAAACATCTCAATGCTTTCTGAATATTTCTAGAGTGTTTCTTGCCACTTACCCCTGAAGCAATTCTTCTTTTAATTTTATTTATAACTGCCTCTTTTTCTGAATCCAGAGGATGAGAAATGCCATAATTTTATAGGTTCTAGTGTGACATTATTTGTCTCCTTGGGCTAGAGCATTTTAATTTTGTATTTGTTGCCCTACTCAAAAATATTCCTCAAGGACAAATCCATGAGTTGTCTTTCTTTGACCTTATCTGCACATGGTGCCTCAAGCACCTCTACAGTAAGCCTTGGGACAAGAGTAAATAATGATTCTAATTTAGTTTCCATTTCTTTATAGCACTGCTCTAGAACTTTTGGCCTTTTGGCTACAGGAACACCTTGAGAAGGCTAAAGCAAAATGCTAAGAAACACTAAGACACAAATACAAAACATGCATTTCAAAAGTTAACTGGTATTAACTTAGAATACTAAACATTGAATCAAATTTATTGTCTACTTGTCTTATCAGAGTAAGGTTTTAGAACAATGGCATTGAATTTAACTAAGAAGATTTAATAGTGTCTTTCTTCAACATCCTCCACAGGTGCATTTGTACCAGCATTTGCCAAATGTGGGTCCAATGACAAGTGTGTGGTGGTGGCAGAGAAAATAAACACTAGTAGTGTCTTTATTTCATACAGAGAAGTATATTGATTTATAAAGCAATACCTTTTATTCTGAAATTCTCTCAGATTGTCTATTTTTAATGTATTTATTTTTTACAGCCAATTTTTCTCTACAGCCCAAGATGGTTGGAACTTACTATGTAGGTAGGATTACTTGAAAATTAAAATTGTCCTGCTTTAGTCTCCTGAGTGCAGGGGTTACAGCTGTGTATGTCATGCTTGACCTTGTCAGATTATTTTTAATTTTGAATGTGTGTTAGAACCTACTTTCTTTTGGGATGGTGTTGGGACAATTGGTAGCATTTTAATATAAATTATATATGCAATAAATATATGTCCATGCTAATTACCTGAATTTGAAAATGGTTATAGAAGCAAACAGTTTTGGGAAAGTATACACATGAAAACAATGATGGAGCATGGTGTCTGAAACTCATATTTAAATTGTATCATTCTGTTTCTTCATGTTTAAAAGGAGCACAATAATAGTGTCTATTTTCCAGCAACTATATGTGTCAGTATAGGTAATCAAGTGTCAGGCTAGCACTCATAGCAATGTCTATGTGGGCTGCAAACATAGCTTTCATTTTTTTTTTCTTTTTTTGTGTGGCTAGAATCAAAAAAGAGAAACATGATTATTTAGAAAGGTCATAGAATTTTAAGAGAAATACAGAAGTATGCATTCATGAAAAGCAAAGATCTTTTCTTTCTCCTTTGCCCCTAAATGAAAGACATTTTTCTTTTAGTTTCCCAGTAAGTGGAGCTCAGAGAAGAGCTAGCACAGAGGCCTTTAGGACAACTACAATAAGGAGCTCCTTTGGGTGTTATACACGTGACCCAAGGCCAAAGGGCATTTCACAAGGGGCCACTGTTTTGGATTTCTTGTCTTGAGATGATACAAGGAGAAAACATAGCATATCCACAACAGAGTTTCTTAATCTAGGGTATATTGTATCTGTGAAATCCTCCAATTGGGAAAATATTTGGTGTGGAGAAGGTGAATTATCAGTATCTAGAAAATTACCCTTCAAGGGAGGGTATTTCTTCTTCCTTCAGGCACAAGAAACATATGTAGAATATAGAAGCAAGCAATACAAAACAAAACAAAACAAAACAGCAAGGCCACCAGCTGAAAGCCTGGGACAGTAACAAAGAAGTTCTTAGCAAATCCAGCCTTTATGGCTTTGGGCTTGGGCTATGGGATGCTTACGGCTTAGGGTGAGAAGAGTGGTTAGAACTGTCAGTGTGTTCAAGACAGCTCTGTCAGAGAGGAAGACATATAGAGACCAGAGCAGATCCACATGCTTTCCTAGACATTTCCGGGCCATTAAATGGAAAAGAATACTTTCAAAGGCAAAACTTACCTCAGGGGGTGGGGAGAATCAATGAAAATGCTTATGAAAAATTCCCAGCCATCCTCCTTCTAACAGGGATAGGCTGACCAATGAAAGAGATGACCTATCTTAGCTTACTCTGTTATATTTCTGAGTTCATTAGGTCTGAGTTTACTTTGAACTTGTGTGCATGTGTGTATGAAGCAGCTTTTCTCGTGTGTGTGTGTGTGTGTGTGTGTGTGTGTGTGTGTGTGTGTGCGCGCGCCAATTCTGGGGCTTGAACTCAAGGCCTGGGCTTTTTTTGCTCAAAGTTCATGCTCTTCCACTTGGTCCACAGCTCTATTTCTGATGTTTTTTTGGTGGTTGATTGGATTCCCAAGAACTTTCCTATCCAGGTTGGTTTCAGTTTACAATCCTCAGATCTCAGCCTCTTGCGTAGCTAGGATTACAGGCATGAGCAACCAGTGCCTAGCACCATTTTAACTTGGATGACATAAAGCATCCGATTTTCCCTCTTTTCATTTTCACCTTTTCTAGATTAATAGGGAATGTGAAGAATTGCAAAAATGTGCAAGCACTTCTAGTACAACCAATGAGAGCACTTCAGAAAATCCCAAGAGGGAAGAATTTGTTTCTTTTGTTAAATTATTTTGTGTTTTAAAAGAATGAAGTGATCCTTCCACATTTAGCAGCCTCTCACATGTGGGTTTATCAGATCTCTTTTTCACCAATCATGCCTTTGAAGAGTATTGCAGTCATGGATCTGAAATAGGCCTAGTGGATTCAAACAGAGACAAGACCAGAATACTGGGCCAGGTGGACTACAGCACTCAGGTGCTGCAAAGCAGGACCGGAAGGGAACACTGACAAGGATCCATGACTACAGTTAACAGGGCCTTGGTAAAATACGAACAGAACCAAACAGAACATGTTAGTTTCTTTTTATGGTGCAAGAAAATGGTGCTGCTTCTGGTAAGAGTTTCTGAAAAAGATATGATTCGGGGTTATTGATCTATCTGGACTATACATAGCACCTAAATTGAAGGATTGTAATTCCTGCTAATTAAAGTGCCACGTGAAAGATCATTATGACGTTACTATGAAGGAATGCCTTTGAATTTACTTTTGCCGTGTGAAAGATCATTATGACATTTCTATGAGGGAATGCCTTTGAATTTACTTTTGTGTTGTTTATTACATAAATGCACTTGAGCACCTGCTATATTAAGTGTATAATGCCAAGCCAATCTGATGCGAGAGACCTATAGTAAACTCTTGGGAACAAATATTGCCCTCATCTAAGGCTGGCTATTCTTTCGTGTTCTGATTCTAAGAAGCGCACTGACACTTAGAAGTTGAGTTAGATGACCTTCAGTGGTTCCTTGACTCCAATATGGATTCCATGATGAGAGAGTAGGAAAGTCTAGGCTTTTCTATTCATTTGCAGAACAAGAAAGTACAATGCCTATGTTTAAAGATCTGGATGCAAAACTAGTAGGAAGAGAAAAATCAGATTCCTTTTGCTAGGATACATACAAAAATTTAAATTTAGAAGGCTGTGGGGTTTATTTACCCGTTTGTGCTTTGCTCTATTGAGCGTTTGTAACATAGAAGGCTGCTAGTGCAAATACCTCTGAAGAGCTGTTAATTTCTTTTCTAGTGAGACATTTTGTTTCTGAGCTGCACTACACTATTATCTCTGTGGAAGGATAGAATAAAATATAAACTTCTCTCTAAATCACCCATATTTCAGCAGTTAATAAAAAGTGTACTAATGAAAACAAACAAATGTCATAGTTGTATTGGTTCAGGTCCATTTTCTGCCTGTATGCTGTTTGACTGTATGAACGATCTCAAAGGTTTATGTGCCCAAGATGATGTCAATGCCCTGTCTTACCTGAGAAGCCGGAGTTCTGCCAGCAGGGTGGGGTTCTGCTGTGCTTTCTCCGGTGTTGGCTGAGAAGCTTGTTCATGCTCTAGCCGCAGCCTCTGGATCTCCTGTAAGATTTCTCTTGGGAAAGAAGAGGAAGGTGAGAAATCACGGCCAGCTAACTTTCAGGATACAAATATGGGGACCATCCAGGCCCAGCAGAACCAAAGGAGAAGGGATCATCCTATGTTTGGAATCAGAGGTCTTAGGGGCAGTGTGCTTGCCTAGTGTGCATGTAGCCCTGAGTTCGATTCTTCAGTACCACATAAACAGAAAAAGCCAGAAGTGGTGCTGTGGCTCAAGTGGTAAAACAATAGCCAAGGCTCAGGGACAGTGCCCAGGCCCTGAGTTCAAGCCCAAGAACTGGAAAAAAGAGAGGAAGCAGAGTCAGCACATCTACACTGTGGAGGCTCTGAGTGTGCCACAGAGAGCTATAACCAGCACCTGTCATCATTCCTGTAAGTAATGTGGTACTGTGGCACTGTGTCTAACTTTGACAAGTGCTCTGCTTAGAGGACAAAAATGCATCTTCCCATTATTTATGATCACACTCTGACACCATAAAGGACCCACTGCTACTCAGAGGTGTTTGGAGAAAAAATAAGGATAAATGGTGTTCATATTAGGAAACTAAATAACCTCATTTTCCCTCACCAAGAATAAAATTCTTCTCACTGAAAAAGTAACCTGAGGTTGGCAGAATTCTTCTTTCTTTCTTTTTAACTTAACATCTTCAGCTTTAACAATGGATTTCAACAAGGGCAGCCTTAGAAGTGTTTTTAAAAGGATTCACTGTAATTGAGTGTGTGACAGCAAGTGCTATTGGGGTGAGACATGTCAGCCTGTTATTGATGTTTGGGCCTAGGCTGCCCTGCATTTGGGTGAGCATTAGGCTAGTCATGAATGATATGCGACTAGCTCAAGGCAAATGATCCTTAAGTGAATCAGAAGCCATTAAGCAAGGTTACAAGTCACATATTCTTGGGGGCTGGTGAACATTACTCTACTACCTCACACAATGCATAAAGCCAGTGAGACAGAGCAAACTGCTGAGAATGGAAGTTAAGCTTGGTAACATGGAGGAGGTTGGCTTTCTGTGTTTTTAAAAGAAATTTTAACTGACACATAATAATTGTATACATGGAGTATGATGTAATCATTTGATACAGGTATACAATCAAGTCAGATTAATTAGCATTTCTTTGTGTTGGAGACCTTTAAATAAATCTTTGATTGGGCACCAAAATACCCATTAAAAGGGATACATTTGGTGTTCTATAGCAAGGGTGAGATTCTCTTTTTTATATGTGTGTTTGTCCTGGGGCTTGAACTCAGGGCCTGTGTTCTGTCCTTGGGCATTTTTGCTCAAGGTGAGTGCTCTACCACTTAAGCCACAGATCCATTTCTGGCTTTTTGGTTTATATTAAAGATAAGAGACTCATAGACTTCCTATCCAGGCCGGCTTCAAACCTCAATCCTCGGATCTCAGCCTCCTGAGTAGCTAGGATTATAGGTATAAGACACTGGCACTTGGCTAAAGAGTGAAAATGTTTTATAACAACTTATTATAGATCTCAAAGTCACCAAAACAGAACAACTTTTTGTTTGTCCAGTGGATAACTGATTTATAGCTGCCTGCTTTATGAACCCATCAGAATTAAGAGGTTAATTACCAGTAATTCATTCCGCATACTAAAATAATAGTGAGACTGTTGATTTTTTTTACTTCACTTTTGTACCCATTGCTGTCTCAAGGTAGAGCTCTTTCTTTAAAAAGACTCTTCCACAGATATCTATCTTGCTGCCCCATTGAAAGAGCTTTGTAAGCTGGAGTCAGAAAGAAGCTGAGCAAGGCTGGAGTGTGATGAACAAGAGGAGCTGAGGTTAGAAGACAGCTGTGGCCAGGGCCTTGAACACCATAATTGATTTAGATTTTAATCAAAGTGTGATAGAAAATCATTGGAGGCCTTGTTCTGAGAATAACAGGATATATGTTTTTCAAAATTTATTTATTTTGGCAATACTAGAATTTGAACTCAAGTGCTCTACCATTTGAGTGATGCTCCTAACCCTTTTTGCTTTTGTTACTGTTTAAATAGGATCTTGTATTTCTGCATGGCTTGGTCTGGACCACGATCTTCCCAGTTATGCTTCCCACCTAGCTGGTATGGGAGTTGTGTACTGCTGCTTCCAGCTTTAGTGGTTGAGATGTGATCTTACAAACTTTTGCTTGGGCTGTCCTCAAACTAAGATCCTGCACATTTCCACATCCTGAATATCTAGGATTATAGGAATGAGCAACCATTCCCAGCCATGATATAATATATAAAAAATAGGTTAGATTGTGTGTTGGTTGTAATTATGAAGTGGGTAGTTTGGGGATGTATGATGAAGATAGAATTAACAGAAGCACTCTGTACTGAGCAGGGAAAGGATGAAGAAGGTGTGGAGATACTTGGTTTGCACCATTGAATGATGATGGCGTTCACACTCACACACACACATCTGTGTGTGTGTGTGTGTGAGAGAGAGAGAGAGAGAGAGAAAGCAAGGGAGAATTTTTCCTTATGAAGCTTTTGTAGATTAGCTTTTTGTGTGTTTGTTATTTTTTGTTTTGTGGTAGACCAGCTTTTCCAAGGGCAGTAGTCAATGACCTGAGATGTATTCCTTTAAAATCCTTTAGACTTTAAGGCATGACTACAGTTTATTAATGAGAATATATGTTGATCAAGAAGACAATGTGTGTACAGAGCCTTACCTGTTCTTATTTTCTAGTTCTGCAATCAGCTGTCTTTGTTGCTTATTTGCATCAATGGTGAAGGAGATGTCAGGAGCGCCTCTCTGCTGTGTTGGCTGCTGTAAAACACGTAGTGCACACAGTATTACATATATACATATATATGCACCCACAGAGGTTTAGGAAGGCAAGAGTCATGGGACATGCAGACATGAAAGAGGAAACTTTGTATCTAAAAATGGCAAATACATAAAATTAATTAGTTCTTCTTTTACCAAGAAGCAGCTTTTTTTTTTTTTTTTTTTTTTTTTTTTGCAGATCTAGAACATAACCATGCAAGGGAGAGTGAAACAATGTTTTGGCAGCAGATACACCAAGGAAGAAAAATAGTTTCTTGAGCCTTCCCCACTGGAAGTCTTTGAGCAACTGCTGTATTCTTGCAACGTTCCCCCCGCTCTCTCAGTATAAATAGGTTTATGAATGTTTTACTATTGACACATGCGTTCTCAAGAACTACTGTTCACTCATTTTTATTGTGTATGTCAAAATGTCTGTGAAAGGATTGTGTTGCCCCAAACACAAAGAAAAGATAAATGTTTGAGTTGATAGATACATTAATTACCCTGATAGGATCATTACATCTAAATGTGTGTGAAAGTAGTGTACTGTGCCCTAAATCTATTTCAACTGAAAATAAAAGGTGTGGCTCAAGTGGTAGAGCCCCTGCCTTGAGAGGGGAAAAACTAAATGAGTTCATGAAGCCCTGAGTTCAAGCACCAGTATCAACACACAGGAAAATATGTTCACTGAACTCATTAGCTCTTTCCCTGTTTTATAGGAAGCATTTCAGACTCAACTTTTGAACTTGAAGGTATGTGATTTTTCTCATTTGAGTGAAATTTCCTTAATTTATAGGCTAATTCAAACATACAGATTTATTCATTCTTCAATTCAATACATTTTTATTAAACACTTATTATAACAAATATTGAGGCATATGTCTCTTGTCCTCAAAGGACAGATGCATATAACTGGTATGATTACTACTATGGGGAAGGTGTGTGCATGGCTCAAACGCAACATGGCTACATTATTAAGATGACCATTGAACTGACTTATTGAGAGTAGATGAGTGAACTCCAGGGTGTGCATGTGTGTGTGTGTGTGTGTGTGTGTGTGTGTGTGTGTGTGTGTTGTTTTTAGAACTAGCTGGATGCCAGGGCATGGACTGGCTGGCAAGAAGTAGGAAGGCAGAACGTCCTATGAAATATAATGATCCAATAGAAGAATATGGGGAGGGAAAGTGTGGGAATTTCCATTAGAACATAGAGAAATGAACCCAAAGAAATGATTTTCCTATTTCTTTTGTAACTAGTGTGACAATTTAATAATTATGATTCATTTGGCAAATTATACCATTGTTTAAATATGATCATGGAGAGGTTGATAAGGGAAAAATTAATGCAAATGGTAACTTTCTTATGGTGGATCAAAAAATGATTACATATGATATCAGTAGACCAAGAGTGAAAATAACTAATGCTCTCAAGAAAACAAGGACAGAAGACAGGAGAAGGTAGTACATCTACAAATAATTGTAAGTACATAGAGAATTAGCACTTTACTGGGGACCACTAATTCAAGTATCCAGTGGGGCTAGGGAGGTAGTGTAAAAGAAGCAAGGAATCAAGTTAAGGATAAATGCTAAATGCTTTCCTTGTGCAGAGCAGGGTAAAGAATGCTCTTCAACTTCAAGAATGTAGATAGATCATGTTCGTCTTTCATGACAAAACTAGAAAGCCAGAATTTTAAAGTAACACCTCTGATTTGTCCATGCTGAAAGATAATAAAATCTGAGACCACTGCATTTCCGAGAAATACATTTTATTTGTGGGTTATCATTTGGGGGGGGCTACTATAAGTTTGTGCTACCCTTTTATAATTTATTTTCTCATTTGATTCTACTAACAAGTAGCACTGGCATATATAATAATCAGACCTATTTACAGATCAGGAAACAGCTTTGTGGCAGATCATGGGGCAGGAGGATTCAGGTTCCCTTGGCCACATTGCTAGTCCCAGGTGTTAATGGCGTCATGCCCTCTGTTCACAGAGATGTGTTCATGGACAACAACAGAACTCATTTTGCTTCATCCTTCAAGTCTGCCATTTTCAAACTGGGGATCCACTGCCAAGATGTCATGAATATGGCAGCAAACACAGGAATAAGCACTTCATGCTAATTAGTTCGGTTATGAGCACCGATCATAGTGATAATAGTGGAGGTGACACAGGAAATTCAAGGATTCCAGATGCCAACAGATGTGTCCTTTTACTCTAGCTACTTACAGACGAGGAGGATTCTGCTGCCAGTCTTGCCGCGTACCTGGCGATCAGCCTGTGTTCTTCATCAAGTCGGTTTGAACTCTCAAGCATACTAGCAAGAACAGAGGAAGAAGAACATTAAGCACCTTCCTGAGAAAGACTAATGCATTTCTAACCCCATCAGTGGAATTGGTCTTTCAATTTTTAAATGCTCTAAACATGAGAGTGTGCAAAATCCTGTTCAGTTAATGATCTCCAATTTGGATTCATGTCATGAATTCAATATATGTTTAGGAAGGTCAATAATAAAGCCTGGGTTCAGCCAATTCAATCATCTTCCTAAGAGAGCTCCAAAGAGAACTGCCTTTTCAGATCAGTGTGTCCTTATTTTAGTTTTGAATTATATATCTGTGCTATGAGGAGATTCATGATAATATCAGTATATTTTGAACAAATTCATCCCCTGCAACATAGTTCAATTCTTTCTCTTTTCAAACTGTTTGGTGGGTTCCTGATTCATTTCTGACATAAGAGTACCTTCTTTTGCATTTTATTGCTTTTATAAAGTAATAGCCAACATTGACAGGCTATAAATGACTGATGTGAGCAGAGAAGAAGAAAACCACTTATAGTTAGCTTCCAGTCATCTTCAGGTGCTGGTGTTCACATTCTTATGTAATTTCCTCTTGTTCACTATGAGCTGTATTTACTGACTTGCTTCTATGAATGCAGAGGAAATGGAATATCACTGCCCAAATTACATTTAAAAGGCCATGGTTTTCACTTGGGCTTTCTCTTGAGGTCTCTTGGCTTGCCTGTCTTGTCAAAAGCTAGCTGCCATATCATAAATCAGTCCCATGATAGGCCTGGGTTATGAGAAACCGATACCAGCAAGAGGCACAGCAATAAATCCCTACTGGTAATGCTCTCCAATGAGATCAGATCTGATCTCACTGAGTCCAGAGTGCTGGACTGCAGCTATATGGAAGTCCTGGAGCCACAAGCACCTCAGTGAACCAAACCTACATTCCTCCAGTGCTGTGGTTTTAAGATGCTAAGCTTTGGAGAACTGTGTTATGCTGCAATAGGTAACTAGTAGAATTTCTATTTGTAATTATTCTAGGGTAACCTGCTTTTTCTATTTACTTCCAATGAAGTAGACTTCCAGCAGCACTAATGGTAATTGTTTACTGGCTCCTAGAAATTTATTGAACTTTTTCATTTCTATAAATAAACAATTGATTCTAGTCCCACAAAATTGATGGAAGGAGAAGCACTATCGACTCTCCCATAGTTCAGAAAAACCTTACCTCCTGAACCCCTTCATTCAAGATTAAGTTGTGGGTGACATTTTAAAAAGATTTATATCAATCATGTTAACCAAATAATTGGTCTTTGTAAGTCAACATTAAGGTTGTAAGAATGTTCCATTGTGAATACCCAGATCAATATAAGATATTAACTTATAACAATTATTTATATGTATATCTACATGTAAAGTAAACATACAGCAAGTCTTTTAACCTTTGTTCCAAAGTGTGTGCTCTGGCATGTTGGTGAAGCCACTTTCTAGTAGCTCTTAACTGTTAGGCTGAGTCGATCACTGTGCTGTTTTTCTGGGCATTCTGAAGATTTTCTTGTCTTCTTCATGTCTGTTCCCTTCCACACTCCTCATATGTGAAAACTACAACTATTTTGACCTTAGCACTTACAATCTTAATACTTACATTTTAATATGAGTAATCACATTCGAATTTAGGCTTTTTCTCTAGGCTGCAGTATATAACTAGACTATCCATGAATACCAATTTACAGCTCGATCCTCAGATTTGTTTTGCCTTTGACATAACTGAGGTAACACATATAAGCATGATGCCTGAGACATGGTTAAGTGCTCAAAATGTTAGTTAATATAATATTATTTTGCCTCCTAAAGTAACTCATTCAGGTGCATGGACAATCATTGCTTCTTTCAAAATGTCACCTACTATCTACCTTGTATGAAGGTGCTCTTTACAAACAGAATGAAAGAATAGTGATCTTGTGACAAGGCAGATTCTGAGTTCTGTAGGGGGATGAGGTGGGGGGGTTGGGACCTGAGAATCTGTATTTCTGACAAGTTTCTAAGAGATGATACCCTCGCCCATGAAGATCCTGGAATTGAAGGATCCAGAGGATTTTGAAAATAAAATTGAAACTTCAATACATGAAATAAAACCCAAATCTAAATCATGTAGAAGAGACCAGTTTTCACGAGTGTTTTTGACTGATAATTCACATAGCATGTGTGGTATTTCACACATTTCTTAGAGACCAAAAATTCTAGGCTTATAAGGCCTTTATAGAGTGCATATTAACCCCAAAGTAGATTGAGGCTTAAATCAGCATACAAGTTCAAAAATAATTTTAATAGTAAAAGACAAATATTTCTGAAAGAAAAACTTTGATGTTTTAAACAGATGTTTGTCTTTACAGAACAATGTCTATGCAGTGGTACCCTAGTTTCTTACTAGAACTCCAATAAAAAAATAAAAATGTATACTATCTTTGCTTTAAACAGATGAATACGCTATTAAGAAACCATTTGTTTTATTTTTAACATGGTATCATCCCTAAGTGGCATATGAGAGATGTAATGTCATTCAACACGGTTTATACAGATAACAGTTCCCAGATGTTTCAAATTCAGGCTGATGATTGGTTTGATGCTTGAAAGTGACTTTGTCAGAAACACTTGTGTTTTGATAATTAAATAATAATAAAACCCCTGTATGACAAAAGCATCTTTTATCACTAGCAAGCATGAATATTATGGAGGTTATATAAAAAGGCCTCCTGGCAATGTAATATGTGAAGAACTGGGAACCTGTCTGGTAAGCACTTCTATCCCTTGCTTTTCCTTCGCTCAGTATTGTGTGAACTGGGGCAGGGTGATCTATTACCCTTGAGTTGACAAACGATTTATGAGTCCATGTGTGCTTTTTCAGTACACTCAAATTATACAAAGGTGAATGATGCATTCTTTTGATAAATCCCATTGCTTCAAGACTTTAATGACACATGGTTGAAAATGACTGGCCCACAATCCTTAAATCATTAAATTGTTAAAATAAACACCAATCTCAGCACTTTCTCCAGCTCTAGCTATTTATTTCAGGATTTTATAATTGGTAATTTCACTATAAGACCATGATGAATCAGAAACAGGTTGCTATGCTCATTACATTTCAGAATGGAGAAATACCTTAGTCTGAAACCTTTCCTCTTTCTGCCTTAAACACGTGGGTAGGTAGTGTCTATTGCTAGCGATTTCAAATGGCACTGCTAAAGGCTTACTAAATTGTAATTTATCAAAGATTTCTGAGAACTTAGGGTCTGTTCATCCATCTTCCTCCCTCCCTTCCTCCCTCCGTGCCTCGCTCTCTCTTTCTCCCTCCCTCCCTCCCTCCCTCATTTCCTCCCTCCTTCTCTCCCTTCCATCTATGGGGCTTGAACTATTTTGCTCTACCACTAGAGCTAGTGCTCTACCATTTTGAGACACAGCTCCACTCTGGTTTCTGAGTAGTTAATTGAAGATAAGAGTCTCATAGAGACTTTTCTGGTTTTGAACCATGATCCTCAGATCTCAGCCTCTAGAGTAGCTAGGATTATAGGCATGAGCCACTAGTGCCTGGCTATTCACATTTCTTTGATTTCTTTGTGGTCCTGTTTTGACTTCCAGGATGGGATTGTCAAGCATAAAGTACTGTGGACCAAGGAGCCCCAGAAATGTTTCTGTATTTTCTCCTTGCTAATTCTTTCATTTGTCTAAATGGGGAAAATTTTTTATCACTACTGATTAATTTTAAGGCCATTGGGTCTCTTGCACTTTTGGGGAATTATTGCCTAGGAAGGCATTATGAGTTAACATTTACATGGAGAATTTCTTTTGCACATGGTTGAAAACAAAGTGCTATGGGAAAAGGGTTCTGTTGAGGTGAGTGGGAGTCAGCAGGATCAAGGGAGTTGGGGCAGACAAGTACAAGGTCATACTGAGCAGTTTTTTTTTTATTTTTTATTTTTACAGAGCTAAAGAATGGGGGAGAGAAACATGGTAATCCTTAAATCTAATATGAGGGCCCTTTAATAAGTAATTTGTGAGGACAAGACAGGGAATGATGAAATGATAATCTTGAAAAATAGTAAATAAAAGGCTAGTAAAAGAAAAGCAATCATAATGGCATCTCTCAGTGATGTCTTTAAATCTTTTGCCAGGACCTTGACCATCAAAGTCATGCATGACAAATCTTTGCCTATCCATTAAAAATACTAAAGGCATATAGTTCAATGGATTCAATATTGAGGTATTTTGGGGAGTGAATTATGACTCCCCTGAGAATGTGTTGAAGCCTTAATACCCTAGTATTTTAGATTGAGACCATAATTAGACATAGTATCTTTAAAGCAATAAGTAAGGTTAAATAAAATCTTGAGTTGGTCTTCAATCCAACCAGGTCAACACCTTCTTAAGAAGAGGAAGGTGTACTAGGGGTGTGCTGGCATAGAAAAATGATGATGTGAAAGCACAATGGAGATATGGTTCAATGGCAAACCAAGGAGAGAGGAGGAGGAGGAGGAGGAGGAGGAGGAGGAGGAGGAGGAGGAGGAGGAGGAGGAGGAGGAGGAGGAGGAGGAGGAGGAGGAGGAGGAGGAGGAGGAGGAGGAGGAGGAGGAAGAGGAGGAGGAGGAGGAGGAGGAATAATATGCTATGCTGGCACTTGGCTCTAGAACTGTGAGAATGTAATTTGATGCTGCTCAAGCCCCTTAGTCTATGGTATTTTATGATGGCAGCCTTAGCAGACTAATGCCAAGTGAAAGAAACCTAAGAGCATTGACTTTTTAATTCTTGTCCAAGGCCACTTTCAGTTTATAGTGTTTTTCTCCCCTCTATTAATTGGTTTTGGCCACATCTGTGAATTTCTAGTATTCATCCTTGTCTGTCTATATAAGATATTTACTATTTCTGCCTATAAAAAGCTTTGATATTTTACTTTTTTTTTTATCTGCCTCATACTAAGGGGTACACGGTGCTAGTCTATATAGGCAATCTTTTACAACTGAGAAAACAAAACCTTTTACATCACTTGATCATTGTTTTTTCCCCCATGGGAAGAAGATATACAGCACACCAACCAATTAGCCTGACAACCATGCACCTACCACTCATCCAATGTTGACCATTACAAAATAATTTGTAAACCACAATAGAAACTAATACAGTAGGCATACCTGAAGCTAGTACGTGTGTGTGTGTGTGTGTGTGTGTGTGTGTTATCCTGGAATCAAACCCAGAGCCCCAGGCATGTTAGGAAGTGCTCTAGCACTAAGCTACAGTTTCCATCCTGACATGGTGCCATTAACCTAAAACAAGAAACCACAGAAGGAGTAATCCAATTTTCACATGGATGCAGAAGCAGGAGTGAAATGAGAAAGAATGTTGAAAAGCTATTATGATGGCTTTGAGGCAGGGAAGAGCTTGGCTTGATGTAAGAATTGGGCAAATGCTGATTTAACCAAACATGATTGAAAGGGATAATGTCATGGCAGCTAAGACTGAGAGGTAGGCCCTGGATAAAGCACAGATGGGCTTGTAGACTATGGTGAGGATTCTGGCTTGTAAATTAAGCACAATCAGATAAACAGTTTAAGCAGGCTAAGTAATAAAAATTTAGTCTTCATATATAAAATCCATTAAAAAGTAATCTTAGGTGTAGATAGATCTTTTTATCCCATGTATACAATAGTATGGAACAATTTTAAACTAGTTGGATTATCAGTCCACTTAGCAAGAAATCTTTTGGCAATACAAATTCTTGCACTTAAGGAGAACATGAGCAGAATAATTTTAACCTAGTTTTGTGAAATCTGAGGTATAAGTAAGTAACAGCAATTGATTATGACAGCAAATGATAACAGTCTGGAGTGTGTAGCTGTTTCTCCTTCCTTGACAGAGTTGAAAGAAATATGCTAGAAGCTTCTGAATGGTATGTATGTAGGATATAATTGTGGTTAGAGGCAGAAGTTCCAAGTTTCTTTATAATCTTTGGTCTGCTTGCCACAGATATTCTGTATAAATAAAACCCAGACACTTGATAACTTCAGAAAGTCAGGGGAATCCTCACTGTCTTATGCATTGCAATCCCTTCTCCCTTATTGGAGATGGTGCTTAAAGCCATGAAGGCTTGCTTGCCTTTCCTTTCTTCTCTTTTTATGTTCCCTTTTTTATGTTCTTTCCCTCCCTCCCTCCTCTCCCTCTATTCCTTTTTTAGAATGCAGCAGAAACTCTCCACTGAGCTGTTATGTATTTATTTGCTTATTTGACATCAGAGCCAGCAATGGCATAATGTTTCATTTTGGAGCAGATTACTTTCATATTAGCTAGAATTTGACCATTTCCCATTGTGTTAAGTACAATGCAAAGTAGAGAATCCCTCCCTCATAGAGCCAATCAGCCAGGAGCATGGCTGAATAATGGTAAAAACAAAGTTTTTGAGGGAGTCTAGCTGTGTGCTGTGAATCTCACCAAGGGTGTGCAGACAAGGAGGTGGCATGGAGTAGAAAGCAGATGGACTGTGTGTTCAGGTCCTCCCTAGCCAGCATATGACCTTGGACCAGTCTTTAATATCTCAGAACTTGCATTTTCTTATCAGTGAATGAAAATAATAATGTCCAGCCTTCTAGATCTACAAAAAAATGTGTGGGAAAGGACTTTGTATGATTTTTAAGTGTGTCATAAACATAGAATTTGCTATTTTTATTTTGGCTTTTCTTAAGCTTATAATTACAATAAGGAGTAATAATTAATTGAACTGGGCTGGGAATGTGGCTTAGCGGTAGAGTGCTTGCCTAGCTTGCATGAAGCCCTGGGTTTGATTCCTCAGCACCACATAAACAGAAAAAGCCAGAAGAGGAGCTGTGGCTCAAGAGGTAGAGTGCTATCCTTGAGCAAAAAGAAGCCAGGGTCAGTGCTCAGGTCCTGAATCCCAAACCCCAGGACTGGCAAAAAAATTAATTGCACTATATTTATAAAAGATGATTTATTAACAATCATCTTCTTTATTTGTGTGTGTGGCAGAGCCTCAGATTCTCAATCTTCCTGCCTTACTTAGCTTTCTAAGTGCTAAGATTATAGGCATGCACTACCACATCACTGCAACCACCATCTTAACTGGTACTATGTGCTCAAGATATTTGTGAAACAAATGAAAATAATACATGAAGACATACAGTTTTCAGTAAGTAAATATATGTAGGCTATACAGTGCTGGGGAACAAACCCAAGGCCTAGCATATGTTAGGCCAGTGTTCTACCACTGAGCTGCACTTTCAGCTCTTGATGCAGGTTTTATTTTCATTTTTTTGTTTACTTAATTTTAATTTTACTTATTTAAAATTTATCTTTAACTAGTCGTATAAAAAGACTTCAATGCAACCTGACAATTTATGAGTGCAGTGCATCTCTAACAACACAATCACAAACTTCAATGTTCTTATGTGGAAAACAGGTAACTTACAGGGTGGAGTGGAGGTTGGAAGAGATGGGATGGGGTAGAATGATGGAAAGTTTTTAAGAAACAAAGTAGCCATGAAGTTGGATGGGTAAGAGCTAAAATTTTTTCTTATTGCCTAGAAGCTGTTTGGCTATAGAAGGGCAGGTAAACTTTTTAAACGATTACATTAACTTATCTGTAAAACAGGAATGACAGGTTTTACTCTGTGGGCTTAGACTAAGAACCAGAATAAACCATGCATATAAAGTTTTTAACAAAGAACTTAGCATGGGGAAAGGGCTTTGAAAAAAACAAACAAACCAATAGCTATTACAATTCATTGCCATTAACGTATTTGTAGTTAGCATTGGCATATGTATCACCGCAATTGAATGATGAGAAAGCATTATCATCTAGTGATGATTAAAGAAGGTGAGAGATAATTACATTGCTTTTATAATCATGACAGTTGTAAAAAATAGTAAGGTATAATGGGACATAAAGGAATGGGAGGGGAAGGAAAGGGAGAAAGGAGAAAATTCAAGTTGAAACTTCCTAAGGACAGAAAGGGGCTGTGAGGAATATGCTATTTAAATGGAGTGCCTCTTCGACCTGTCTGCCACTCTTCTTTGTTTTCAAAATAAAAATATCTGTCTGGCTTTTATCAGGCACATGTAAGGCTTCTCCTCTGAGACAATTTTATGGTCTTAAGTGACTATCAAGTCAATATGATTAATCACTTGACTGGGGAAAATGGCTGGCAATGGCAGCAGTAAGCT
This sequence comes from Perognathus longimembris pacificus, assembly GCF_023159225.1. Lineage (NCBI taxonomy): Eukaryota > Metazoa > Chordata > Mammalia > Rodentia > Heteromyidae > Perognathus > Perognathus longimembris. Next base: position 29,766,275 of record NC_063175.1, on the reverse strand, counting down.
TTTTTCTTTGGATATTTCTTTGTTGCTATCTTAATTAAGAAAAGGTCAAATAAGAGTGGTAGAAAGGACTGGGGTGTGTTTAGAATTACTGAGGAGAAACTACAGTGCTAGATCACTCCACTGCCTCCCAACTGAACCTGTATCCACTGTACTCTTTCAAGATACCTGATATGTGATTGTTATTCTTTATAATATAATATTTAGTTCTAGCCTATAAACTAAGGAAACACTGGGATACCAAATTTGTTGTGAAGATAAAGCAATCTTACGGTTTTGAGAAGCTGCTGTGAAAAAGCAGATACTACTGAACCTAGAGGCTCAAGGAATGTGACCAAAGTGGTAGCTGATGTCAGCTGAAAAACACATTTTTCTATCCTCAAGGAGGGTGATATAAGATGAAATTAAACCAGTGTACTGCTTATATGTTTCTAAAAATACAAATTCACATATATGTACTGTATCTGTTGCAACAAATAAATGTTCACGCAAAAAGAAGGAACTCTGGAAAACAGAGTCCAGCAAGACGAGATGCCTTTGTAAAAGGAAAGAGCCGGCTGTGCTGAAGGTGCAAATCATTCTCAGGTGAATTTACCCCATGTGGCCCACTGTAGAGTTATCACCATAAAAAACCCATGCATTCTTCGATCCAAGAAAAGTGGAGCTGTTAAAGGAAATTAAAGACTTCTGAAGAACTGTGGCTAACTACATTTGGACAATAGCAGTCTACACTACAACGAATCATACATAAGGTGGACATCTAGAGTCTGCTTCTTATAAGCAAATGGCAAATGCACCATTTATTTTCAAAGCCAACGGCAACCAGTCTTTTTTTTTTTTTTTTTTTTTTTGGCCAGTCCTGGGGCTTGGACTCAGGGTCTGAGCACTGTTCCCTGGCTTCTTTTTGCTCAAGGCTAGCACTCTGCCGCTTGAGTCACAGCGCCACTTCTGGCCATTTTCTGTATATGTGGTGCTGGGGAATTGAACCCAGGGCCTCATGTATACGAGGCAAGCACTCTTGCCACTAGGCCATATCCCCAGCCCCCAGTCTTTTGTTTTTGCATCACAATTATAATGAAGGAAAACTATGAATTCTTTTATCACAATACTATGCCTAGCTGAACAGTTGGACCTCACATGTATAAAAATAAATGGCACGTTCTGCACTTGAAAGTAGGCTTTCATCAGGACAGTGACTTAGGTGCATTTGGAACTAATAAAATTGCTGGAATACAGTATCTCCCCTTGTTATAATTGATAAAGATATGGTTTCCATTTTATGCTCTCATTATACTACATTTCCTTCTTTTCACTTCTAAGTGAAATGAAGCATGGCTTCCTACATTAGCAGAGACTTCCACATCCTTGGATGAAGACAAATTTTTGCATTACCATCAAGGCAAAGGCCTGACCTAAAGGGACCCAAAGTCCTTCATCCATTAGAATGCTAATACTTGGCAAGGCACTCATTCATCCACATTTTCACCTTTGCTAAGTTGTAAGTGAAGGTGTGAGTTCTATGACATATGACTGGATGTTTCCAGGCTATCATCATCATCACAAACAACTTAATTGGACTAGATAAAAAGTGCCTTAGTAAGACCTTTGACATGCAGTAACTTTGCCAATTGCTAAGAGGACTAGTCACCCGATCAGACTGTTCCCCTCTCTAAGGACAGTCCAGCAGAAAAACCTCCACTAACCATGATGGGTTGTTCCGGAGCATGTTGACATACAGCCCGATGAGCACATGTTCATCAGCTAGCCTGTCAGCTACATTCAGGCTGTATTGTATCCTGAAATGGGGCAGGAGGAAACAAAGGGTATTAAGAGAGGTGGACAGAAATAATCAGAGAAGGTGAGAGTAAGTCTGTGGTAGAAAAAGCATTCAGAAAACCAAGCCAGTTAAGCACAAAGATAAGTGATGATCTATGAAAAAACAACAACAATAAACACAAGCAAAATCCAAGAAAGAAAACTTCACAATTTCCTTGCACTAACTTCAAAAGTAAAGGCTTCGATTGAGGTGGAACAACTTTTGTAGAAAACAGAACTGCATTCTTCACTAAAGCCAAGGTATTTATCTGTACACCAATCACACAGAAATGGGTTGCAAGCAAAGATTAAGTATACTTTGGGAAGAATCAAATCATCCACTTAGTCATTGAAAAAGAAAAACAAAAGGAAATTAGGAAAAGTGAATAACTACTACACAGATGGGCCTGCTCGAAATAACTACATGGTGCTGTTAATTGGGTTATGAGAAACTGTTTTTTTTTTATTTTGTTATTGTTGTTTTGTTGGTGTTTTTTTTTTTAAACTAAATCTAAGATGGGCTTTCACACACAAAGCATTCATGACACAAGGCAACTTCATGTTTAGTTGAGTTAATTCAGGATTCCGGCACACTCCAGCTTTAACTTACCCTTTGCCCTGCAGAAAAGCTGGAGCAGCCCTAGCCAGCATTTTGTTCTGCTCTACTTCACTGTCCTTGGGAGGAGAGCTAGTTAATAAGATGGGAAAAGCCAAGAAGAACGTAAACGCGGCAACGCATTCAAGAATAGAAACTGGCAACAGAAACTCCCAAGTCTAGATCCAAGCTTTATCTGGACACATCTAATTATTTTGAAATGTTCAAGATGTTTTCAGATTTCCTCAGACTTCAGCTTAGGAGTAGAAGCCTCTGCTGAGGACCATAATTACAATTACACAAGTCACCACATCCCCAGACTTGGCCTCTGCTATTTGCTTAATGTGTGAACACTTAAATTGCATAGGTCTAGACATCACAAAAATCAGTTTAACATTTATTACAAAATATCATGCAAACATCTCATAGTTCACTAAGTCCTGCTGGCCTTTAGTTCCTACTCAGGAAATTTGTTTCTAAGACTTTCCCATATTCTCAGTTATCTATCACATAAAGACTGAAAATTACCTAGAAATGGTTGTCATTTTAGAAATAAATGTTTTACTGCCTTAAGCACCAAGCCATCAAAGAAGACTTTCCAAGAAGCAAACAAATGCATCATTTAGCTGTCAAGGCATGTGTTTGTATTTCTTACATCAATATGAACACATTACCACTAAAGACTGTATAATCAATAAAGTAACTCAACATTTTAGATTCCATAGAAGGACTAATAATTTCATTTAGTAATACAAGTGACAATCACAAGGTTTAAAATATGATTTTATTAACATGCAACACATAATTGATAATTAAATGTGATGAGGTCCAAATCACTGGAGATTCACTGTGAGATAGGTGTTTCATTGGGAAATACAATGTCAAGTTTTAATATTGCAACTGACCTGGTAATAACACATTTAAAGAGACTTGAACCCCTTTGTAAGGTAAGAATTTGGCCTACACATACATGTACCTAAAGCGACTCCCACCTGATTCATAGAAAATACAGAAAAAAGCTGTCTGACACTTTAGATAGTTAACTTTTGGTATCTAAATTATGAGATTTTGTAAAACACTTTCTAGAAGCTCTAATGTACACACACATATATGCGTAGCACATGAAGGCTTATAAGACAGTTAATGCCTTATAAAACTTTAACTCAAAGTTTTAAGGTTGTACCCCTCAGACTGAAATCCTAAAAAGAACATACAAAATTATAAATGAGCATTATATTACTATTGTGCACTTTATAATTAGAATTCTGATTTTGTAATAGTATACATGAAAGATTCCTTAAACAGTGGAGTCTCTGGTAAATTTATATAAAATGTGACTCATTAAAAAGAAAAGGCCTACATAGTGCATGCAATCTACTCTGGAGTTGTTGAACCTATGACCTTTTCCCTCAGCCCTTTGGGAAGGCATCTCGTATATGACATAGCGCTCTTTTAAAAAGTACAATACATAAACAAAGATGACTGTAAACATAAATTACAGTAGGGGTGAAATGTAATTTTTTTTTTTTTTTTTTTGGCCAGTCCTGGGGCTTGGACTCAGGGCCTGAGCACTGTCCCTGGCTTCTTTTTGCTCAAGGCTAGCACTCTGCCACTTGAGCCACAGCGCCACTTCTGGCCGTTTTCTGTATATGTGGTGCTGGGGAATCGAACTCAGGGCTTCATGTATACGAGGCAAGCTCTCTTGCCACTAGGCCATATTCCCAGCCCGAAATGAGATGTTTTGATGTGCATAAGTATATAAATATACACACATTGTAGAATGATTAAATCAAGTTAATAATATATCCATCATCACCACATGTATTTTATTTTGGTGAGGACATTTTAAACCTATTTACTCAGCACTATTTTTTTGTTGTCAGTTGTGGAGCTTGAATTGAGCTCTTTTGCTCAAGACTAGGTCTTTACCACTTGGAACCACAGCTCCACTTCTGGTTTTCTGGTGATTCACTGGAGATATGAGTCTCACAGGGATTTTTCTTCCCAGGCTGGCTTTGAACCAGATTCTCAGATCTCAGCCTGGAGTAGCTAGGGTTACAGGTGTGAGCCACCAGAATCTGACCTTATTCAGCAGTTTTGAAATATGCAATGCATTATTGTTAACTATAGTCACCAGACCAAGCAATAGTCACTATAACATTAAAAATAATAAAGTAATCTTCTGAGAGGATCTACTTTCTAGATCCTTTTCTTAAAAGCTTTAAAGACGTTCATCTTCTAAGATCATAGAATCCATCCATCATGGCCAATCATCACCTAGAGCTGTCATAGATGCTTTTCTGTGTGGTATTACCTCATCAAAATAGCACTGTAAACCTTTCTACTCCAGCAGTTCTCCCTAAGTTCACTCTTCTGTAACCAGTCTCTAGTCTGCTGCCCAATATCCTCATAACTTCTTTTTTTTTCTAACTTAAGATACATGTGTTTTTTGCACAATTAAATTGAAGATGCTTGCAAAACAAACCAAAACCATGTGAAGGATCCATAATTCTCTCTCCAAACTAATGATTTTGCTACCTTCTTGTGCTTCTTGGCTCATTTGATATCAGAAATCATACTAATGTTTCCTAAAACTGAATGCCTAATAATTATTCAGGTACATCCAACCCATCCATGTGAATGTGAAAGTAAAAGGAAGACTCAGGAGCGTGAAGAAAGAAAGTGTTTGATGGGTGGGGGTTGATCTGTTACTACACTCATCAGTGCCATTCCCAGCACACAAGCAGAGGAGCAGTAGAAGACTGACAAGAAGGAAGAAATTCACTAGAGTTACTTTAGTGGCCTTTCTTTTTCCATAATTCTTGGGGCTCATCTGTTCCTTGTTCTGCTCCATTTTCTTTTCTTCCCCCTTCTTTTCTCCTTTTTTCCAAGTCCCAGCTTCCATGAAACCGAGGAGCAGATTCTACACACACACACACACACACACACACACACACACACACACACACACATGCACACACACACACAGAGGCAAGAGTCACACGTACACATGCACATCACTTTTCCTTTTGTGTTATATCCTCTACATCTACCCTTTCCAGTGTTGCTTGAAAGAATTATTTAAAACCTTTAATTTCCTTTCAGTTGCCATATGATTTCCTAGGAAAACTAATCCGGGAAGAAATATGAAGATAGGGCTTACATTATATGTTTTTATAAGTTTGTGCAAGTAAATTATGTTGTTTTGCTTTCTCTTAATTTCTGACTCGTGACACTCACTGTCCAGATTGTTTTTATCTTTCAAGAGTTCTGCCTCAAGCTCCCCTCTTTGTCTCTTGCTTCTGAAAAGCCAAAAATAAGACCTTGAGTAGAGTACAAAAAAAATAAAGGAGGAAAATAATGACTTTCAAAACCAAGTTGGTCAAGAATTTCGAGTGGACTGAGAGGCAGGTTTTACTGAACATCTGGGTGGGTGTTTGAAGTTCTTTTCAACAACATCTCTTCTGCAGTTCCCAAGGAATGCAAAAAAAAAAAAAAAAAAAAAAAAAAAGGAAGCCACATCAACATCTTTCCCCCCAAGTTGTGAAAACAGTGACAACATGTAGGATCCCTTGAAACCAGTGCAATCTCATACTATTTTATATAATACTTTAGATGTCCAAACCTTCATTTTGTCGCCCAGTGGTTTGCATGTAGGAGTTATGTGATACTCCCCATTGTCTTGTGGGGGGGCCTTACCCTCAGCACTTGGAGCCCATTTCCTTTGTCAGAAATGAGCCCTTGCTGCATATTAATGTGCCAGAAAGTAACATTGACTTGGGGTTGCTGGTTGATCTTTTCTGATATGAGTTTCAGGGAGAAGCAAGACTGCCTAAATTGTCTCTGTGCACATCTCAGGTTTGCTATGCAAGGCCCTCACCAAGACAGACGCTCATCCCTCCACTCACACTGTACTTGCCATGTACTACTGAGGGACTGACAGGAAAGGCTGATAGCAATGTCTTCTGAAAGCAAAAGAGCCAAGGGATATTCCTTTAAATTTTTTTCCCCTACAAATTTCTCAATTTTCTCACCAAATCCTGTAAAAAAAACTTCTGAAAAACAGCATGTGTTTTCCAGTAATATTCAGCTTTTCAATAATACTCAGTCATGTGCATGCACACACAATGACACGATGGGTTTTGGAAGGATACACTAATTTTTATGTATTTGGAAAATCCTCTCCTTAGTTTTGAAGCATAACAACAAAAATAACTTAAAAATTAGTTCTGGAGAAGTACCTGGTAGGTTGTGAGCCTTCTTTATAGATACTACAAAGCAAATACAGTGTTAGTAATGCGAGTGTCATGGAGAAACAGCAGGGAATTGAATGTTAGATTATGTTCAACACATTGTAGGCATTATAAGCAGTTATCTAACACTTGGTAGAATGATACTATATATAATATAGTAAGTGCTATCTATAATAATCCAAGTGCTTCAGAAGTTGTAACTATAAAAGTACTTGTAAAAAACCTTTAAAAGATGTTTCTAATATTGGTGATAAAATAAACTAGTCATTCAAATTTTCAGGGTCCTTATTATAGCCAATAAAAAAATATGGGCCATAATTACAACAACTCAGTTACCATAGGAAAAGGACTAGTTTGCCCCCATAACCTGTCAGAGTTTTGACAAGGTAATTAAGATTTCATGAAGGAAGCATGGTGCAAACAACAACGACAACAGCAGCAGATACTGCAAGTGCAATGCTGTGGACATAGAAGGGAGAAATGGCCTTCGAGCCTGTAAGGTCAGTCCCTGCAGTAATATTTGTAATAAGACTCTGATGTCTTTCATGAGCTTAGATACAATATCGTTGGTCTGCCATATTTAGCTCTTGAAGCCTGTTTTACCAGTGATGGTAATAGACTGCTATTGGCTCAGATATTCTTTCCTATAAATTTTAAAGACAAGAAGCTAGGGGTATAGTGTACAACAAAAAACAAATAAGATGATTTGATCTATGAATTATGTAATTTGACACCCATCCTAATTGCTAACCAGCACTGAATACACAAGTGCACATGACACCCAGACAGATACTTGTGTGCACACCCACCCATGCACACACAGTGCATGCACAAGATTTCAAAGGACTAAGGAAGACTGTGTTTGAGAATGCCTTCGTTTACATAATGGTAAAATGAACCACGTCTAAAGCTAGAAAGGGAGAGAAGAATGGGGTGGTGACAGAAGCTGTGAGAACTGGAGGTACACACTCATAAATCAGCATGAGCTAGATTAGGAGGAAGTCTTAAGATGTCAAAGATATGCCCTAGTGCCTTTTGAAGATCCTAGTGGTGGGCTTATGAAGGTGGTAGGTATGTAAGCGTTGGTTCTCATCCCTCCTCATTCTGTTTTATCATTCTCAGATGCCTAAGCTTTCCAAGTCAGAATTCAGGCTACACAAAATACCTGTAGGGTAACCCTCCCAGCTTTCTTAATGCTGCACCTACTGACCAGTATAATTTTTGGCCTGCATTTAAAATTTTTTTTAAACTTCCAGTGTAGGACTGAGGGCAGAGCTCTAGGCCATATCTTGTTAGTTTTGTCCCAATTGTAGAGAGAACAGGACCGTTAACTTATGCTTTCATCTGTCTCAATGGGTTTGCATCAACTTTAGTGTACCAGTGTGGTAGAAGTGAATCACCAGAAGCATTAGCAAGTGAGAAAAATGAAGATCAGAGATCAACAAACTGATCTAAAGTAGTTACAGCAGGAGGAATAACACTGTTCTTATTGGAAAGGAAAATAAGGGAGTGAGGGATTTCTCTGACCCAGTATGACAGAAAGGTCATGAGGCTTGGTAAGTTCTCAAGTCCTTACCTTTATTGAGGTCAGTGACAAGCTATTGTCCTTGCCTCACTAGTTACAACTAAAGACCATTCTGAGATCCCGCTTAATTCAAGAGTCTTAAAACCACCAAGTAAAGTCTTGTAGATGGTACACAATCAGATGCTTGTCCAAACAAGACCCAGCATGGTGATCTTCAGATTTATTCCCTTCACAGGTACTGCTCTAACACTGTGAATTTAATAGAAACAAGTGAGAAAGAGAAGAAAGTATGTAAATCTAGCTAAAGTGGACATTTTTAAAAGAATCTCATCATCTCCCACCACACTCCCAGACTTTCATCTCTACCAGGACAAGGATTTTCCTGCTGGCATAGATTGTCTAGCCATCTAACTATGGAACCACTACTGCCATTAGTGATTCAGACCATGATATTGATCATGAGATACTGACCATACAACCCTGGCCAGGCTGGTCTACATACAGCTTTATGAACAAATGCTCTTCAGCCATGGGGTTGGATGTAATTATTTCCCCAGATAACCTGAGGGATACAAGCGATGACCTCATTAAAACCTCCCATGGACAGACCAAGGTCCACTCAGCGAAGAAAGACATTTGGTTTTATTGAACAGCACCCTTAAAACAGAAACTGGAGTTCAATCTCCATGGTGATAGGAAGAAACTCAAGTTGAAACAACACGTCTGTGGTTCACAGATAGCATGCCCAAAGGACTGAAAATAGGAAGAAAGGGGAACCATTGTTGTTTGAATTAATGGGTACCATGAACCCTGGAGGAAGCAGAACAGCTCAAAGTATTAGAGGGCTATTTAGGGTAGAGGAAGTCATGTTATCCATCTAGACGCATCCACCATAAGCACCGTCCGAGCTGAAATGATATAAAATGATCTTCAGTAAGGATGGGGTCTGTCTCTGCTTGGCTTTTGTAGAATGTAGAACTTCCTACTAAGGATATATATCTCTCTAAATATCATATGGGGTCCTCCCTAGACAGATGCTCAGACCTGCATCTCTTACAGAATTGACACTTTATGATTTTCTATTAGGAAAGAAGGTGGAATTTGCTGGTGGTTCTAAAATGGATGATAACCAGAAGTTGTTGAAGGCCTAAATCATGTTGTTTCACTGCCTCCTCATTCCCACTCCTTACACACTTAATTTACATACTGCAAACAGCATGTACTGTCACATTCTCTTTATTCTACTTCTTACTATTACTGGGGATGTCTTTGTTGCAGGTTCCTCTTGGGGGAAATCCAGGAACACAGGGAATGTATGAGGGTAATATAGTAAATCTGGAACCTTATAAACCATCTCAGAGATAGATGGATTACATACATTTTACAAAACATGAGGGTGTATTTTTTCTGCTGAAAGGTAGTTAAGATCTTATGCTCAATTACTCCAGTTTTCCTTACCTTTGTTCCTGCTTTCCCGTGAGGCTGCTCTATGTATTTATGAAATGATTTTCTGGTGCTTGTTTTGTGATAGTTGTTCAAATGATTCAGAGTACCTCTCGAGCCTCATGTGCTCCTAAAGCTAATTCTTACAGATGCGAAAGGAGTCAAATTGTGCGAAAAGATGTGCCATATATCTACCCTTTAAAACGATACTACAATATATATTCTTTAATGTTTTTACATTTATTTAAAAGTTATATGTTTAAATGTTATATATACACACGTATGCATATATACATATACATGTATGTGTGTGTGTGTGTGTGTTCTCATTATTATCCGGGCAATTATTTACATGGATACTACATTTCTAACTTTGAGCTTCTGCCTCTAGGCTCAGGAACTCCATAATTCACCAACCTCTGTCCCCCACCAAGATTCTCTTATATCTAGTGCCTGAAATAGTGAGGTATTTCAGAATCTGTATAATAAAATACCATCGTATCTTGAAATTCCATTTCCCTTGCTTCAGTGGACCACTCCCAGTGTTAGGAATGTGACTTATGTAGTGAGACAGAATGAGTGTGTATCAGTAGTAAAACTAAAACATACCGCCCCCCCCCCCCATTTTTACTGTGAGGGATCGTAAATGCGGGTTTCCAGAAGGGACATTAGCCCAAGCCTTCTTTATCTGCATTCAAATGGAAGACATTTAAAGTCTGTGATAGATACTAGCAAACTAGCTTCCAGTAATGGTCTTCTGCATTTGGTGTACAATAAAATACATTTTTTTCTTGTCACAGAATCAAGACTCATTCACAGCAAGACTTATCTTATTCCATATTTTGTAGTAGATTTGGAACTTACCTCCTGGTGATAAAGGGACTTCCTGAGGAGGGCACAGAGTGGGAGAACAGTGTGTCGTTCATGCTGGTTACAGGTCTGGGAGGCCTAAAAGAAAGTACAGTGTGTGTGTGTGGAAAGTTAAAGCAAAGGAAAGACACAAATGACAAACTGCCATCCCCTAAAGAAAGAGGATAGGAAAAGCACAGTTGTACCCAGAATCCCCTTATTCAAGATCAACGTGAAAGTTTATATGCTCTTTTAAAGTTACATTTCTTCGAGAATATAAAGACTCAATTAGACACTGGAGCAAAGCTCTAGAGAACATGAGAATGTTGATCCAGCAATGCTGAGTCTTGGTGTTTCCCTGAGTTGTGTTCTTGGATGGATAAAGGATTTTGAAGAAGACGATATCCTTATTTCTATTATTTTCTAAAGGGAGAGATTTGGAAAACAAGAGTTTCAAAATCTACATGGTTTGGCAAGGGGAGGATTCCCCAGCCTTTAGAACTCCCTTCTGTGTGGCATTCGTCTCAACTATTCCTGCAAGGACACAGCACAAGGACAGAGGGTGGGACTCTATTTTGCCTTATTTTTCTTCATTCTAAGTGAAGATGCAAGGAAGCAGTACATTTCTACTATTTAGCTGATGCATATGATAAAGTATATGATATAAGGCAATGTACAACCTTCACTTTGTTCATATGATATTGCCCTACACACCCATTGCATTATGTCTGTCTTCCCCAGTCTTCATTTCATCCTTCATCATTCAAACTTTCTTTATCCTGAATATCTCAGTTTAGATAAAAGTATAGGGCCAAGATCCCTAACATCTCAAAAAAAAATCCCTAATATCTCATCTTCAAGCATTTTTTAGTTTTAGGTTTAGTGTGAGATACAAAATGGGGCAAGGACAGGGAATTCAAGAGTTCAGAAGATGAACCACAAGCCAGAGGGTCATCCCGCATCAGAGGAAATGTTAACTTCACTATGATTCTGTTGAAGCATGCTCTGATCTTGCTTTATCTCCAGGCAATGAGAAAGCATGTAGATTTGAAATGCTTTCCAGCTAGATTGGGAATTTACTTTATTGAATCAGACCACTGCAATTGAGGTTTCTTAGCAAATGGCTTTGTGTTGAACTTGGGCCACAAAATGACTTGTCTTGGCACCTGGTGCTAGCTTTCTCCATAACCAAATGGTAAATTGTCTTTTCCAATCCATAGGATACCTTGGGAATACTAAACTTGTTTACTCTAGCCCAAAGAAATAGCTTTAGAAGACTAAGTCACAGGAACCTGGTGTGAAATTTTCATTCTGGGATCAAATCTTTCTTTCTGGATCAGAGATCATTAAAACATAAAAGAAAGTTTTCATCACTTCTTACAAACTAAAAAAGTGAAGCTCAAGAATTAGTTTTAACTAGTCTTATATTTTGTGATTCTGTCTTTATAAGTACACGGGGGACTATTGAACTACTTACCAAGTATCACTTTTGGCAGCAAAAAAAAAAAAAAATTGAACAGAGTAAAGACTGTTGTTAATCATGGCAACATTTAGAAGCAATACAATAATGAAGAACAAATGCCAAAATACCGAAATGTCACCACCTGCTCATTCTTATTTAAGGAATCATTCATGAGTAGCGGTACCTCTTCAATGCTTGTACTTAAAATCCCCTGGCTCTAGTAAGGGAATGGCATGTTCTGTGTCACGTGATTCATTTCCATATGCAAGTCTGTATAAGTGTCTGAGATAGTATCACAACCTGTCTCTTTTGACTAAATCTAAGACTTCTGGAAAATGTTAGTTTAATTATGCAGGCAGACAGCCATTTTCTTTTTTTTTTCTTTGCCTTTTTTTCACACTATCTACTTGGAAATGGAGTCTTAAGAAATATAAATATTTTCTGATTTATTATGAATCAATCAGGCATGAGCCATGCATTTTTGTCTCAAGTTATACCTTTTTTCCTTACAATGATTTTTCCCACTGATTACATTGGACATACTAGAGAACTCATATCAATTTTTTATATAATCACAAACCCACGAAGGCATACATGTTTAAGAAGATTGTATCATTTTCAATGTCTCATCCCAAACACATGGGCTGCATAATATTAACCATATTTCAGCACTGCATAAGGTCATGTAATTACCTTTCAGGTAAACATTTAAAACATGTGATTCCTTTCTGAATAGTATCTTTGAAGAATCTGTACTAATTTGCAAATTGTCTCTCTCCCTAACTCCCCACTTCCTTTGCCTCTCCCTCTTGAACACACAAAAAGGAAAGGCCATGTAAGGATATATCAAGAGGCTGACCATCTGCAAATATAATATTAGATATGGTGAAATGACAGGATAAAAGGACTTGCATGTCATGCATTTTTATAAGATAAATGGAAATTATACCTACATACATTTGGAAGAGGTGCAAATATTCATTAATTTCAAATACGTGGTTAAGGCAGCAGATTCAAAGGGTCTTCTTTGTCAAAGATTAAAACATATATCATTTCTTTTATGTATGTCCTAAGAGTAATCTATAAAGGCTAAATGAGCAACATAGCTCCAAATTGAAAGTCTTAGACTACCCTTTGTCCACTTCCCCAATAATGGCTTGCATACCTGCTTAAAAAAACACAGGTAAAAACTTCTGTACCTACAAATAGAAAAGAAACTCTGTTCTAATACAGACTGGATATTCTTTATCCAGAATTTCTTGAATGCTATTTTAATATATATGTCAGATAACTTTTATTTTAAGGTTTGAACATTTACCCTGATGGACTGTATAGATTATTTAGATTGAAAACTCCTTGGGGAGGCTGGTTAGATATACAGTAATTTTCTTTCAGGAAATGGCAGATTTTGTATAGAGAATCCTGAAACATCTCTGTGGAACACAGACGAAGGCCCTATTGTGGGGCCTCAGGGAGTCATCCAGGGTTAGAGTGCGTGCTGAGCAAGCACAAGCCCTGGATTCCCTTGTTGCACCTATCAGCTTATTGTGGAAATTACACATGCACAATGTAATTCACTTTTATTACATACAGACACAAACACACAGACACAGAGACACTGACTTTTGGACTCAGAGGCTGAGCATTGTCCATGGCTTCATTTTACTCAAGTCTAGCACTCTACCACTTGAGCCACAGCACCACTTCCAGCTTTTTCTGTTTATGTGGTGCTGAGGAATTGAACCCCGGCCTTCATGCATACAAAGCAAGCTAAACCATATTTCCAGCCCAAAGAGAAACTGACTTATGTTCACAGGGTCTCTTTTCCTAAATCCTTCCAGAAGTGGGGAGCAGCATCCTTATTTTGTCTAGTTCAGTACAGTTAGCACAGAGCCACTCTTATCCACATTGTACCTACCCAGCAGCTTGGACTTGAGGCTGCTCTTGTATTTAACTGTTACCAGGTTGGTAGGAAGTGTGACTTGCACACTAGAGGCTTACTCTCATGCATTCTTTTCTTTTGCTACCAAGTTAGTGACTGTGTCCAATAGACTATGTGAAGAAAAGTGGTGACCTCATTACAAACAGCACCTGTGAAGCAAGTTCTGTGAATTGTTGACTCTTTAGCATATTCCCTACATTTACTTGCCTATTTTTAGAAGCATTATTTCCAAAAGCAAGTTAATTGATCACATTCTATAGAATATTTTCTGGAAGTTTGCCCTAGGGCAGCATGTCCCTTGAGATAGGAACACTATTTTCTGTGCCTTGCTGACAGGGTCAGGAATCCCTTAAAGCACACACAGGAGCAATGAACACACCACCATGTGGTATTTAAGTGAAACTCACAGATGTGATGCAACCCAAATGATGTGATGGTATTTGCTTAGACTCATCAGAAGAGAGAGTTACTACTTCATATCACCACAGCACCTGTTAGGAATCATGTTATGTCCTCCCTATCATATGAACTTGTCATAAGCAAATTACTGATATTGGAAACTCTTCAGCTCATAAATGTTAAGCACAGGTGTGGCACAATGGTGGGTCCCAATAAACTAAGGGGGAAAAGATGGTTCTTAAAGGAGGAATTGGAGGAAGCACTTGTTCTAGAGGCTTGTGGAGCACTTCGATGATATTATTTCTAACTGTACTAGGATCAAGTAATCAGCTTCATTTTTGTTTTGAGCTCAGCTTCACAGTAAAGGAAATGTTTCTTCTATTCAAACCTTTTGCTGTGTTGGTGAGGTCTGAGACAGGCTTCAGGGTTCAAGGACTGTGAGAAGTGGCAGGCTGATAGTTGTACCATTCACTGGCCCAACCTTTCTATCACCAAATGCACACATAGTTTAAAGAATTTTTTTTATTTCCTTCTTCAACTTTCCTATTTATAGACTATGTGTTTTTACAATAGGAATCTGGGCACTAAAAAACTCAAAAGCAATATGTAAATTAGCTGGCATCATTAGCATGACTGCTGAGAAAGGAAACAAATGGTTGTTAAATTATGAGCTGAAAGCACATATAATACTAGCATACATTATGATTTAACTTTTTTAGACAATGGTAATTCCATTGATGGTTTACTTCCACTTATGCAAACTATACTAATATATTTTATAACTAACCTTTTTGAATATTTCCTACTTGTTGGTGAATTCTGTTAACATTTTACTTATACAGTTGGGTAGAAACACTGAGGGTAAAATGACAATAGTATTGCTTTAAAAAAATCTTAAAAATTTGGTCTCTGACAAGGGATGTGAAACTGTGTCTGTATGAGTTGCTTGGGACACATATCAAGGGAAAAGATGTGTTTCCTCTGTGTATAGAGATACTCACACGATGTGAGCCAAGTTGAGCGGCTTCTCAGGTTGGTCCGGAAACATGGGGTGCAAAGGTTCACGGCTGGAAGCACAACTCAGGGACTTGCTTAATGCATTCGTTAACTTCTTAGCAGGTGATTTCTGGGAAGGAAAAGAAAAGGTAGGTGTGATAACAGCTAATCTTGCTGAGACATTTTACCAAAAGGTTTACTTAAAAAAAGCCCAGCATTCATTCATTCATTCAAGAACCCCTTTTCTAGCATACTCTATGTCAGGTAGTTTGCACAAGGCTGGGACCAGGCTGTGAGAAACTAAAGTAGCCATTGTACATGGGACACCCAATCTGGGACTTAATTGGCCACTAGAATCCTTCTGGCAAAAACCAAGGGGACAGAGGTCTACTCCCCTGAGGAAGCAATTTCAGATGGGAGAAACAGAAACTGCTAAAGGAGGAATAGATAGGAGACCTTGTTCTAGAGAGGAAAGTAGGAGAGAGGTTATCAAAGTCCTTATATGGCAGAGCAAGGATGGCAAAAAAGGACACAATTTGGACATTTAAATCACAGGGATGACAAGATGAAACCTTGCCCTGGAGGGATTGCTCCCACTTCAGAACAGGAGATGGCTGAGGTGGAAGAACGCTCAGAAGCAGAGAGAGGAGCTGAAGGTTTTTATAGAAATAAAGCAATCAAGGTAGAAGATGTTTTTGGTGTGGCCCAATACATCTCATTAGAAGTAAAACCAGAAACTGCAACCTTTATTTTTTGAGTCTGAAATCCACATTCTTTGTAGAGTGTCATACTACTGCTTTTCTTTGGGTTGGTGGGATATTAATCTTCATATATTACCATCAAAATTGTAAGAATAAACTCCTAATAGCAGAATATCATATCTACATAGTGAGTTGATATTTTCCTGTCCATAGGAGCAGTGCATAATTTTGTCATTTTCTTTTACACTTGGGGGTCATGATTGATAGCATAATAAAGTGACTTTTGTTGGCAAAGTAGCAGGATATAAAAATAAACCCTCAAAAATCAATGGTCTTTCTATATGCCAAAGACCTGAAGACTGAGACCAAAATCAGGAAAGCAATTCCTTTTGCAATAGCCTCAAAAAACAAAAAATACCTAGGAATAACCTTAACCAAAGAAGCGAAATACCTCTATGATGAGAACTTTAAAAACATGAAAAACAAAATTAAGGCAGAACTAAGGAAATGAAAAAACTTCCCATGCTCCTGGATTGGGAGGATTAATATTGTCAAAATGGCAATATTGCCAAAGGCCATCAACAAATTCAATGCAATACCCATTAATATCCCAACACCATTTTTTAATGAAAGAGAGGAAGCAATCCAGAAATTCATATGGAACAATAAAAGACTGCAAATAGCAAAAACAATCCTAAGCAGAAAGAACAGTGCTGAAGGAATTTCAATACCAAACATCAAGCTGTATTACAAAGCTATAGTAATAAAAACAGCTTGATTTTGGCACAGGAACAGGCCTGAAGACCAATGGAACAGAATTGAAGACCCAGAAATGAACCTGCAGAACTATACCTACTTAATCTTTGATAAAGGAGCCAAAAAAATAGAATGGAAGAAAGACAGCCTCTTTAACAAATGGTGCTGGCAAAACTGGTTCAACACCTGCAACAAACTAAAACTAGATCCTTATATATCACCCTGCACCAAAATCAATTCCAAATGGATGAAAGACCTCGAAATAAAAACAGATACCCTGAAAACACTAAAGGAAGGAGTAGGAGAAACACTTGGGCTCCTTGGCATAGGATGAAACTTCCTTAATAAAGACCCAGAAATGCTACAAATCAAAGAAAGGTTGGACAAATGGGACTGCATCAAACTGAAGAGCTTCTGCAGGGCAAAGGACATAGCTTGCAAGATAAACAGAAAGCCCACAGATTGGGAAAAGATCTTTATCGGCCATACAATGGACAAAGGCCTCATATCTAAAATATATGCAGAACTAAAAAAAATTAAATTCCTCCAAAACAAAACCTCAAAGAACCAACAGCCCCCTCATCAAGTGGGCTAAAGACTGAAAAAGAGACTTCTCTGATGAGGAAAGGAGAATGGCCAAGAGACATTTGAAAAAGTGCTCTACATCACTGGCCATAAAAGAAATGCAAATCAAAACAACATTGAGATTCCACCTCACCCCAGTAAGAATGTCCTATATCAAGAAAACTAACAATAACAAATGTTGGAGGGGATGTGGCCAAAAGGGAACCCTACTTCATTGTTGGTGGGAATGTAAACTGGTTCAGCCACTCTGGAAAGCGGTATGGAGATTCCTCAGAAGGCTAAACATAGAGCTCCCCTATGACCCAGCAGCCCCACTTTTGGGCATTTATCCAAAAGACCACAAACAAGAATACACTAAAGCCACCAGCACAACAATGTTCATCGCAGCACAATTTGTCATAGCTAAAATATAGAACCAACCCAGCGGCCCCTCAGTAGTCGAATGGATCAGGAAAATGTGGTACATATAGACAATGGAATTTTATGCCTCTATCAGAAAGAATGACATTTCCCCATTCATAAGGAAATGGAAGAATTTGGAAAAAATTATACTAAGTGAAGTGAGCCAGACCCAAAGAAACATGGACTGTATGGTTTCCCTCATAGGGAATAATTAGCACAGGTTTAGGCTAGTCACAGCAGAGGATCACAAGAGCCCAATAGCTATGCCCTTATGAATGCATAAGATGATGCTAAGTGAACTCCATGTTATGGAAATGAGTGTCATATCACTGTTGTAATTATTTTCAACATGCCATGTGAAACAGTAGCTTCATTTGTTGTTCTTGTATCCCCTTCCTGTGATTGTCTCCGTGCTATCACTGTATCTCATCTGAGTACCCTGGATACTGTATATACTGGTATTAGAACTTGGGAAGTGAAAGGGAATATCAAAATTGAGAGACAAAGGATAAAAAGACAAATGACTCCAAAAGCAATACTTGCAAAACCATTAGTTGTAAATCAACTGAACAACTCATGGGGGGAGAGGGAAAGGGGGAGGGGGGAATGAGGGAAGGGGTAACAAATAGTGCAAGAAATGTACCCATGGCTTAACATATGAAACTGTAAAAAAAGTATATAAAAGAGTGACTTTTGTCCTCAATTATCTTCAATTAATAACCAGAAGTGGAGCCGTGGCTCAAAGTGGTAGAGCATGAGCCTTGAGGAGAAAAGCACCCAGACCTTGAGTCCAAGCCCTCCTCCCCAACTGAAAACAATAAAACAACAACAGCAACAAAAACAACTAGATCCCATCCCAGCGCAGAAAAATACTTGAGCACATGCATAAGAGCAACACTGCCAGGACTTTTCTTTGAGTTCAGTGATGTCAGACAGCCACAAACCACTGAAAGCACAGACACATCAAGATCAGATTCCTATTGAGCTGTGCCACGTATTTCTGGGCAAATGTCTATCAACTTTATCAAGCTGATTACACACTATTCACAAAAAGATCATTTGTTAATATGACCACACTTTCTCCTCTTCATTCTCTGCAATAAATGTAACAGAACTCTCATACATCTGTCCTTAATATGTCAGTCATACTCTTACAAGAATTCAAGGATCTATGAAAAATGAAATGAACAATATTTTCCACAAAAACAAAACAAAACTTGGAATGTACTTACATAACTTACTGTGAAAATAAGCCTATGTCCCTAAGCTGTAGTTGTTCAGTTATTTAAGTAAATACTGACTGGTCTATGTTTCAATAAGTAGCACAGTTTGAGTCTTCCTCTATTTTAAGCCTCAGGAAGCTACTCTGGGCTCAGCTAGTATAAGCAAGGGATCCAACTGGATGGAGGATGACAGAGAAGATAGAAGAAATGTTAGACTTGGAGTGGAAGTGAAGTTTGTCCCTTGTCACCATCCTCGATACTCCCTTTCACTGGGAACGACAATCACACACCCACTTTTAAGTATTACCCAGCGTTGCGTCTCTTACCCATGATGTGTACTCTTTCATTTGGTGCTGGTTGCTATGGGAACCTCCTGCATGGCCCCTCCAGAAGCAGTCCTGACAGAGCTGGTAATTGTGACATTGTTGGCATCGGTAGCGAAATCCCATCATACTTTCACTGTGGCAGTAAGAACACTCAACTGGGTGGAAGACTAAAAAAAGAAAACAAAAAGAAACAAAACAGGAAAACAAAGTAAGAGCCAGAAGAAGGAAAAATGCAGCTTGGAAGGAATTAGAGCTTTCTGCCACATGCCATGAATTCAAATCATATAGTCAAATTTAGCTGAGGAAGCTTTTAGTTTGTTCCTAGAACCTCACCAGCCTTTTCAAGCATGCATGTCAGGGTGGAAGCAATGAAACAGGATGGGGAATGGGTGTGCTTTTAACAGCACTCATTTCTGTAAGGTCACTTGCTCTTTTGGCTCCCATCTCTTACACTACAAGAATTGGAGTTATGCAACCTGACTGTCTTTCCTTCAAATGCTTTCTCTCTGTTAGACCAGCACTGGTCATTAAGACTCTGAAGCAGGATGGAATAGTTGTACAGAGCGAATTTTAATAAAATGTAAAAATGACAGGAAGGTGCAGAGAAACTGGATGAGAGAATTGAAATGTCATTTAAAGTGAAGTGGCTATAGTTTATTTAATGAGTGACATTGATTTCATCTCAAAGCTATACATTTTTTTAATTTTCCAAAGCAGATGGATGGGACCCTAAAATATATGTAAATCATCTGAGCACTGTTCTAATCCAGAGAGTTCACAGACATAATTTTCTTCAGTAAAATATTAGAATTACAAAGCAGGCAAGGTAGAATATTTGAGATTGGAAGCTAATGAGTGATCAGGTGGTGTTCTGCATGTTGTGAGCTAAAGATTGTAAAACAATAGTTATCACTATTTTTTCCTTTGGTAAAACTCAGGAAATATAATGGAACTAAGAGTAAATGGAATTATGAAATCAAGAGTGAAAACAAGAACACAGCCTGTTCTGGTGTGCTGTCTTCTCAACAAGCACAGCATGTTCTGCTTTGGGGCTGTGGATAAAGACAAGCAGGAGCAATGGATCTGGAGTAACTGCTCTGGGACAGGTGCCTATGAACCCGGTTTTCTACAGCTAGAAATTCTGAGACAGCAGGAATGCAATGATGGCTTTCTGATTAGAGAGTGACCTGGATCTTAGCAATCAAAACCCGTGTGACAGCCTACTGTATATCTAGATTGCATGTTGCTTTTGCAAATGAATGAGAGGCATTAACAAAAAAAAGTCTGTGACTATTAGCAGTTGTGAAGAAACTAGTTAATCCATTCTTTCAATTGTGTCCATTAGCAAAATAGGATACCTTCATAATTTTGAACTAAGAGATAATAAAGACAGAGAGATTTCTGAATGAGTTTAAAATGAAACACGGTACAGGCTTAGTGTATAGTGAGGACATTTCAGATCTTAAAATTCTAGTAAGAGACATATGACAAAATGTTTTTTACTCAAGCCCTAGTCTTGCCATGGTCCTATAAAGCTTTATTAATGGACTGAAGGCAGGTTGGATCTATCCTGAGCAAACTAAGAATCACAAATTAGACTTCCCTTAAATTCTGATATGGGCTTAATATCTGAAGGGACTATGATTTAATTTCAATAATTCAAAAATTGCCTTTAAATGGAAAGATTTGGAAAAAAAATTATACTAAGTGAAGTGATCCAACCCAAAGAAACATTGACTCTATGTTTTTCCTCATTGGTAATAATTACTATATGTCTAGGATAGTCCTAGCAGATAGTCACAATAGCTCAATGGCTATGTACATATGATCAAATAAGATGATGCTAAACAAAATGTATTCCAAGTTATGGAAACAAGTGGTATATCATTGTTGTTTTGATTTTTAATGCACAATGTGAAATTATTTCTTTGGTTTATCTTGCTTATGGTTTAGCCCCTGTTGTTACTGTATTTGATTTTGGTACCCTGGGTAGCGTGTATTTGTTTGTTTGAATCAGGGAAGGGAAGAAGAACATCAAAATGGTGAGACAAAAGGTAAAAGGCAAACCAATGCAACAACAATACTTACAAAACAATATGTTATAAACGTGGGGGAGAAGGGTGTTGGAAATATGTACAACGTGGGGAGAAGGGTGTTGGGAAGGAGGGAGGGTGGGAGAAAAATGAGGGAGGGAGTAACACGTTTGACAAGAAATGTACTTACTACCTTATGTATGTAACTGTAAGCCCTCTGTACATCATCTTGACAGCAAAAGTTAAAAAAAAATTCCTTTACTTACTAGCAACTAACTACTTACCATTTTCAACATTTGCCAGACGATGCAGGAGAGGCAACCAGACCAGACACTGTGGGGGAGGGTCTGACATCAGCGTGTCCAAAAAACCATTTAATGTGACTTTTTTCTGAAAAAAAGAATCATTAAAAAATTTAGGATGGAGAATAATTCTAATTTATCAATTGCCTAAAGACCATTTTAGAGCTGGGCACCAGTGGCTCATACCTTTTATCCTAGCTGATACTCAGGAGGCTTCGATCTGAGGGTCACAGCTCAAAGCTAGCCTGCATAGGAAAGTCCATGAGACTCTTTTCTCTAACCACCAAAAACTCAGAAGTACAGCTGTGGCTCAAGTGGTAGAGCATGACTGTTGATTAAAAAAGTGAGGGGACAGCACCCAGGCCCTCAGTGTGCCCCAATAAGGGCATACATAAGAAGAAAATGCCATTTGAGATGGGTGAAGTAAGGTATTCAGTTAACCTCTTATGTGTAAAGAAACAACTTGCTAAGTATGTTATGAAACTAGTTCAAAATCACGACATCAATTTTTTTAAAAACACCAATCATATGCAAGATTGGATCTTCTCCATCAAGGCTGAATCAAAAACAACACTAGCTGAAAAATGATTCCAAGAGCATACTTTCACGTGGAAGCAACAAGCAAAGATGAATGATACAAATTTCCATAGACTGTTACTCAATAGTGCATCATTGTACTTTCTACAATTTCCCCATCAATGGTCTTCTAACTATGTGAATAACTTCACTTTCAAACTTTGCCAACTTGCTTAAGTACGAAATACTTAGTAAGCAATGTGGATGGCTCTACCTTATAAAATCAGAAAGGGAGCCAGGTGTGGTGGTTCACATCTGTAATCTATTGAGGAGGTTGAGAGTGCCAAGATTTTGGTTGATGGCCAGCAAGGAGGAAAAGTCTGTGAGATCACATCTCAACCAATAACAATTTGGGCATGAATAGTTTGGGTCTGTCATCTAAAGTACATGGGAAGTGGAAATAGGATTTTAGTTCAGGAATAAATGGGAGACCCTATTTGAAAAAGCTCAAGTGGTAGAGTGCCTGCCTAACAAAACACAAGGACCTGAGTTCAAATCCCAGCTCACTAAAAGCAAAACAAAATTATGATCATTAAGAGAATGTTAATCATTCTTTTAAAGTTTAAAAAAATAAAACTAAGGTTAAAATATTTCTTTATATAGCCTTCCTCTCACTTCTATCTACTTCTAACTCTTCATCCTGATTCTTTCTGATATAGAAAATGAATGTGTTATGGGTTTATTTTAAAAATGAAAAAAAGTGTTACATTTAATGTATGTATCATATCAGTATGAATAACAAAAAGTACATGTTCAGATGTGGAAATCACTACTTTATTTAAACTAGAACATCAAAGTGGATGGGTATACTGTCATGCTTGGCTCATGACTGTTATTTTGACATATATAAATATCTCATCATTTTGGTTATATGCATGATGATGTAATGGAACAATCTACAGGATATTGGAAAAAAGATGTTTTAACACAATAATAAACTTTTTTTCTGATCAGATCCCATTAAGTTAAAAGAAAAATCGAGGCAGAGAGAAAAATACTGAATGAGGTCACTCGTGGAAGATTAAACAGTGGATTGAAGAGAAATTCATAGAACAGTGGTTCTCAAGGGGCTGGAAGGGTAGGGAGGAGGAGAGATAATGGGTGTCCAACTTAGGTAGAGAGAATACAAACTTCATAGAGAAGTTTCTGAAAGAGTAACATGTTGGGGCAGGAATACATAAGATCACGTAAGCCTACTGGGCATGGGGGAATGGGGTAGGACGGTAGGGAGGGTTAGAAAGTGGTCCCCCAGCTGAGATAACACAGAAGTGGAGTTAGAATTTGGTACAGCAAACCATGTCTTCTTTTCTAATCTTATGGGTACATTTATGAGTCTACTTAAGTTCTTGATCACAGGGAAGCTTGCTGTGGCTTTGACTCCCGGATCACCAAGTAAATCAGCGTGGTTTTCCTGAGGTGGCTATGTACTGATTACCTCCCCTCCCCTCCCCTCCTCTCCCTTTCCCTCCCTATCCCTTCCCATTTCCTGGCATGTCTTGTCCTGTCCTTTCTTCCTTCCTTTTTTTTGTGTATGTGTTTATCCTAGGACTTGAAACTCAGGGCCTGGGAGCTGTATTTGAGCTTTTGTACTTAAAGCTAGTATTCTACCACTTGAGCTACAGCTCCACTTCTGGCCTTTTGTGGTTAATTGGAGATAAGAGTCTTAGACCTTTCCTGTCCAGGATGACTTTGAACTGTGAACCTCAGATCTCAGTTTCCTAAACAGCTTGAAATACAAGCCTGAGCCAGCAGCACCTGGCTGATTTCTTGCAGGAGTCTCTTCAGGGATGTAATATTTTTGTGTGATTTTTATTTCAGTGGTCTCTTTATAGAGTATAACTGGTTTGTTATTGACTAAGGCTATCTAATGTGTAATTTTCTTCAGCAGTTAGGTTTAAACTCAGGATCTTATAAGTGCTCTACCATTTGAGCTGGGTGTCATGTTTTGCCCAAGTTGGCCTCAAACCACTGTCCTCCTATTTCTACCTCCTGAGCAATTGTGGTTAAGGGCATGTACCACCACGCCTGCTAAAATGTATGGGTTTATAAACTATCACTGTGCTATGTTAGTCTTTCCTGCACATCAGAGAGGTGCAAACTGTAGAGGCCCCCCCCAACTCCCCACAAAGTAAGCACTTTCCCTTGTGCACATTTAGTTGTTAAAACACAGCATTTGGAACCTTAAGTATATTATGTCATTGCAGACTTAGGTAGCTGTACTACCATCACTTGGGTTAGCTAGATCAAAATTACATGTTGGGTGACTCCTTTCTTCTCTCTTTTTCTGAATACTGCTAACATTTGGTGATGGGTTAGCCACATAGAGGACTGAGTAAAAATACTAGCCCTTTGTAGAGTACAGTGATGATAATAATGATACTGAAAGTGTCGTATGTTGTAGATCAAATTAGACAACAGAAGTAATTTGTATGATACCTGCCTAATGGCCAGTGAAGGCCAGTTTTATAATTATCCAGATGTGTTAGTTATGGCTCAGAGGTCATATGGCAAAGGCTGGACATTACCATAAAGAAGAATTGGTCTAGGCATCTGTGATTGGGAATGACACGCAGAAGGAGAACAATAAGAATTTGAGAGCTATTTTCTTTAAAATGTTACCTGTTGTGAGAAACAAGATCTAGCTGATTGTTCTGTATAACCAAATGAGGGACCTTCAAAAACTGCTGTGGGCAGCTTGAGAACTTCCCGAAGGAATTGGTCATATCGTCCATATACCATCACACCACTGGAGTCAGAAATCATTGAGAAAATATCTAAAAGAAAAGAGAGGATGGAGGCATTTGTTTATTCACTTGAACATTCTATAGTTCCAGAATAACATACCTGCTGCAAATAAGAAATGTGGCAGAATAGATATAGTTTTTGTGATATAATAATACAAAAACTAATCTTTGTGTTGAAATATTCATAGCATGGTACTTTCTCTAGTGTCTTTTTTGTAGATGATTTTAGCCCATAGCATTAACTGGTAATTTGGGAAAAATTAACATATTTTGATGACAGAAAGCATTATGGTTTTGCTCTGAGGCTAAATGATCAACTCATACATAACTCAATTGTCTTTGTAAATATACTGATGCCATTTGGATAGACACAATGATAATTTCATTGCAAAGGTGGAGTGTGTGAGTGTGTGTGTGTGTGTGTGTGTGTGTGTGTGTTAATCTAGTTAGCAAGTGAGCCATCTATATTATTACTAAAACTATTGTGTTTTGGTTTCTGGTATCTACAATGTGAAAGATTCAGTAGGGATAAAGTTGTCATAAAACACTTGATTAACTTCTCAGAAGCATGAAACTTTCCATAAATCAAAGTATTAAGGGTAGAAGGCATTTGATTTATGAGGAAGGGGTTTCAGAGTCGTGTGGTGAAGAGGAAACTTGACCCTATGGAAATTTGTGGGTAATCAATGAGGTAAAGTCAGGGTCTTGGATTATCCTCCCAAGTGTTCCTGGCTTCATTGAGCCCCTGATCTTCCATTTGTGCTCTTACTAAATTTTAATGACATATTTTCTCAAGATGCTTCATGATGCTCTTTGGAAATCACTATTAGAATGAAAGGATTTGTATTGGTTTAACCAGATTGTTGTTAGTCCAGCACAACAACTGGGATCGAATCAATAAGAACAATATGCTACCTTTGCTCATTTTTGGGGTTCAATTTTTTTTTTTTTTTTTTTTTTTTTTTTTGGCCAGTCCTGGGCCTTGGACTCAGGGCCTGAGCACTGTCCCTGGCTTCTTCCCGCTCAAGGCTAGTACTCTGCCACTTGAGCCACAGCGCCGCTTCTGGCCGTTTTCTGTATATGTGGTGCTGGGGAATCGAACCTAGAGCCTCGTGTATCCGAGGCAGGCACTCTTGCCACTAGGCTATATCCCCAGCCCTGGGGTTCAATTTTTAAGGTCAAAGTGTAATTGAAGATATTGCTATCTAAACTAAAAGAAGTTTTCTCTTGTCCACTTTTGCAATGTTATTTACTTCATGAAATTTATTTTGTGTTTCATTAAAGCTAGTTAACAAATAAAAATGGAGCTACCAATAGCAAAAACAGTCCCAAAGATAAAACTAAAGAATCTCATCAGAAGAGAGAAAAAAGAGACCTAGGCAAAGGGAATTGACTTTGTTAGGAAAGCTGCCATCTTATTGGTTTTATGGCAGGATGGCTGGTTATAATAGGGTCATCCTCATTATCTTCTAGGCATTGCTTTTTCTATCCAAGCCACATTCTCAAACATGATACAGTGAAAGGATTTCAGCAGCATCTCTCACTAGAGGAAAAAAGTATAAGTAGTTTCAATGGTGATCTTCCATATACATGAAGGTAATAGTAACTTTCTTTGTGTTGAGTAAGGACTGCTAAGCAATAGACAAACAAGGGCTGCATCACTGGGATTAACTGGAAGTGGCTGTTAATAGCTACTCTGATTTTTTAAAAATGAGGACAAAAAGATTATGCGTTTGTAACTGTATAATATGCTTGCAATATAGTAGTGTGTGTGTGTGTGTGTGTGTGTGTGTATAGTAGAGGATTATTTCAAAGATTAAACTAGTTAGTAGAAGTAAAATGCTCAGAATGATCCTTGACATACAGAGCATCACCTAAACATTTTAGATATTTATTATGAATTTCATATTGTCTGAATCTGTTTTTGATTTTAGGCTTTGCTTCCCTAATGGAAATTTTCTATAAGGTTCCAAATTATTTTCTAAATCTATAGAATCACATAGAACAATAGATACTTTAGAAACATTTCTATTCAATGATGACCAATCTGACATTCCCTAAATGAAACTATACTAAACAATAAGTGTATAGGAAAACTAAAATATCATTCTTGCCCTCTGAGAGGTTTCTGTGTACTGAGCATGACCAAGAAGTCCTCCTTGGTGTGGATAGAGAACTGTAGATGATAACATCCTGGGTTGAATTCCAGGTGAGTTGGGTATATAGGCTGCAGCAAGAACAGTGAGAAGATTATTGAGGAGAAAGGAGTGGTCAAGGGCCACGAGGGAACAGTCAATGAAGATGAAGAGACCAGGCCTTGTGGTAGGGCAGGGCTGCAGCCCAGGCGTGAAGAGTGCTAAGTATGATAAACCTGAATATCTTCAAATAGCCCACCGTGGCAAGGAGCTGCAGGGCATACCAGGGACTGGTTTGGAAGTGAGGCTGAACTATGAAGAGCTTTGAAAGCTCTGCTAAGGCGTTTAGATTATATCTGGAGGATGTTGAAGGAACTGAGGAAGGATTGAAAGCATGCTAGTGAGTTAGAAACACTGCCCTGGAGGTAATCGTGGAGGCAGATCAGCCAGTTTACTTATAGAAACTCAGTAAGTGCTGTTTGCCATAATGTGAGGCTTTTGAACAGGGTGGACAATTCCTCTGATTGGCCGTAGAACAGCATAGGCCATTTCAGGCTTACGCAGTGTTCATTCTTGGATCTCAGTAAGATCTTGAGGACTATCCAAGAAGCCTAAGAAAGAGGTTGAAAACAAGAATTCTAATCCATTAAAGTAGCAGTTTCTAATAAGTTGGGTGAAGAATTAAACAGAAAACGAGTGCCTTAGGCCATTTCTGTTTAAGTGGACAAGATGCCTGCAGGGGGCGCCACTTTCTCCTTAAGCTGGGACAAGGATGCCCAAGGAGTTCTATGGTGAATGTCCCACATATGAGTATACTAGTTGTCCCTTTTATAAATGTATTTTAAGGTGTTAAAAATATAAGCTTCGATTTTTCTGTTTTCTCCTTTTAAAAATTTCAAGCAATTATTCTTGCTGAAATTCTCTCTGCCCTGTTCTCTCCAACAACAACAACAAAAAAAAAAAAATGAGGCTGGTTGGAACAAACTAAATATGCTTTACCGGTAAGCACAAAACTAGAAAAAAAAGCACATGCCAAATAAGCACAGCTGGCATATTGGCTTAAAGTGAATTAAAATTTTTTTATGGAAGGAAAAATAAAACTATCAAACCTTGAAATATTCCATATCCTTTCATTTTCCTTGTTCTTATTATAAAAGTGATGCAGAAAATCATGACCTTGCCTGCCTCATTGCTGAAACGAAGGCCAGCAAAAAGAAGACAATTGACAATACCCAGAATCCCTCTTACCAAACGGCAGCTCCTGCTGTCTTTGAGTGGATGTTCCATAGTTGCTCATCCAGTCAATAATTATTACCATTCAAACTAGAAATATTGGTGCCGAAAGATATAATTTTTGACAAATTGACATTTTGAGGAGCTTCTCTGAGCCAAAGTGATTTCAGTTAAATTGTTTTTGGTCAAATTGCTTTCAACCAACTTACCGGAAAGCCACTAAAGTCATCTTCTTAGGACAATCTATGTGAAGGTAGTCCTTCAGCCAAAATTGGGGATATGTAAGACTGTAATTTAGGTCTGCTTCTCCCAGAGAGGGGAACATGCTGTATCAGGATAATATCATTTGTACGGAATTTGTCAGATGGTGAGGGTTCTTTCCACAAACTGGAGATCCTTATTTCTCCAGTGGGGCCTTGTTCTAGTTGATTCTACCACAGTTCTGCGTAAGACTGATGGGCTTTTGCCAACTGAGAGCAGGCTTGCTTTGCTCTCTGAGTGCTTCTGGAGAAAACTGTAGAGCAGTTACACTGTTTCCTTTGAACTCCTGGGCTTCTAGGACAAATGTGGAGGTTCTGATAAGGGGTAAAGATCTGCTCACAATCAGCTTGAACTTTGTAATTGTGCCAACACTCTTAGTTGCTTGTCTAACAATGTTTTGCTTTGTCTTTGGCCCCCACCTTTGTTCCTGGAGTAAAGGAAGAGTCTAGGACATGGAAGTGGCTTACACAGGCCCACTGTGGTCAGCCATAACTTTCTCCATACCAGTAACTATTTTCATCATTGGTTCAAAATAGGCAAGTGGTCTTAGAGGCTGAGTGATATGAGAGCCTTGGAAATTCTGGGCTGTCCTGCCCCAGGAACCAGGAGATGGGTAACGTCTGATCAGAGGAAGGAGGAGAAGAGCTTGGTCTCTGTGAAAAGCTTGGAGGGATTCTAACATTTGTAAGATTGGTTTTCTTAAAATCAGTTTCCATTGTAGCAGAGTTGCACAGAGGAATCATGCTGGCCCCATAAAATCAGTTTCCACCTCAATTGTTTTAATAGTAAGTACTCTCTTACTGAATAGTGGGGACTCTCCTTTTAATGTAATATTGGATATATATATGTATATATGGAAATGCTTATTAAATTTTTTTATGTTTATCTATTGTCTTCTAGGTCTTCTTGGTCTGGTTCAGTTCATTATGGGAAAAGTTCCCTGCCCAGCCTAACTGAAGAAACTGCCTCCTGGATAACTCCAAAGCCACTTTGCTCAATAAGGCTTTTGCTTCCAGCACCTTCTATTTACAAGTTTGTTTGTTTTTTTTCAGATAAGCACTCAGGTAGTTTGTTTCCTTCCTTCCTTCCTTCCTTCCTTCCTTCCTTCCTTCCTTCCTTCCTTCCTTCCTTCCCCTCCCTCCCCTCCCTCCCTCCCTCCCTCCCTCCCTCCCTCCCCCCCCCTCCCTCCCTTCCTTCTTCCCTTCCTTCCTTCCTCCCTCTCCCTCCCTCCCTCCCTCCCTTCCTCCCTTCCTTCCTTTCTTCCTTCCTTCTTTCCTTTAGTATCCAAGGCTAACACTCTTCACAGCTCCACTTTCTGGCTGTGTGTGTGTGTGTGTGTGTGTGTGTGTGTGTGTGTGTGTGTGTGTGTATGTTTAATTGGAGATGAATGGACTTTTCTGTCCTGGTTAGCTTTGAATCTGGATCCTCAGATCTCAGCCTCCTTAGCAGCTAGTATTACAGGCATCTTGTAGGTAGACCAGACATGACTAACATGGAGCTTCTCACTGGCTTCTCTGAATCTTCTAACTCTTCCATGGAAGGAAATCTCTGGAAGTGAAGGGATAACCTGGGCCTTGTAGTCCCTTTCCTGTATCTATTGGAGCAATGAGAAAACTCTTCCTAGCAGCAGGTCTGGGAAAATTTCAAAGGAGCAGAGTTTTTGTTTCGGAACCTTCTATGTTACCCTCTTGACAATAATGAAGAACTTACACTCAGAGGTTAACAGGCAACAGGGGGAAAAAAAAGAGGCTCATGGCTGTGAGTCAGAGGGCTGCAGCTAAGAGGGACACTACAGGTATTTAATAAAACTCCCAAACTTAGTGTGTGGAAAGAAACTTTCCACTCAAGAAATGGCCTACAGCATGTCTATGCCCTTTCTAGCACAGCATCACAATCTAAAATCATAATGTACAGGGTAAGGGAAAGGGCTAAATGGCACATTTGTTTTAAAGGACTACATCAACATCATTTTAAGTTAGCTAAAAATGAAAGTTCTTACTCCCTATTTTCACTCTAGGTCTACTGGGCAGAGATTCTGCAGGTGGAATCTAAATGTCTAGATGTTTTTAAAGCCCTCTAGGTGATTTTGAGGCAGTCTAAATGTGAGGACAATCAATGCAGGAAAAAAAATCAGGGTTCGAATGTTGGTACTATTTTAGCTGTGCTATTTGCTTTAATAACCTAGGCCTCACATTTCTTTTTACCTAAAACAAGCAACCAACCACCACCACCACCAACTAAAAAACCCACTCAATGTGTCTTTGGTTAACAGACTATGCCACATTTAGTGATAAAATGTACATGAAATTCCACATTCATTCAGTATTATTTAGCTGTCACATTTGTATTGGCATCGGTTAATTTTGTCTATGGGTCTCTGTATATTCCTGTGTCTATCTTCTGGCTATGTCTGCTTTGGAATCTTTAGGGTTCCCATTGAATGAGTAGCATTGACTGAGGAGAAAGAAGAGATGGGTCAGGAACTTTGGTTTTTACAGTACTTAAGGGGGAGGGCATCTGACCTATTTAGACTCCAAGTCTATAATGATAAGTTTCATGTAAAGTAGTACAGTAGAATGAGCTAGAGAGAGTGTTTGTCTGGCTTACCTATGGCAAAGAACTTAGTTGGAGATACTCCACAAGTTATAAATAATCATAATACATAACCAGAGTTAAACACTAGCTTCGTTAACAGTTACCTAATAGGAAAAGAAGTCTATGACAAAATCCAATGATCCAAGAAGACTGAGTTTCAAGCAGCTCTCACAGGAAAGACACTCATGGGCAGGGGACCATGGCAGGAATAAGGGAGAGGAAATGTGGTGCATGGGAGAGACATGCAAAGAGAGATATAAGGAATAAAAACTTACATCTTAACTTGTCCATGATCTTCCCTCCACACAATGTGGCTAAAGCCATTTTGACAGCAAATACCGAAATTTTACCATGGCCTTCCCTGTTTAATGAAAATAGAAAAGAAAACATGATGTCATTTGGAGAAGCTTTGATAATGAAGTGTGATATTTTCTGTTCTGTAGAATCACAGGGTATGTGGTAGTATGCATTGGGTGAACACATCCATCTTAGAAAACATAGGTGCGATTCAATACACATTTCTGAATGATTGTCTATTCAGTGTTCCTTTACTTCAAGAGTCATAAGGACGTTCCAGTTTATCTTTCATATACGTCACTTGCTCAATACATGGGTTAGTAATTAGAAGAATACACATCAGGTAATTATGAATTTAAACAGCAGAAAAAATTTTGCCCACTTTGGTTTCATAAAATAATTTTTGTACATGATGAGTCTAGTCTCTATAATTTAAACAGGTTTTAGAAACTTCACAATTTGTTCTTAGAACAATTGCTAAATCTGAAGTTAGGGTAACTATGGGGGCTTCCTTTTCTTTTCTTTAAAAAAAATTTATTGTCAAGGTGATGTACAGAAACATTTCTTGTCAACCTTGTTACTTCCTCCCCCATTTTTCTCCTGTCCTCACTCCTCCTCAATTCACCTATCATTTCATACCCTAAATCCAACCATATTTATGTGATAGTTATTTTTGTCAAAGAGAGGTATTTTAAAAAGGTGAAAGTAGAGAGTATTTGAATAGTTCTACTTCTAACCAAATTGACACAAATACACCAAATCTTCATCGATTTAGGAAGCATAATGAACATGTCCATTGCAAAATGTGCCATAAAAGGCATACATACTATAAGAAGTATGATGTTTCAGCAAAATTATTTTACAGTCAGAATAAACTATTTATTTACATACTCTTGGAAATAGAAAGTACCTTGTGTTAGTAATTCATTGCTTTAATAGTTGCTATTTTGAATGATCAAGATACTTAAAATCATGTGGCTAGAAGGCAAATAACATCTGTAATGATAAGGCTTTAGTAACAGAATAAATCATTTGTATGAATAAGATTCCCATGATTGATATATTAGAAGAATGACATATAATGAATAAATTGTATATAGAATAAATCACTTACATGAATAAGATGTCTGTGATTGATGTATTAAAAGAATGAAATACAATAAATAATCCATGCTAGAATTCAGAGAGGGATCATTAGTTATTTGTTTTTGTTGCTGTATGTGACTTACAGTTAGCCAGAATACAATGTTTCTCAACCTGAGCACCACTTTTAAGTACTTGCTTATTGGAAATTTCTATATGGATAGCATATGCTGAACCCAGTGAACTCATGTTCACAGAGCGCTTTCATAGAGTACAGGTCAACCCTAGTCCTAAGAGCTTTTCCTCCCTTACCCTTCTTCTAGTTTTTAGAACCATCATGTATCTTAGCTACTTTAAACCAAATCCTGGATCAGGGGTCATTCTTGATATCCCATTCTTTAATTTCCTACCATTCTGAACATAGCTGCCTCTTAGCTGTGAATTGAATCCATTTTCTTCTGTCTACTTCCAGTGTTATTGTTTCCATCCCCCTTCGATTTAACACTTTAATAACTCCCAAATGATGTCTCTGCTTTCATATTCAGATCACAAATTCGATCACATTATTCCATCCTTTAAAACCCTCATTGCTTCCTTTTGCCCACAGGAAGCAGTCCACCTTTTTTCTCATGGCATACCTAGCCATCTCCTCCAGTCTCCATGGCTATCATTCATTATTGCACTACACACCACAGTCACAGTGTGCAGTCCCTCCTGGTGCCTGACCTCCCCACTACATCTTCCCAGGATCTCTTAATCCACTCTTTAGGACAATAATTCATTCTGCACTCACATGGCTCTGCAGATAGCTTTTCTCTTGAATGGGGAGAGACACTCTACCTTTCACTTTTACCTATTTTATGACACTTACTTGTATTTGACGATATTTACATGTGTGAATGTGACTTGACCCCACACTGAGATGCTTCGGGTGTGGGGGAAAGAAGAGATTGTTCTTCTGAATTCCTAGTGCCCAGTTCTTTCACCTCACAGTTTGTGACATTTTTCATATGGATGAATGGTGCTAAATCATTATAGTAGCTACTCCTGGAATTTTGAAGGCTTTTTCATAAAGTGGTTTACTAACTTTACAGAAGGTGCCTATAATAAAACTTCAATGGTTTTCAAAAAGCCCCCTTATTCACAATTATTCTGCATCCTCTGAATTCCCAATTTCAGAGGTTATTGGAGGTTTCAGACATATTACTCCAGGAAATAATCAGCTCCTTTTCTTAACTGGGAACTTGGTTAAAGTGCTAAGAACTGGGAAGTCCCCACTGATTGGAAGATTAGGGGAAATACAGAAATAGGTTGATTGCAAAATGCACAGACATTGTGGGACTGAGAGAGCAATATAAATTCCTTTCAACAAATCAGAGAGAACAATTTAATTCAAGAGAAAGGACTGAGCACAGATGAGGTTGGCATGAAGAGGTCTCCCAACGATGGAAGGCTGATAGGCCATGAGTGAGTTCTTAAACCTTAGCTTTTAATGAAGAGGATTATAAGAAGATTGCAGTCCTATCTTTTTCTTAGACCCGGAAGACAGATGATATTAAATCAAGAGCCATTGTATCAGAGCTGTTCTGCCAAATTGATACAATAAATCTAGATAAATCACCAAGTGGTGGGTAGCTGAATGAGAACTTGCAGGAACTCAAGGGTGAAATTAGGCCACTGGAATCTAGTTATTCAGGCTAGCATGCCAGATTGTAAATGTGACCCCTGTAGAGAAGGGGAACTCATAGTGGGCAGGGACTGATATGTTGCCAATGATACTGGTTGGGTTCAGACCCCATAACCCCAGATATGGTATGAAGCTTTAATGAGTGACTGATATAATCAACTATACAGTGGAATGGACATATAAGAGATGTAAATACAAATGGTTTTTATTTTTTCCCTCAGGTATATTTTCAGTAGATCTAACAGGATGGAACAAAGGAAGGGAAAAGTATTCAAAAGACCTTTGGCCAAATTCTATATTAAAAACAATTACTTAAATGAAGTGTCATTTGGGACCAGGGTTCCTATCTTTCTGTGAATAAAAATTGGCATTTGACACTGTAACAAGAATAGAGTGACATTGGCACACCTTGAATGGAGAGATGTAAGAGTTATGTTCACCATAAGTCATCATTCATTGGAACCATTTTGATTTATGAGCAATCAGGGAAATCTGTTAGTTGTCTGTAAATGGAAATATTTAAGGTCAGGAGCATGGGGACTGGGAGCTTTGTGCAAAAGAACAAGAAAGTAGCATGAAAAGAAAAAAAAAAGAAAGTAGCATGGTGTCCCAAAATAAATACATATGTTTACAGCAGCACCCCCCTAGGGGTGGGGAGCTGCAACTGTGTAGGAGGTCATCCACAACTCAGGAAGCCGGCTCAGAGATTGATGGATCCCTAATGCTGCAGGCCCGACAGCCTGAATGCAGGGCAATGCAGGAAAGGCACACAGTAAGTCTGTAATGCCTTTTGCGTTTCTGAAAACCTAGGGCAGCACACCTTCAGATTCAATACCACCTCATAAGACAGAATAAGGCTGGATGTGCTTGCCAGTACAGCACACATCTGGCCTACATATGAGAACCATAAACTTTGAAGTCAGTCACGAATATACAGTCACATTGGCTTTTCTTTGTGAATTAATGTTGCTAGTGCAATTGGTAATTTAGCAGTGTAAAAAGCATTGTGTGTGTATTTATATGCATGTGTGTGTGTGTGTGTGTGTGTGTGTGTGTGTGTGTGTGTGTGTGTGCCTGGGGTTTGAACTCAGGGCTTGGGCACTGTCCCCGAGCTTTTTTTGCTTAAGACTACTGTTCTACTGCTTGAGCCACAGCTCTTTTTTTTTTTTTTCTACTTGAGGATAAGAGTCTCATGGACTTTTCTGTCCAGCCTAGCTTTGAACTGCCATCTTCAGATCTCAGCCTCCTGAGTAGCTAGGATTACAGGCATGAGCCACCAGTGCCTGGATATAGCATGCTATTTCTGTGAAAATAATTTATTTTAAAAATAAAATTTTACTTATTGGTGTACAAAGAAGGCACAATGCATAATGCATAATTCATTCATCTCCTCCACTTTTGTTTTCTGCTATAATGGAATATGTTCTGGTTTTAAGTCAATTATCCTGGAGCTCTTGCCTGAACAAAATTTACTGTTCCCACTTGATATCCAGAAAAACCCAATTTAGTTGTTCAGTGATGTTTGATTAACACTCGATAACATATTTCAAAGAGCCAGGTTAATCTAAGAAAATTATCCAAGATATAAACTGAAATTGCTTCAGAAACCAATTCTGAAAAAAATATTTTATTTCTTTTTATTCTTTGTTTTTGAACACTAGAACCTTGTCAGTTTTCCTAGTGGACCACTGATGGGAAGGGGAAAGCAGAGATTGTTTATTCTTCATCTCTCTTTCTCTCTTTCTCTGTGTCTCTTTCTTTCTTTCGACTTGTAGAGTCTGTCTCAGAAATCCATGAGTTGTATTAAAGGTTAATCTGTCATAATAAAGTGAATAGCTTTCTATGTCCTTACAAACAGATAAACTAATTTTTGTCAACTGAAATATGCTTTTATAGGAAAAAGTTACCTGGAAAGACATTCTACTTTTGATAAGGAAAAACAACAACAAAAGATATCAATAATTTCCAGAGCTATAAATTGTCTCAAATTTCCAAGGAAGTTTTCTACTTGAAATTATGAAACTCCCCTGATAAATTTCAGGTCTTTAAAGTAAAATTTAAATTCTGAATAATGTGTTTCCTCATCTCCTTTTCCTATTCCTGTCTCTTCCTTTGTGCCTTTACAATATTGAGGCTTGAACTAACACCCTTGTACTTGCTATAGAAGTGTTCTATCACTTAAGCTACACCTCCAACCTTTTTTTAATTTTGCTATTTTTCAGATAGTCTTGCATCTTCTCTCCGTTCTTTCTTTCCCTCCCTCCCTCCCTTCCTTTCTTCTTTCCCTCCTTCTTTCTTTCCTCTCACTCTCCCTCCCTCCCTCCTTTCATCCCTCCCGCCCTTTCCCTCTCCCTCTCCTTCTCCCCCCTCTCTCTTTCTCTCTCTCCCTCTCCCTCTCTCTTTCTTCCTTTCCTGATATCAGTTTTGGAATGCATTTCTCTTACATTTGCATTTCTCTTTCTCCTCCTGTATAGTTGGGATTATAGATATGAGCCAACCCCAGCTTGTTTTGGTAAGATAGGATTTTGATGATATTTTTGTGGGCTGGCCTCAAGCTTTGATCCTTCTGTCTCCACTTTTCAAGTAGAGATGATTACAGGCATAAGCCACTGTGTCCTGCTTTGTCGCATGGTTTCTTGAACAGGTGGAAAAGAGTACTGAAATCAGAAACTCTTCTCTTCCCTTATATTTTACAAAACTATTTGGTAAATATTTTTTAAATAAGCACAACACTCAAATTATTTTCATCACACCTTTTGGTGGTTTAATTAGCTGAGGATTGCTTCCTTTCTTATACTTCTACAACATGCCTCTATCTGAAAATTATTTTTTAAATCATAGGTATCATCCATTTAGTTGCTCACCAAAAATTTACTGGTATTTTCCCAGAGGTAAAGGATAGGTGGATTAACACATAGAGACTCCTCTTCTCCATTTGCTTATAGTTTACAGGGAAGCAGAATTAATAAGTGGCACACACACACACACACTTAATCTTGTTTGGGGGATTGTGCATTTACCCTATGAGCAAACAGATGCTTTTTATTTGGTTATGGCATCTCTTTGGGCATCCTACAATGTCAATGGCACATCTGGATCAGGTGAGTTTGCCAGGAACTCCAGAATGAGGAGCCAGTACTGTTGGAATGGCTCTCGTGTCCTCTCAAAATTCCATTAGCTACTCATACAAGGTGCTAGTCTAACCAAAGATGAACAACATTTAGAATATCCAATTTATTTTACAATGATGAAAAGGCTTTGGGAAATGATTTTATTGTAGCAGTATGTAGGGATCTTGAGCAGAAGTATTTTTCACCAGAACAAAGTTTGTAGTTTATTAGAGACCCGGATATGGATATTTTGGAATTTAGGTTGTGCTAAGAAAAAACACTCACTGAGCCAAGTAAGCATGTTTTAAACACCTAGTTGTAGTCATATGGATAATAGGAGGAAAGAGGACCTTTATATAACTTTCCCTTTGCTTCTCTGTCACACATTCACAGAAGCTCAAACACTGGCAATTGAACTCACTGGCACACAGGACAATGGTTATGTATACTTTGTAAATATGTAATATCAGGATCTTTAAAAAGTTCAAACTATGTCAGACTTCCAATATCATCCTATATCCCTCAATGTGGTCCTTTTCATCGCAGTGTGTGGGAATAGTGGCTCAGATGGCTCTGCAAGGTATGATATGTCCCCCAGAGAGGAAGCGCCAGGACTTCTGTCCTCTCTGTATAAGACTATCATATGAAAGATCTGTCATTCTGAGTATTTGTCATAAAACTGACTGTAATGTTAACAGTGTAAAACTTAAGTCCAAATGTTTCTCTATCATACCCGACACTTAGGTATTTAAAATGTGCTTACTGGGCCTAGTGAGTATTTTTTTCTTAGCACATCCTAAATGTCAAAATGTCTACAACATGGTCTCTAGTAAACTACAAACTTGGTTCTGGTGGAAAACACTTTCTCAAGATTCCTACATGCTTCTAAAATGGAATCATCCTCCAAAAACTTCTCATCATTGTAAAATAAATTGAAGACAGCCTATAGAAAGCAGATCAAGAACCTGGCTAGGCAATCTGGGTAGAGGCACCCCTCCCGCAGAAGTTCTGTGTCCCTCACCATGGTCTTGAGCAGCATGCATGCAGGCCCCTAGACATCAAGTCTTGGCTCATTGATCTTGAAAGACTTTCATGTGAACTGCCGACTGATTGGACCCCAGAGGTGTGCATTGAAACAGGCACCCAGTCCAAAGGGCTAAATGATGCATGGAGAGCTAGCTGGAGCCTGTGATTAGATCTGGGGACTCCTGTGACCCACAGACTAGCCAGTGAGACACCTTATAAACACCTTTCAATGCAGCCCAGGCAGTGTTGTCCCCAGGGACCCCTACTGTCTAGTGGGAGCTGGCTTATTACTTTCTTCAATAAATCTTTGCCATTTTACTTCTTCTGTGCCCATGGACTCATGCTTTGAGACCATGGAGACAAAGGACCCAATCCAAATATGGCAGTTTTCAGTGTTTCTGTCAGATATGTATAACTGCGACTGACTGGAAAGGCTATGCTCGTGAGCAGAATCTTAATATGCCTAAGAAGTCCTCTACTTTTCTTTATTAAAAGATGTAACAGAAAACACAGAGTTCAATTTAAATCAACTGCTCAAACGAAATGATCTTTGCTCCTTTTACGTCCTTCACTTAGTATGAAGTAATATGCAAGTGATGAAATCTGTCCACGTCTCAGCCTTATCAGCTGCTCAGCTTGGATTATTTTAATAATAATTCAGGGTCAAGTTAGTAAGATTGTTGGCCCACAGTAACTGTTGATGACTCTTAGCTATTATAACTATTATTATTATTTTATTATTATCATCATTAAAGAATTGAATTTAACTTGGCACTAGTTACTCATGTCTGCAATCCTAGCTACTCAGGATTGCAGTTTGATGCCAGCCCAGGCAGGAAAGTCCTGAGAGTTTATCTCCAATTAACCACAAAAGTGGAGCTGTGGCTCTAGTGGTAGAGAGATAGCCTTGAGCACAAAAACTTAGTGACAGCATTCAAGCCCAGAGTTCAAGCCTCAAAACTGGCAAAAGAGAGAGAGAGAAAAATTGGCATTAAAAACACAGTTTCTCTTGCAAATATGAAAATAACAGCACCATTCTACTATGACTTTTGAGTAACTGAATATATATGAAAAAACACACAAACCAAGAGCAATGCCACATAATCTACTTTCTGAGAAACTGTTCTAAGAAGCAAGATATTATTAAATTGAAATATGATGAAGTCAGGTTGAAGCTGGGAGTGTTTCACAGGGAAGTAAGGAGAAAGTAAGAAGTTTGTGAAATTTGAATGACCCATATTGATCATTATGAGCACCTGATGTAAAGGGTACGAATTCATGCAAACAGTACTCAGGCATCTCGATGTCTTGTGATGTCTTTTTTGAGATCAAGAAGAAAGCTTGGTAGTATAGTCTTGTATTTTCTGAGATTAAGAAGAATTTAATCCCAACAAAAGAATAAGAGGAAATAAGAGCTAAGAATGGTCAACCCTCGACTTTGCTCATTAGTTCATTCTTATTCTGGGCATGGTCAAGGGCTGCTCCTATGAAGAAAAAAACGAAACTAGTGTTCCACCCTAAGTGTCATGTAGATGTCAGCCATATAAACACAGAGTACAAGAGAGGAGTATTGTGTACAGGGATGGTGAGACTCTGGAGAAAAATGGAACCTTGACCATTAGAGGCCAAGGCCTCCAAGACTGAGTTAGTGGTCATGCCTCTCAAAAAGACTGTCGTGTATATCACAGACTTTGGCATTATTTTTATCGTGTAACTTTCTATTGTGTTGCTTTTCTTTTGAGTGCCTCTCTATTTCCTAATAAATAATAATAATAAAGATCCCTGCATAGTTCAAAGATAGCCCTTTTCCCTTCCACTGACATTTGGATAAGAGGTGGAAGGAGAAGCTACAGCAGTGTATAGGTAGATTCTGAAGCACAGTCCTGCAGGTAGCTGCTGGCAGTGAAGAAGGGGAGTTGGTAGGCCACTTCCTGGGTACATGAGGGAAGAAACAAGAGGAAGGGACTGGCTCACGCTCTGGCTGTGTCCTAATGTATCTTCTTTCTTGACCCTGTTCTACTCTTGTGTTTTGTTTTGTTTTTTGCCAGTCCTGGGCCTTGAACTCAGGGCCTGAGCACTGTCCCTGGCTTCTTTTTGCTCAAGGCTAGCACTCTGCCACTTGAGCCACAGCGCCCCCTCTGGCCATTTTCTATATATGGGATGCCGGGGAATCGAACCCAGGGCTTCATGTATACGAGGCGAGCACGCTTGCCACTAGGCCACATCCCCAGCCCCAGCCTGTTCTACTCTTGGTATCTCTTTTGTCTTCTCTTTCCAGGAGTGTCAGTCCATTTCCATATAGGCCCCAGAAGGGAGAGTTGTAGCTACAGAAATGCTCTGCTGAGAAGCTGGCTATAATTGTACTCTTCATGATTGCCTTCCCAGGGAAATCCTCATTTTCAAAAGGTAAGTCAGGAAGAACAAAATCATCTAGACTCCAGGGACAGTTTCTTCAGTGACAGAATGGTGAGTCAATACACACACTATGGGGTCAAGTGCAACCTCCTAACTTCGTGTGCCATCCAATGAACTATATCTAATGGTGAGCCTTATCTTTGTGAGAGACTAACTTGGACAAGAACAAAGAAATATTTTTTATCTGCTGGTACCAGGGTTTGAATTCAGGGACCAGGTGCTGACCCTGAGCCTCTTGGTACTCAAGACTAGTGCTCTGAGTCACAGGGCTACTTGCAGTTTTTTCTTAGTATATTGGAGATAAGAGTCTCACACACTTTTCTGCTTGGGCTGGCTTTGAACCATGGTCTTCAGATCTAGACTCTTGAGTAGCTAGGATTATAGGTGTGAGCCTCCAGCACCCATCTGTACAGACTTTTTTTTTTTTTTTGCCAGTCCTGGGGTGCGGACTCAGGGCCTGAGCACAGTCGCTGGATTCTTCTTTTTCTTCTTCTTTTTTTTTGCTCCAGGATCTACCTACCTCCACCTCTTGAGCCACAGTGCCACTTCCAGCTTTTCCGTATATGTGGTGCTGAGGAATTGAACCTAGAGTTTTGTGCATGCTAGGCAAGCACTCTACCACTAAGTCATATTCCCAGCCCCATGAACAGAGAAATCTTGTAGTTATGAAACTGATTCTCATCTGTAGCATCCTTGAAGGAGAACTAAGATCCAGATGTTTCAGAAAAGTTACTCTCAGGGACATTTTGGCTATGGGAAGGTGAATCTGGTTTTCAGGGAGACATACGTGTGAAGTAGGCTTTTGTCATTATTTTCAGAACCCATTTGGATGGGTGTAATAAATTTCTTATTTTTAACATAACCTCTCGGGATCTAGGTTTTGAAGTCATCTCAGTGTTTTCATTGAGGATATTTTTTCCTGTTTTAAAGATTTATCCATTGAAAATAAAGCCAGTAGGAGAAGATTCTCTATAAAGGTTTCTGTGATTCTATAATAGCAACTGCACATCTTTGTTTTACTAGTATCAGATTCATTCATAGTTGCCAAAATACAGAAGTTTGATTTCAACAGTTGTGTTCTATAGTGGGTGGTAGGAAGCTACATCAGATTTCCATACGGAAGCCCATTTGGGTAAACAGAAGTTTACTATAATAAGGGACAGTCATGCATTCATTTTAGTCTTAAGCTGCTCTCCTTATATTTACTTCTAAATTACATTTCCAGTTGGCAGTACTTCCTGATGTCTTCCATTTCACATTAAAATTTCAAAAGTGATCAGATGAAATACTCTCGTAGTGGTAAACTGCCTGTACACACTAATTATGCCAAAGGAGAGAGAGCGAGAACTTTAGTAGTTCCAGACTTTTGTCTTGGTGTGGATGTGTTTAAAAATCTCTGCAATGATATTTCTGTATGTTGATGTTTTTATAAAGTCTGAAATCGACGTTACTGAAATATACATCAGGATCTTCCCTATGTGTAAGAAGAGTAGGTAATAAACATTTCTTCTGAACATTAGTATGAATTTCTCCTTACTTTGTGACGTCCTTAAACTTAGCATTTACTAGTCTTGAAGTGATTTAGTAGTTACTTAGGGAACATTTACATCTGTTTTCTGAAAAAGATCTAGCCAATGTTCTAATAAAAGTGAACCATACAGAGCTGGGAATATGGCCTAGTGGTAAAGTGCTTGCTTAGTATACATGAAGCCTGGGTTCGATTCCTCAGCGCCACATATATAGAAAAGCCAGAAGTAACTCTGTGGCTCAAGTAGTAGAGTGCTAGCCTTGAGCAAAAAAAAAGGCAGGGACAGTGCTCAGGCCCTGATTTCAAGCCCCAGGACTGGCAAATAAATAAAAATAAATTTTAAAAAAAGTGAACCATTCAGCCACTCTGGCAAGCAGTATGGAGATTCCTCAGAAGGCTCAATATAGAACTCCCCTATGACCCAGCAGCCCCACTGTTGGGTATCTATCCAAAAGACCACAAACAAAATCACAGTAATGCCACCAGCACAACAATGTTCATCGCAGCACAGTTTGTCATAGCGAGAAGCTGGAACCAACCCAGATGCCCCTCCATAGATGAATGGATCAGGAAAATGTGGTACATTTACACAATGGAATTTTATGCCTCTATCAGAAAGAACGACATTGTTCCATTTGTAAGGAAATGGAAGGACTTGGAAAAAATTATACTAAGTGAAGTGAGCCAGACCCAAAGAAACATGGACTCTATGGCCTCCCTTATTGGGAATAATTAGTACAGGTTTAGGCAAGCCATAGCAGAGCATCACAAGGCCCAATAGCTATACCCTTAGAAACACATAAGATGATGCTAAGTGAAATGAACTCCATGATATGGAAACAAGTGATATATCACAGTTATAACTACTTTCAACGTCCTATGTGTATGTGTAGTTTCTATTATTGATGATGTTTTGTATCACCTTCCTATGTTTGTACCTACACTATCTCTGTAATCTTATCTGAGTATATTGGAAACCGTGTTTACTGGTATTGGAAGTAGGAAATTCAAAGGGAATACCAAATTCGAGAGACACAGGGTAAAAAAAGAGAAATAACTACAAAAGCAATACTTGTAAAACTGTTTGCTGTAAGTGAACTGAACAACTGGGGGGGGAGGGAAAGGGGGGAGGGAGGGGGGCATGAGGGACAAGGCAACAAACAGTACAAGAAATGTATCCAATGCCCAACGTATGACACTGTAACCTTT
Organism: Perognathus longimembris pacificus; assembly: GCF_023159225.1. Taxonomy (NCBI): domain Eukaryota; kingdom Metazoa; phylum Chordata; class Mammalia; order Rodentia; family Heteromyidae; genus Perognathus; species Perognathus longimembris. The sequence goes on along the minus strand of NC_063175.1, from coordinate 29,722,772 downwards.
CTGTACGTCAGTTTGATAATAAAAATTTGAGAAAAAAAAAAGTGAACCATACAGCAATCAGGAAGCCTTGATTTCAAAATCCCAGTACTGAAAGAGAAAAGCAAAAGTGAAATATCTAGCTGTTATCAGTTTGAATGATATATATTTCACAAAACATCGTTAGTGTTTATCTGGCCCTCATTTTTGTATTTAGGGAATAGGTATAAAATACTCGTTCATCTTGATCTTCTTTCTATTAATCTTCAAGTAAGACTTCAGAACTAGTACAAAATAATATTACTCTTTTATGATCTATCATTACATTTTGTTATGAGTAAGATCTTAAATCTCCCACAAAAGCTCATCTACCAAAGGCTTAGTTGTCATCATATGGTACTTTGGGGAAATAGTGGAACCCATTGAGAGGAGGTCTGGTCATTAGAGATGAGTCTTTGAAGTGGACATAGAGACTCTGGACCCCTCATTGGTTCCCAACCATCATGAACTGAACAGATGTCTTCTTTCTCATGTGCCTACCATGACCTATTTGCTTTGCAAGGGGGCTATAAGGAATAAAGCAAAGTGACCTCAGACTGGATCCACGAGTCAAAATAAATCTTTCCTCTATGTAAGCAGGTTATCTCAGCTATTGGGTAGTTCTCAACAGCAGAAAGCTGACTAATAGAACTTATAACAAATAAGTCCCATGCAGTCCAGAGCAGAACATCTGATGCCTACACAGAAGAAGCAAGACATCTATCTACCAAGCTGCATGACTCATTGAGAGGGTTTATTTCATGAGACTTGTTTGGGAAGGGGCAGAGGGGAGAACAGACAATGACAAAGGAGGGGCTGACTTTGATTAAGATGCACTGTATCCACATATTATAATAAAACTCCATTGTACAACTCATTAATACTAATAGAAACTTAACTCAAAAATAATTTTCACACAAAAAAACTTAACTAAAGGAGTGGAAGAGAATATCTCATTGTCTCTATGACAGAAGGATTTGTATAGCATGTCATACAGTGGAAGGAAGTTAGGTTGGTCATTGGAATGGCAGTGATATAATCTTTGCCCCTAAGGGATAACTGTGTAAGGTTAGAACAGTAAACTGTCTCAGAGAATGGTGAGGAACATTTTGCTCTATGATCCAGTTGGCACAGACTCTACCACCTAATACTATAGATATGATGAGGTATTGAAATAATGCCTATTTTCCTTGTTGAAAATAAAGTACTTATTTCAACTCAGGGAATTTCTTCATGGAGACAACAACATATGCTTGTAAAACCAAGAAGGGACTATGCTGCTACCACTCTAGGTTGCAAAGTGATAGTTGATGGCCTTGGTGACATAAATTTGTCTGGAACATCTCCATTGAAGGAGTAAATGATTCCAACTATTCACCTGACAAGGAGACTAAAGAAAATCTTCAGGGTATAAGCATGTGATTGCCAAAAGGTCACATTAGCCATTTTCCTTTTTAATACTCAGAATAAGTGATGCTATGACCATAGGAAAGACTGTGAGCAAAGCTCTTATGAAAACTTACAGGTCATGGAATTCAGGGAAACTTGCATTCCATGAGGCTATAGGAAAAGTAGCTTTTGTGGAATATCTTTAGTGGTATACCTAGGTCCCCACTCAGCCACTAACATGCTGCGAGACAATGGATAAGGGACAGTTTCTTGTTCTTCAGTTCTTTCATTTAGAAAATGAGAGATCTGGGCAGTCTTTCATATGTCAGCCAGCTCTAAAGTTCTCTGATCCTATGAGGGGAAATTATCCTGTGATGAGGCTATGGTTTAACTGTGGTCTGCAGACTGCAATGCTATTTGCTGAGCAGCACTGCATTTGTTTTATGGTGGCCCATAACTGACTAGTCCATTTAACACAAGTCATGGGTACTTTGCGTAGGCTAGTCAAGAAAACCTTGTCAATTTCTTCCCTGTCTGATCTAGGGTCTTATTATGACACCTTAGAAACATTGGCCTAGACAATTTGCAAAGAAAAGAGTTAAAGAAAGAACATCCTTCCACTCCCATGCTTCATTAAATTCTCCACATGCCCGGATCACATCGCATGCTCAAGTGTCCATAGTGAATAGGAAGTGCAAGATAATGAGTGGAAATAAAGGTCAACTCATAAAATACCACCCTCCTCCTGGTCCTGAGGCACTATTTTACTCTCTAGTCTTTTCCACAGACTTTAAAGTGTATATCCATCACAGAAGACACTTCATTGACATAAGCATTGGATAAAGAAAAGAAAGTGGTGGTTACTCTACAAAATTATTTGCAAAAATGACCTGGAAGAGTGCAAAAGTACATGGAAACAGCCTATGGAGTCAGAGAGAGCTTACGGGTCAAAGGCAGCAAGCAGGAAGTTCAGCAGGAGGCTAATGGATTGTTCCACGTGGATTTGGTGAGTGGTTGGCATCCGTTTGTTGAGCTGGTAAAAAATGGTGGAGAGCACGGCCTCTAAGCGGGCCACGTTGAGTTCTATGTTTGGGTCCAAGTTGTTCAGAGCATTTTCCCGCAAGGCTTCTATGATGTTCCAAATGTCCACCAGGTGTACTACAATTGAAGCACAGTGAATGTGTCAGCCGAAAGTACAAAGAGAGGCAAACTGCTTTGTATGTACATCTGCTCTGGTTTTTCTGGGCCCCTCATGTATCCAGCTGTCATGGGAGCTGACATAGTGATCTCTAGGGTTGGACATATAACAGCAAATAAATTGTTGACTGATTTTGCAGTTGTCTTCACAACTATCTTTGAAATACACCTGTGACCACTATGTTACATATAAGAAAACTGAGGACCAGGGAAGTAAAAGACAAATGCAAAGAGGCAGGGCCAGTTGGAAGCAAAACAGATGTGGGAACTCAAGTGTGATTCAAAGCATTTTCCCCACTGTGTATTCTGACCTCTCAAAAAGTGAAACAGATTAAATTCTAACGTCCACAAGGATATTAAAATAATTATATTAAGTGAAGCATATCAGACCCAAAGAAACACAGGCTGGATGATTTCTCTCACTTGTAATAATTAGAATATGTCTAGGATATTCTTAACGAAAGATCACAATTGTTCAATAGCTATGTGCATATGGCTATATAAAAGGATTCTTATCAAATGAACTCCAAGAAATGGAAACAAGAGGATTTTTTCTTTCTTGTATGTACTGTTTGCTGTTACTTCTTCTTTCTCCCTCCCTCCCTCCTTCCCCCTCCTCTCTCTCTCTTTCTCTCTCTCTCTCTATTTCTTTCTTTCCTTCTTTGGTTTATTTCCTGTTATTGCTATTTTTTTATTTCTGTACCCTTTATCTTGTATATAAGTTTATCTGATTTGGGGAAAGAAGGGGAATCTCAGAAATGGTGAGACAAAGGGTGAAGCAATGCAACAGTGATACTCATCAGACATTATGTAGGAAATGAACTTTACACTAGGGATAGAGGAGAATCAGGGGCAGGGACCAGGAGAAAATGAGGTTGTGGGTAACACTATTCAAAAAGAAATATACTCATGACCTTACCTATGTAACTATAACATCTCTGTATATCACCTTTACAGTAAAATTTAAAAATTGACATTGCATTTGAGTATTTAAGATGTTTTCATTTATGTATATCTTCTTAGTAGTATGAAGTTTGGAAAAAGCAAAAAGGATAAGTTGAATTAGGCAGGAAGACAAGGGGGTAAGGACACGTTAGGATAAATTCTCTATGACAAATTCTACACAGCAAGACTGAGTCACAGATCTGACTAACCTGAACAAGAACATGTAATTCCTTAGTTACATAATTGACTAGTGAATCGGACTTAAGTCATTGTCACTTCACACTAGGAGAGTCAGGGATTCTGTTTCTATATTTTGCCATTTGGCCTGAAGTCCTGTTATGATACCCCAATAACCATCACCAGCCCAAGATTAATAAACATATCCATTCACCCTACATGCTTCCTTTGAGCTTCCCAAGAGAGTAAGCAATCTGATCTGTTTGTTTTCTCTTACCATTTTCTATAATTCATAAACTATTGGAATCATATGATATCCACTTTCCTCTTCATATATACTCTTTTTATCATATGGATGCCTTCAGGTAGTCTATTCTGAGATTCAACTATATTGTCTCATGTGTCAACAATTTGCTTCCTTAATTGCTGAGTAGTATTCCTAGGATTAGGATTATAGGTATGAGAAACCAGCACCCAACCAGCATAAAGGAAAATGAAAACCCAAAGTCTGTCTCCTATAACTAAGTTTATATGCATTAAGAACATTAATATTTAAGTAATTATGCAAATCACCCAACTAACAAAAATAGGTTACATAGAACCATGTGTTCTGCACTTGAATTTTGATGTCTGGGTGTGTGTGTGTGTGTGTGTGTGTGTGTGCTGCTGCTGCTGGGGTTTCAATTCAATGCAAGGCCTGTGCCTGCTAGTGTACTACTACGTGAGCCAAATATCCACCTTGCTTCTTTTTTTTTTTTTTTTTGGCCAGTCCTGGGCCTTGAACTCAGGGCCTGAGCACTGTCCCTGGCTTCTCTTTGCTCAAGGCTAGCACTCTGCCACTTGAGCCACAGCGCCACTTCTGGCCGTTTTCTACATATGTGGTGCTGAGGAATTGAACCCAGGGCTTCATGTATATGAGGCAAGCACTCTTGCCACTAGGCCATATTCCCAGCACCCCACCTTGCTTCTTGATGGCTATTTTGTATACTAAGTCTTACAGACTTTTCTGTATGAGCTGTCCCTAAACAGTGATCCTTTGGAGCTCAGTCTTCCAAGCAGCTAGAATGAGAGGTATTACCAACAGCACCCAGCTTGACATTGCTTTTAATAATTTCTTAAAACAATGTTTTCTTTATGAAGAGAAGGGAAGAGACTCATGCTTAGCCTCATGGAATACTGAACTTAGAATTTTAAACACAGCTTCTCTACTACAAATGCATAATTTCTTTTTTTTTTTTTTTTTTTTTTTTTTTTTTGGCCAGTCCTGGGCCTTGGACTCCGGGCCTGAGCACTGTCCCTGGCTTCTTCCCGCTCAAGGCTAGCACTCTGCCACTTGAGCCACAGCGCCGCTTCTGGCCGTTTTCTGTATATGTGGTGCTGGGGAATCGAACCTAGGGCCTCGTGTATCCGAGGCAGGCACTCTTGCCACTAGGCTATATCCCCAGCCCGATAATTTCTTAACTTCATTAAAATCTTAGAGCCTGACTTTCTTCATCTGTAAATTAGAGGAATTCCTTAATGGAAAATTGATTAATAAAATGTGGTAGCTCCAACATTGATATTCCATCTCACCCCAGTAAGAATGTTATATATCAAGAAAACTAACGATAACAATTGTTGGAGGGGATGTGGCCAAAAGGGAACCCTACTTCATTGTTGGTGGGAATGTAAACTGGTTCAGCCACTCTGGCAAGCAGTATGGAGATTCCTCAGAAGGCTAAATATAGAGCTCCCCTATGACCCAGCAACCCCACTTTTGGGTATCTATCCAAAAGACCACAAACAAAATCACAGTAAAGCCACCAGCACAACAATTTTCATTGCAGCGCAATTTGTCATAGCTAGAATCTGGAACCAACCCAGATGCCCCTCAGTAGACGATTGGATCAGGAAAATGTGGTACATATACACAATGGAATTTTATGCCTCTATCAGAAAGAATGACATTGCCCCATTTGTAAGGAAATGGAAGGACTTGGAAAATATTATACTAAGTGAAGTGAGCCAGACCCAAAGAAACATGGACTCTATGGTCTCCCTTATTGGGAATAATTAGTACAGGTTTAGGCAAGTCATAGCAGAGGATCACAAGAGCCCAATAGCTATACCCTTATGAACACATAAGATGATGCTAAGTGAAATGAACTCCATGTTATGGAAACGATTGTTATATCACAGTTGTAATTACTTTCAACGTCCCATGTATATCTGTAGCTTCTATTATTGGTGATGTTCTTGTGTCACCTTCCTGTGGTTGTACCTACACTATCTCTGTAATCTTATTTGAGTATATTGGAAACCGTGTATACTGGTATTAGAACTTGGAAATTGAAAGGGAATACCAAAATTGAGAGACACAGGGTAAAAAAAGACAAACAACTAAAACTGTTGGTGTAAGTGAAGTGAACACCCCATGGGGGGAAAGGGAAAGGGGGAGGAGGGAGGGAGGTATGAGGGACAAGGTAACAAACAGTACAAGAAATGTATCCAATGCCTAACGTATGAAACTGTAACCTCTCTGTACATGTTTGATAATAAAAATTTGAAAGAAAGTAAAATGTGGTAGTTCCTAATGTACAAACAACATATTCTATTTGAACAAATAAATGTTTTTGCCAGTCATGTCAAAAGAAAAAATATCAACACATCTCTGGTTTGGGGCAAATAAATACAAATTACTTACCAAGTGAAATGCTAATTTATTATATTTGTAAAACCTCAGATTTAAGTAACTTTAAAGTTACAACTTTTCTGTCTATCAAAAATACTAAGGAGGGGCTGGGGATATAGCCTAGTGGCAAGAGTGCCTGCCTCGGATACACGAGGCCCTAGGTTCGATTCCCCAGCACCACATATACAGAAAACGGCCAGAAGTGGCGCTGTGGCTCAAGTGGCAGAGTGCTAGCCTTGAGTGGGAAGGAAGAAGCCAGGGACAGTGCTCAGGCCCTGAGTCCAAGGCCCAGGACTGGCCAAAAAAAAAAAAAAAAAAAATACTAAGGAGATCATTTACTTGTGCTAACATTATCTGTCTAATGTTTCAAGTTAGCCAGCAATATACTCCTAGAGACATGGTATGGCAGTATGAGTCTTTCCTTCTAGTCTCCATTCTTTTCCCACTCCAAATATTTCTTACAGACTGTTCCAAAATTGTAAATCTGTCCCATAAATCTGACATGACACTTGTAAGAACTTCTAATAACTTCCCATTATTTTTAGTCCAAACACAGCTTGCAAAGTGGTTCTTATTTTAAAATCTGGCCTCTGCTGCTTTCTCATCTAATACATTATTCATCATAATTTGGCACCCATACCACCATGCCAAGGGTGACTTTCTAGTTTTGAAGCTCTTCTGGGTGCTACCTTAGAACTCTACTCTTCCTCCATTTGAAACTTAGTGAAGTCTGTGGACAGGCTGGTTGTGTCTGTATGACAGAAGCCACACCCAAAGAGGCCTAACATAATAGGAGCTGTTGACTAAGTGAAAAAGTCACCAGGAAGTGACTCAATGGAGAAGCTGAGTTTCTCTGGGTGTATTTGATTTCTAAAGGGAGAACGTGACATGCCTGTAAGGCTCACACAGGTGTCGGTGTGTGTCCTACACAGATCAGAGATGTTACTAAAACTCTCTGTCCTTTCTCTTAGAATAGTGAGGCCAATAATAGCAACCACCCTCAGATACTCATAGTGAGGATTAAATGAGATGCCCAGAAAACATGAACATGCCACATAGGAAATCATGGCATATTGTTAGGGGAAAATAAAATATCTAGATGTCATATAAAAATTCTTTAAAATATGCTTCTTTCTTGTGTTCATCCAATTCAAGGTTTAATTTAAGGAAAAAATGAAGTACTAATTCAAGCTAACTATGAGAACTGATAATTATGTCTGGTTTAATAAAGCTAATTTGGGTAATTGGGTGCAGGACAACTGTGGTAGGTGACTCAGGAGCTAAGATTCGAGTGGTGACACAGACATGACTTAGGCGCACAGATAATCAAAAACCATGACGTAATGTGACATTCATGACCTAATCTGTACAAAATAGGATATTCTTGTGATGGGGCCAAGAGGATAAAGAAGGCTGGAGCTGGAGTAACACAAGGCAATGTTTGCTCTTATTTGGAGTCTGGCAACATGTTTGAAGGAGGAAAGCCACATGACCAGAAATGCATCAGAAAATATTGCTGCTAGGCATGGTGATGCACACCTGCCCTCCCGACACTTGGGAGTTAGAGGCAGTTGTGAGCTACAGGGTGAGTTCCCAGACAGACAAAGCAAGGGAAATCTTGTCTGGACAAGACCAAAATAAGTAAGTACACGAATAAGTATTAAAACATTGTAGATTTCAGAGAAGGAAGCAGTGGGGATGGAGTTAGTGGTCATAGTGCAAGTGCAAGGCAGTGGTACTTCTGCACAGGAGATGGTACAGTACTGAAAGAATTGTCCCCATGTGCCATGTTAGAGTTCATGGTGGCATGGTGGATAGGGGACACATTTCACAGTCAAAGGATTGGGGGTTCATCCCTGGCTCTGCTAATAACTGTAAATCTGGAAGAATTATTTCATCTCTACCAATTTTACCCTCAGAGTGATTTGTGTGGTGAGACTGTATGTGCTGGCCACATGTAACAGGTATCCAACAAGTGACAGCTATCAGCATTAAAGTAATCCATTTCCCTTGGAACTAAAGCCATCTTGTCCTAGTAAAAGATCCTCAAGGCTTGGCGCTGGTGGCTTATGCCTGTAGTCCTAGCTACATAGGAGGCTAAGGTCTGAGGATCACGGTTCAAGGACAGTCCAGGCAGAAAACTCTGTGAAACTCTTATCTCCAATTAACCACCAGAAAACTGGAAGTGGAGCTGTGGCTCAAAGTGACAGAGTGCTAGCTTTGAGCAAAAGAACTTAAGGACAGTACCTAGGCCCTGAGTTAAAGCCCTATGGCTGACAAACAACAACAATAACAACCAAACAACCCTCAAATCTTAAGCTAAATTTTAGCACAAATCGCTGTCTGAAATCCAGAGACTTTGCAGACACAACAGCAGACACTTATTCAGTGTCGTTTTCATAAATCCTAAGCTTTCCTACTGGATAATTTGAAATCTGAAGAGAACGGCCATCTTGCATAAAGGCTTCCTGTGCATTCTTTCATTGGTAATTTCTCTGGGAGTTGTAATGGTGGTGTGTAAGGGGAAGAGCTGAATGTGGCAGGCTTGCCCTTTTGCTGTCGATTCAACCTTGGGAAAGTCACTTAACATCATCAAGTTTCACTTTCCTCATCTGTAAAATGGGGACAAGAATAGTTTCCTGAGTGCACTGTTATGGGTTGGGGGGGTTCAGTGAAATAATCCACAGACAGCATTCAGTGCTTGATAAAGCTTTCAATATATATAAATTATTGGAAAATAAGCATTACAAGCCTTTTGCTTAAATAGAAACATTGAGAAATGCTGAGTTCAATTCTCTAGAAAGTTATGAAAGAGTATGTTTTTAAAGTCTAATTGTTTATATATGCATTTTATGTGTATACATGTATGGATATACATGCTACATATGTGTATGTAGACACATATACACATACTTACATATATATATGCTGTATGTATATATGTTGCCTGTGTTGTGTACTTAATCATTTTAGAAGATGAAGACTTTAGGATATGTAATAGTAGCCATTTACCACTAGATGGTACTGTGCTTATTTTGCTCACTAGCTATCAAGTTTTGTCATCATAAAGCACCTGCTACTAGATACTGAAGATAAATAAAAAGTGGAGCTCCCTCATCTACACAACAACATACATTTTATATACATATACCAGGTAATGCAACACTTTGAAGAATGAAATTCATTAGTCAATATTAACCATATCACAAATAAACAAAATGTATTCTTTAAGCATATTGAGAATTTCATGTATTAGTAATGATATCAGTGTTCATCCATCATTTATTAAGAACTAAGAATTTTCTTTGTAAAGAAAATTATTCCTCTTTATAAAGAAGAATAAAGTTTCAGTAGTTTTACATAAACTAGCCAATATCAAGCAGGAAAAGCTAAGCTGAGGTAGAGGGGAGCAGTTAGAGATAAAGAGAACAGTTTGTTATCTGTTTGCTGATGCCTGACACGGTTGTAATAGGAGTCCTTTAGTCTGTAGTTAAGGATGATTTAAACCCCAGTATTCAGGGGAGAAGTTCTACAATGGCAGGTGCTTAGCAAAGGATAACTATTAGTGTTAAAGTAATTAAACACTGTGATCTAAAGCCATACTGTGCTTTTGTTCATTAATAAGATGCAGTTATAACTAGTTAAAATGACTAATGTCATAAAATTAGTAGTGCAATTATAAGAATAAAATATAGGGGCCAGAGTACTGAGAGGATAGCAACTCCAGGATTTAATCTGTCATGATTTAATTCAAGGCTAGCTTTCTATGGACCACTGAATCTAATCATGGTGGTTTTCTTTTTAAAGCAATTACCAATCTCCCCAAAACTCTTAGCTCTAAACTCCACCACATCCTGATTCTAAAATTGAAGAGAGCTGGAAAGGGTCTTGTCAACGCTTTCCAGGTGATGCTGACAACCACTCATTTACCAACCTCTGGAAAGTTCCTAAAGGGCTTGCAGCAGAGGAAGGTCAGTAGTCATTCATCTCAGAGATATTTAACGTCCTTCATTTTGGCATAGTGATGCTCAACCTTGCTGCATTCTGGGTTCACTTGCAAGGCTGGGGATTCGTTTCCTGGGGGGCTGCTCCTGCTCCTCCAGCAGCATGCGGGGAGTAGCAAAGTTCCAGGCATCTTCGAAATGTGCCATTTCTGATACCCACTCCAGACCAAGAGACTCAGAAGTGGAAATTTATGTGTGGTTCCCGCCTCATAGAGGTGGGCGGTGAGGGGGTCAGGAGTGAGGAGGTGGGCTGTGGGGAGGTGGGGTGTGAAGAGGCTGAGTGAGGAGGCAGGGGGAGGAGCTTAACCCTTGTTACTGGGCATGTCAGATCCACTCCAGGCGGCCCCTCATGCTCTTTGGTCTCAGTGGCTCAGTCACTGTCTTTCATAGCCTTCCATTTCAGACTTAAACCTTCCCTTAACCAGTACTATTTATCCTGCCTTTGTTGTGTGTGGCCATTTTGTCCTTGGTCCTGCCATTATAGTATATAAGACAGGCAGCTCCCTGGTCACTCAGAACTTACATGTGGTAGGTAAGAGAGAGATGAACCAAGTAAATGTATCGAATATGTTGTAGTGAACTACTTTTTCTCTTTTTTACTTTAAATACTTAATAAAGTAAAAATTATATACAGTGAAGGTATATGCATGATGGTTTGGTTGAAATTCATGGTAATTTATGCTGTCTAGTTTCTCATGTGAAAAGAGATGGCAAGAGAGGGGTCCACACACCCCTTCATGAATACAATAGGAGTCAAAATATACATCTTCCTGTTTTGTAGGTGTAGTGAAGAGCAATGAAAGCTTACATGACAACACAGTGAACTGTAATGTACTCCATAAATTTTAGGTATTATGCTTAATTTAGAAATAAGATAGAGATGTACTAAAATGTATTGTTATATTCAAGTAGAATTATTAAACTCATTCCCAAAGTTCCATTAGTAGTTAGTTCCATTTATAAAGGTATATATCTCAAATGATTGCAAAAGCAGTACTATTGGGAGGAGTAGAGCAACAAGACAGGGGAGGAGGGAGGGAGAGAGTTACTTATGAGGGTTGAATGCATATACATATGAATCATATATGCATAATGATATGTAAATATCATTACTTAATATATGTGTATCTATACACATATGTATGAAAATAGCATAGTGAAACCACCCACTCAGAACTGGAGAGAATGGGGGAGAATAAGGAGGAGCAATAGAGGGGGTTTATTTTATCAAAGTATGTTACATGCTCGTATGGAAATATCACAGTGAAAGCTCTCTGTACAATTAATACATACTAGAAGGAAGTATTTTTCTTTTTTTTTTTTTTGCCAGTCCTGGGCCTTGGACTCAGGGCCTGAGCACTGTCCCTGGCTTCCTTTTTGCTCAAGGCTAGCACTCTGCCACTTGAGCCACAGTGCCACTTCTGGCCGTTTTCTGTATATGTGGTGCTGGGGAATCGAACCCAGGGCCTCATGTATAGGAGGCAAGCTCTCTCGCCACTAGGCCATATTCCCAGCCAAGGAAGTATTTTTTTTATACTATAAGGTTTTCTTCTGTAACTTCAGGTTTAGTGGGTAAAATAGTGTTAAAAAGTCCATGAGTGATAGAAATCACCAATTAAGTTCAATTTCAGGTCAAATATTTATCTTAATATTCAGAGCTTCAGCTCATGAGAATATCTCAACATATTACTACTTACTATATATATATTGCACATGAAGGCAATGACATATGGAAAAAGACTACCATATGCTTATAAATACTGAGCTGGAAAAGGGAGCAAAAGTGAAATTCAGAAATAGGTAAAAAATTAAAACCAACTAGTGTTTTTAAAGATATAGAATTCATTATGATTGTAGAAAATTGACAAAACAGAAGAGCCCGAATAGAGGAAATTGTAATTCTTGTGATTATAACAGTCAGATGACCTAACTGAAGATCAACTCAGAGTTAATAAATTCATTAGGGCAGATTTAAAAAAAATAGTTTTATAGGAAATAGTTTTAAACACAGAGATTTTTTTTTTGTTGTAATCTGGAAACGCTGGAAAGATGTGGAAGAGAAGGTATATCTCAAGTTTGTACCTTGTGCACAGCTGTATAATACTCAAGGGTGGAGTCGGGGAGGGGTGAACAATATCACAGAGTGAGGAGGAGGATGGGGAGTTCAGATTTGTATTGACCTGACTAGGAAATAGGAGTTTGATCAGAGCTTACTGTCAAGCAAGATCCATCACTAAGTAATTGCTTCTGTGACCTGTTATAGTACCACCTTCCTCATTTTTTAATGATCAGCTAACTCCATTGCAAAAATGCCTGCAAAATATTTATGTATTTTATTAATAATCTGGATTTTTACCAGATTTTATGTTTAATTTAATTTTCAGATTAGCATGTAAGTTCATTCAGATCTCTACCTACAGCCAAATCTGATGGTGAAAAGCAAGGTTGCTCTCTTCAGAAAGAGCAGTGACAGCAATCTCAGACTCTGGAATGGATTGCACACGTCTTGTGGTTAGCCAAGGCATCTGTAGGTTTATGCAGGCACATTAGTTTAAGATTCCTGCTGTGGGGAATGGAGTCAAAAACATAGGAAGAACTGAAAATCCATGCTTGTTTTAAAGATAACCCCTGTACAACTGAATAACAAATGACATCCCCCAAGTCTTGGAAATGCTATGGCAAAGTAAGCCAGTCACAAATTAGCCAATTGTTAAGATTTTCTCAGTTTATTTGTATGACCTTACCTAGGCCTCTTTATCATCACAAAATAATGTCGAAAAATCTAATGGTGAGGAAAACCCAGTTTGATGGTCACCAAACATATTGTGATGTGATTGCACTGGAGATATTATCCATCACTCACATAAACTAAACATTGAATGCAGAAATAAAATGCTAGTGAAACCACATCAACCTTTATAAATGTGACCCTAAATAACATCCTAGTAGCTCACCTTTTTCTCCTCAATCTCAACTTCTTCCTTGTTCTTAGGGTATGCTTTTATCGTAAAGGTAGTTGGTTTTCTGCTAAGAATTCTTGGAAAGGAGAATTACATCTTAAAAAGATAGCATTTCCATCTCACTTTAATTTCCTGGTTAAGGTAATGTAATAAAGCATCATAAAAAAGCTTTACAACATATTCTTGGTGTAAAATCAAACTGAGTACCATGCCAATCCTAAAAGGCTCTTGTATTATTATATCTGCTGCCTACTGGGAAAAAATACTCAGTGTTCCTTAAATTGTGTTTATAGACCAGCACCATTGTTCAAAATGAGGTCTATCATTGTTGCAATAGCTGTCATACTAGAAATTAAATTTAACTGCATTCAATCAAACCTAGCATTTATTAAGACTACTACTTTCGATGTATTATACCAAGAATTGTGAAAATAATAAGAGAAAGTAAATGAAAAGGAAGATTGGAATAATAACTAATTTCTCCTTTCTAGAGTTTAACTTTGTAGAGAATGTACTTAATAACTTCAGAAGCACGTGAATCTAATTTCTGAGCACCCTCATGGCGATTCATTCTGTAGGGCCTCCACTCATATGTTTAATAGTCAGACTTTTATAATTATTGTGATTCCCTTACAACCTGGAGATGAAGGTGATATTTTCCAGAAACCTCATGGCAAGAAATGACAAAGTTGAGAAAGTTCAAGATCTTTCAAGAGGAAAACAGAGTTTGGGATGTCAAGCATTGAGGTAAACTTACATGACGATTACAAATAGTTTTCAAAGTTGGCTTTCAGTGGTATTTTATTCATTTCAGTTAATAGGCATTGAAGCATACACTACCACAGATATCTTTTGCTTCTTCAATAGCTCAGTTTCAATGGTCTCAATGGGCTGGGGATATGGCCTAGTGGCAAGAGAGCTTACCTCATATACATGAGGCCCTGGGTTCAGTTCCCCAGCACCACATATACAGAAAACGGCCAGAAGTGGCGCTGTGGCTCAAGTGGCAGAGTGCTAGCCTTGAGCAAAAGGAAGCCAGGCACAGTGCTCAGGCCATGAGTCCAAGGCACAGGACTGGCCAAAAAAAAAAAAAGGTTCATTCATTTTCCCCCATAAGTATGTATTGAGTCAGGTACTGTGGGACCCATCAGTATTCAACACACACATAGATCCTGCCTTTGAGGAGCCCATATTTGAACTGAGAAAGACAAAGTTAAGTGCACGTCAGAATGTAATACACACTTGAAGAAAAATAAGACAAACAATAGTACAAGGAGGATTAACATGAGAGAATGAGGTTCTAAGGATTACTTATTTCTGAACACCTATTCTTTTTGGTAGTACTAAGGATTGTACTTGCTAGACAAGTGTTCTACCACTTGAGCCATGGCCCCCAATAGTTTTTAGTTTAGTTTTCAGATAGGGTTTCACACTTTTGCCCCAGATGACCTGTACCTCATTCCTTTCTACCTTTGTTTCCCACGTAACTGGAATTCTAGGTGTGAATCTCCTATCTATCCTTTATGCTAGCACAATTCAGTTCCTTGTGGGTATAGCACTGAGGTCCACATTGATTTGCTGCCTGTCTGCCAGAGATCTTCCACCATGTAGAGACTGAGCATGTGGTTACCATGATCAAGTCAGTAGAGTCAAATCAAGGTGGTCATTCAAATCCCCAACACTTTCTTCTGCCAGTCAGAGAAAATTCTCTGATCTTAAAGGCTCATATGGTCAGGTGAGCCCTTCCAGATAATCTCTCTATTTTTAGGTCAAGTACAAAGCATAGCAAAGTCTAAATCCCCTTGAATTCACAGTCCTGAGGATTTTGAATGGAATGCCCCCAGGCTAGGATATCTTGGGACCATTTTAGGCTATCATGTAGGGACAGGTGTTTTAACTAGGTATTTGTAACCTGCAAAGAAAAATGTGGATGAATGTAAGAGGTATGGAGAAAGCATAACCGCTGAGACTTTATAATTGATTCAGTTTGAAGTAGGAGGAGAGTTCAAAGATGACCCCAGGATTTATGACTTGGGCATGAGCATAGGTGTCTGTGCCACCTGAATGAGCACTCTTTAAAAAGGTTTCTTTGAACCCTTTCTTTCACAGTTCTATTAGCAACTTCCAACTCACTTTTGCTCTAATTTCCAACAGGTGAGCATAATATGTTAGAAATGAAAATTTCAGTATTGCCCTAGAGATCTACTAAAAGAAATTTGCATTTTTACATTTTCTTTTGTAAGAGAAATATGCAAAGGAAAAACATTTCTGAATGCTCCAATTTAAATTTTTTTTTTACTCACACATTATCTCCTTGTGGTCTACAATGATGCTTCACATTCAATGAAATGCTTTCTGCCTATTTGTTCAGTAAATAAATACACAAATGATTGTTAAAAAGCCACAAGTGTTAAGAAAGCTCAGTGCAGTGTGAGCCAGATGACATGGGGAGGGGGGAGATGAAATTTGGGGTAGAGCAGCTCTCATATCCCTCTCCTTCCAGTTATCTTCTGTTTCCTCTCAGTGAGCCTGTGGAGCCCTGAGATCTGGGGAGGCAGGCTGTGGGAAAACACCTTCTGGGTATCATTTCATCATCTGGCTATGTGTCACTGGGCCACTTGTTCAAGCTCCCGGGAACAGGGCTTGACAGGCCACAGGGCAGATAAAGAATCCCTGCATTGTGTATGGAACCTGTTGCTTGGGGTTGGAGAAGCTCTTACCTTAGTCAGGAGAAGGAAATTGTTTAGCTACACAACTTCCTGGCATTATGCAGAAACAGAAGCAAAGGGAGCGATTGTCTATTACATTTAGGTCTCTTGACACAAGCCAGTGGGTGATGGCTTGGTTCACAAGTGACCCATGGCAGACACAGCTCATGACCTTGCCTAAAAGTAAAAGTACCAACAAGAAAATAAACACTGGCCCCTTTCAGATCTGACAAATAAACAGATAACTGAAGGCCAGAAAAAACTTGAAGGGTTTTAAAATCATAGCTTCTTTACCAGAGGTTTGCAGGGAAAACAATTTTGCCATAACCCAGAGAGCCTGGGTAAAGTTTTTCCATTGCCATCATACCCAGGTATCACTAATAGGTTTGTTTATGTGCTGCTACTACCAGTTTCCCCCACAGGGAGTTTTGGGGAACATTGTATTCTAGCGTAATGTACTTCTCTTTATTCTAAACAAGTGTCTAGAATGATTCAACACCAAGAATGAAAATACATCTCAAAAACATTTGCAATAATACAAAGGACAGAAAATCTTGCTGAGGGTTAGTCAGTTGCCTCCTGTGCCTTTCACTGGGAAGCTCCCTGTCCTGCTAAGGCTACTAGAATGTTCTTTCTCTTCTCAATGCATTTTGGTTCTGTTCCTGTTGACTGAGGTGTTTTGTTTTTTTAACTTAAATTTTATTTCTTACATTGTTATGTGGCATTGTTATGTGTTCTTGGTAGTGTGGTAGGTAAGATCTAAGATATCCTCCCCAAGATTCCTGGCACACAGCTAGCTAGTCATCACTAATTATGGTACTCTTGTGAAGGAGACATTAAAATACAGACAGGATCTAGATAGGCCTTGTGCCAATCTGCTAATCAAGCAGGGTTTACAAGGGTCCGTTACAGAAGGAGACATATATACTATAGCTGGTACTAGAAGAGAAACAAACATTAGTTTCCTATATAGTCTATGTGTCCAGAAATCCCAGAGCTTTGGCTTTGAGAACTGAAAGTCATTCTCAGCTGAGAGCCAGCAAGGCAGTAGGGACATCAATCCTATAAGCACAAGGAAGTGAATTCTGCCACCAACCAGCACACTGGGAGGGGAGAGTCAACCCCCCCGTGAGAACCACAAACCCATCCGGCTCTTGGATTTCAGCCAGCTGTGATTGGTGCTAACTCATCATGTGACAGCAGAACACGGATTTGGGCTGCCCAACCCTTGAAGAAAGGTGAGGAATATCAGTGTTAACAGCTGAAAAAGTCTCTCCAGTTTTCTCCTCTACTGCATAAGACTGGTCACCTGGCTGGTGAAAAATGAATCCAGTCTAGCACATTCATTCCTTCATAGGAAAATCTTCACTAGGAACTACTTTATGCATGGCACTCACTTGCATTCATTTTATCATTATAAACAGGTAAAAGATCAACTTCACTTTTTAAAGTTTTATTTTTTCAGTAGTGGAGTTTGAACTCAGGGCCTTGTTCTGGCTAAGTAAACATTACAACTTGAACCAACCCAACCTTTTCTTTCTTTCTTTTTCTTGGCTTTACTTGTTTTTCAGATAGCATCTCACACATTTGCCCTGACTGGCTGCAGACTATGACCCTATTACCTCCACTTCCAGAGTAGCTGTAACTGCAGCTGCACTACTACCAGCTTTTTTTACTGAGCAGTGGGTCTCATGAATATTTTGCCCAGAGGGACTACAACTGTGATCCTCTTATTGCTACTTTTCAAGCATCTAAGATTATAGGTACAAGGTACTATACACTTGGCCTTGCATTCTTTGGTTCACAAGGAATTCTGAAAGAAGTTTGGAGACATTAACATAAATCAAACCATACATCTAACTGAAATTATCTCTTGATACAAGATAGTTGGAAAATGGATAGACACATTTAATACTTTCCTATTAGAGGAAAGATATTTTGAGAAACTCTGAAAGCCAAATACAATTATAGACCTTCTCAGGTCTTTCCATTTAAAGAAAGATTTAATTATTACGGTTGACAGAAAAAAAATCAAACTGTGATTGGAACAACTAAAAGATGGGCAATGTGAGCTATGGAGGGGGGGGACACAATATCTCCTTGCCTCCTTAGTATTGTTGTCATTAGTAAACAATGGGGATTAGTAGGTAATTCTGTCTTATTTTTCTTAATGATTTTTGTTGTTCAGGAACTCAAGGCTCCATTTCTTTGACTCCAAAGTGATTTCTGGGATTAAAAAATGCTGACATTGCAGGGCACCTGGATCATTAAGCTTGTCAGTGCTGACCACAGAAATAATGTTCCAGTGGGGAGAAGTTATTTGTTTAAAATAGAGGCTGCGCCGTCATTTCACACATGCCTGTCCAGAGAGCTGAGGGTGCTGATTTTTGTGGGAATTTAACAATAATCTTAAAACTAAGGAAAAGCCTGTGGTTAGAAAGAAGGATTAGAAATACTGTATTCTCCACGCTCTCTTATTTCTTCTAGAAAGTCACATTGCTAGCTTGGTGTCACCTAATCCTGAGAGGCCTTCATTCTATCGGGGTATGTTCTGATAATGTCATGGGAGAGAGGGTATAAAAGAGAGAACAAGGAAGAATAATGAGAGGAAGAAGTGATTTGGAAAAGGATATGGAGGGAAAGTGGAGGAGTGGAGAGTCTTGCCTACAGGGGGATGGGGCTCTCATAACTCTTGTTTTATAGCAGGGCTTGGCAAGTGCTTCTTGTTTATGTATGTTTTTTCTAGTTGATGAAGTATGCATAAATAGGAAAGGAGATGTGCTGAGCAGCAGAATTTTGCATTTCAGGTGGCGTGGTCCAGTACCTTACATGGACAGTTCTGGTGGCCCCACAAGGTCTATATCAGATTTTGTGATCCCAAAATGCTGAGACATGTTCCTGGGACTCTGGCTGGTTTTATCCAGCTTAAAACAACCATTTCCCCCTTCTACACCAACACATCATGAATTTAATTTAGTTTTCCAAGTATGGTCTTTTCTTAAAAGCCTAAAAGCTCAAAGTATACATTGGAATAGGTTATATATCTCGTGTCTTCATTTGAGTTACTGATTAAACAACAGCAACAACAAAAGAATCCAAACAGGACCACAAAGAGAGTCTTGTGTGTAACACAAAAGGGCTGCCTACCTCCAAGCTGGATAAGCCATTATTTATTAAGCTGAATATGGTCGTGATACAATGTAATCTAAGCTGGCTTAGAACTCACAATCCTCCTCCCTTAGTTTCCCAAATGTTGAGATATCCAGATATCCCAGATATCCAGACTCACAAGGTTAAAATACTTTCCAAAGAAGCATGGTGTGAAAGTGCATATGCCCAAGAATGAGACCACCTTCACATGGGATGAAGAATCCAGCATGAATGTCTGGGAGTTTCCCCAATAAAGGCCACTTGCTTCGTGGGCCCCAGGAGACACTGCTTTGGAAATTACCTGCTCCTTATTTGCTGTAAGCAATAAACCTCTTCACTCTTTTATGCCATGGTCATGCTCATGGGTTTTGCACTCACCTAAGAGGCCGACTCATTGTGTTCTATTGCAAACACACCTGGAAAAACATGACCTAAATTTGATTCTTACTTCTTTTGTTGTAGAGTAACAGTCCATCATAAGGGACCATAATTCAGTGTGAGTTAGGTTTTATTACAGACTGAAATTACCTTCCTGGAGGAAGGGACTAACGCTCAATATTGGCTAATGTGTGTCACACACGAAATATGACTGCTGCCCGTGGCCCCTGTGGAAAGAAGTCTCCAGCTTTGATTATGAGAGTCATGATCAATGATGTCACCATTTTACAAGTAACTGTGAACATCACAGCGGTTATATTTATTGTCACTAGGGATAACTCAGAAAACACAAGTAGCTTTTCTATGTAATACTGCACTCAAGATATAAACGATTTTTAAAAAGAGGCTTAATTTTAGCAGAGCAATTGAAATTATGCTTGTTTTTCTTCCTTTAACTTTGTCTGGATTGACTAGGACATTATATCTTCCCTTATCCTAGAATAAATAAAGTCTATAAGGTAATGAAAGTAAGGCTTTTTTCCCTTAGTGTGCTAATTCTTTAAGTTCCAGGAAGTCCTTTCATTCTTCAAATTAGAGCATTGCCTCCCAGGTGCTCCCAAACTATATACATATACATATATTCTTATTGTTAAATTTCTGCATAGGTTTATCGGTGTTTTTAAAAGTCCATCTACCCAATTAGACTTAGAGTAGCATTTAAAAAATGTAGAAGTACATCTTACTACTGCACTACCTTACTATTTACTATTTACTTACTATCTCTGGCTCCAAACATGTGAAACATAAAGCAGGACTTCATTATATGTAGACTAAATTAAGAGATAGATGAAGGGACATCATGAGGGGGCTACTGGGCAGGGATGAAGATCTTATTTTCACCTGGGATGGACTATCATCCTTTCTTCTTCCCCATTGTTTTCCAAGTAGCTTGGTGTGACTATGACATAACTTTGGATGCAGGATAGAGATGGGGCCAAAAGGGAACAGGAAGAGGAAAAAGACATGAGAAAATAACAGTGGGCCTTTGTAAGAGAAGAAGGCATAAGATGAATCCTGCAGGATGCTAGAGCACAAGTTAGAGAAAATGATGGATATACTCTTTGATGTCTGTTGGATTGTCGGTAGGGTTGACAATGACTATGAATCTCTTCCTCTTCTTCCCTCCCTCCCTCTCTCTCTCTCCTTCCTTCCCTTCCTTCTCCTTCTCCTTCCTTCCTTCTCTGTACTCCTTGTTTGCTTATTCCACCTTACCATACCATTCTTGTAGTGTTTTATGAAGTCCCCAAGTCTACTGAAAGGGGCATATACAAGATTGCTTGGCAAAGCTTCAGTGGAACAGAACTCTCCTCCACTCTTCCTCCCTCTGCTTCCAAATTTGAAAGACCACTTGAGCGAGATAAAAGTGGGAGACCCATCATTTTTCACTGCTGAAAACATGAAGTACTTTCTGTTGTTGTTTTATTAGAAGTGATGGGATTGAGGGGAAAAGGATATTTCTTCTGTGAGGACATTTTTCTTGTCCCCAATACCAGCAGTGAAACAAGTTTTTATCAGGCTTATTAAGGCCCAAGGCCTTGCCTGGAGCTGTTGCTCCTCCATCTGTAGGGCTTTTCTTTGGCTTGATTTTTTAGATTGTGTTGACTTCCTGTGAAGGGTCCAAACATATCACTGAAGTTCCAATGTATGTTGCTTGTTTTCATCCTCTCCTGCCCCAAAACTTCAGTTGTATGCTTGGGCCTCAGGAATGGAGGACAGCTAAACTGTAGACACTGCTGTGGACTCTGGCTGGGTGGACATGAGTCTAATTTCCATGCCAGGCTTCAAGAACTGTGTGCGTATATGCTCGGGAGAACATTTTGGCTTTTATTTTCACTTTTCATCTAACAACAGTTAGGAAATGAGAATTATTAATTTTTTACTAGCAGTGAGTTTTCAAAAGAGAAACAAGTGTACACATGAACTATGATGCAATATTGTTTTTCCAAGAGAAGATGAATGTGGTCATATGATAGGAGTGTTCACCCAGCAAGAAATATAAAACTGTTTGTGTGATTATTGATCTAGCTGGCTATATATATTTTACATTTGGAGAGCAAGCTGAAGTGAAGTCCTCTGTTTCTTCTAGCACTCTTTTCTGAGGTCAACAAATGGAGTTAATACTACTTATTTTGGCTAATTTTGTAGTTTCATAAGGAAGCTAAATGTTTTCCTGGAGCTTGTAAATGTTTGATTGTACATGCAAAAGAAATGTCCAGATAAGGAGAATTGAATGTTTAATAAAGTTCTTAGAAAGTAATTTTATGGACTTTCAATTATAATACTAATAGTAGAGAGAAGAGCAAAAGACTCTATCCATGTTAGATGCCATTCCAACGGCATTATGTACCTTCATCAGGAGGCTCATCTATTTCTATACATTGGTAGTTGCGAGTAACTCAGATCTCAGATTAGCAACAGTCTTTGTACTGTTTGTGTCTCTTAATACCCTTGTGATGGTTGGATAAACATATTTTTATCATCCCTTGCCAGAAAACTTGGTTTAATAAACATACTAACAAATGTAAAGTGTAGAATTCAAGAAGGTAATTAGCCCCAACAACTGGCATACTTACAATTGCATTTCTTCTGCACAAATCTCAGCTTACATGCTGTTCTGTAGGTGGAGAGCCGGATGCGATCCAGATCTTGAGCCCCTAGTGGAAGAAAGAGAACACATATGGTATGCCATGTGTGTGGAAAGGAATTTATAATGTTTGTAAATAAGACAACTACAGATAGAACCCTTGCATTTGTTTTTCTCTTAGTTAGAATATAAATATTAGTTGATGATTTGGAAAGGTCCATTCTACATTTCCTAGATTCAAGGGGGATAAAAGAACATATGCATCCAACACTGGATATCAGATTGCTGACTGTGTTCATGGACATGGGAACAGAGCCTTAGCTTTATGGTTTCTGACACATTCAAGATAAATCTGCACAAGCTGGGACTTAAGAATAAGCAGCTTGATGGTACCAGATACTATGATTAAAGTCAGAAGGTACCGCTATTTGTCATCAGAGTGTGGTTGTTAGATGCCCACACAATGCACATTGGGCATATTCTCTGTGACTTCAGCCCATAATGTTTAAAAGCCAGTTTTCCCATTTGCATGATGGAGGAAATGATAATGGTACTTAATCCACAGGATTGTTAGAAGGATAAATATAGCCAGTACCCTTAGAATGCTACTTGGTACACACTAGGTACTGTGTAAGTGTCCATTCTTATTATAAATAATGTTTACAATCTCAGTTGAAGAGATGCTTCTCATGAAACAATCTACTCTTTCTTATTCTACATTCTCATTCTTATTCTGCATTCTACATTCTTATTCTCATTGTCTTTTTGGCACAGAGAGAATGTTTCCTCCATATTCTTAAACTAATTTCCTTACTTCATCTTCCACTCAAGAATATAGCATGGCTCTCAAGACCTACAACATGGGGTCTGAAAGTCCCACTCAAATCCAAGTCTCTCTAAAGGCTCTTCTATCATACCTGCCTAGCAGTAATTTCCCCTACTCAGAATCTCTGCTGGGTTTGTTCCCAGTGTTTCTCTTGCCTTCTTGTGACTGGGATAATGGCTAGGCAGTGTCCAAAACGTATTAGCCTTTCAAAAACATTTGCCCTCTCTTTAAAAATAAGTTGACTTTCCTAAAGCCACATTTCTCTTCATAATACACATAAAGGTATGCAGCTATAGTCTGACATGTATTACACTTTTTCTATGGTCAGATGTGCTGTATAAATGCTTTAAATATAATGGAGAAGCAATCCAATGAGCTAGACAGGAAGCAATTATTTTGAGGAGGTCAATGAAGGGCTTGTTCAATGGAACTCAGGATGAATTAGTGACTGTCCCTCACTGACATTTCCTCCACTCTAATTGATCTTTTTAGATTCACTCAAAAATATTGTCAATAGTATTATTACCTTGTGGTTTTATGAAGATCATCAAACATTCATTCCTAAGAAAGCATATTACTTGATTAACATGTTCACTGATAATGAACACTTTGAAGAGGCAAGAGATAAGACATGCTTTGATATAATACAGAAGTTCTCTTTAAAATATTTTCAGAAACTGGGCCCTGGTGACTTACATCTGAAATCCTAGCTACTCAGGAGGCTGAGATCAGGAGGGTCACTGTTTAAAGCAGGCAAAAAATTCATGAGACCCAAGCAAACAATAAAAATGTAGATGTGATGCTATGCACCTCTCATTCCAGCTAGGTGGGAGTTAAAGGTAGGAGGATGTGGTATAGGTCAGGGTGGGTATAAGAACAGACCCTATTGGGAAAATAATGAAAACAGAAAAGAGCTAAGCCTGTCTCAATGGAGGCACACCTGCTTGGCAAGTGTAAGGTCCTGAGTTTAACCTTCAATAGTACCAAAGTAAGTTCTCAATCAGGTATGGTGTTAAATGCCTCTAATCCCATCTGTGAGGTAGCAATGAGAAGATTCTGGTTTGAGGCAAGGGGGGAAGGGGATGGAGTGTGGGGGGGTGGGCAGAGTTAGCAAGACCTTATCTCAAAAACAAGCCCCAGTAGGATCATGTTTCCGCCTGCCTGGAATTTGGTGTGAGTTTAGGGCCTCGTGTTTACTCAACTTGGACTCCATTACTTGAGCTGTGCTCCCAGCCCTGCTTTGTGCTTCTCTTGTGGATGTATGTGGGGAGATGGAATCCCATGAACATTTCTACCTTTCTGCCTTGGCTTAGAACCCTGTTCTTTTAGATCTCAGCTTCCTGAGCAGCTAGGATTAGAGGTATGAGCCATCAGTACCTGGCCTTAAGGTTTATTTTTATTTAAGGGTATTTGCCTGATTTAGCATCCTGGTAACCTTATTTAAAAGGGAAATTAGCTGACATCTTTTATTTAGAACCTGAAATTTAAATAAATGAGTAAGCTAGGGAAGTTAATAGGGGATTTCTTTGCACATTGAGACGTTTACAATTACCATTATATTTGTGCATAAAAATCCATTTTAGCATAAAATCTACATCGGTTAACACTTGGATTTTAAAGAATCTACATTTTTACCTTTGAATAAAAAGCGAGCACAGCGTTTTCCCATTGCTATGTTTTTTTTTTTTTTTTTTTTTTTTCTCAAATTTTTATTTTCAAACTGACGTACAGAGAGGTTACAGTATCATACGTTGGGCGTTGGATACATTTCTTGTACTGTTTGTTGCCTTGTCCCTCATGCCCCCCTCCCTCCTCCCCTTCCCTCCCCCCCGCCCAGTTGTTCAGTTCACTTACACCAAACAGTTTTGCAAGTATTGCTTTTGTAGTTATTTCTCTTTTTTTACCCCGTGTCTCTCGAATTTGGTATTCCCTTTGAATTTCCTACTTCCAATACCAGTAAACACGGTTTCCAATATACTCAGATAAGATTACAGAGATAGTGTAGGTACAAACATAGGAAGGTGATACAAAACATCATCAATAATAGAAACTACACATTCACATAGGACGTTGAAAGTAGTTATAACTGTGATATATCACTTGTTTCCATATCATGGAGTTCATTTCACTTAGCATCATCTTATGTGTTCCTAAGGGTATAGCTATTGGGCCTTGTGATGCTCTGCTATAGCTTGCCTAAACCTGTACTAATTATTCCCAATAAGGGAGGCCATAGAGTCCATGTTTCTTTGGGTCTGGCTCACTTCACTTAGTATAACTTTTTCCAAGTCCTTCCATTTCCTTACAAATGGAACAATGTCATTCTTTCTGATAGAGGCATAAAATTCCATTGTGTAACAAAGACCCTGAAAGGCTACAAATCAAAGAAAGGTTGGACAAATGGGATTGCATCAAACTCCAGAGCTTCTGCACGGCAAAGGACATAGCTCTCAAGATAAACAGAAAGCCCACAGACTGGGAGAAAATCTTTACCGGACATTCAACAGACAAAGGCCTCATCTCTAAAATATATGCAGAACTAAAAAAATTACCTTCTTCCAAAACAAAACTGCAAAGAACCAACAGCCCCCTCATCAAGTGGGCTAAAGACTTACAAAGAAACTTCTCTGATGAGGAAATGAGAATGGCCAATAGACATATGAAAAAATGCTCTACATCACTGGCCATAAAGGAAATGCAAATCAAAACAACATTGAGATTCCATCTCACCCCAGCAAGAATGTCATATATCAAGAAAACTAATAATAACAATTGTTGGAGGGGATGTGGCCAAAAGGGAACCCTACTTCATTGTTGGTGGGAATGTAAACTGGTTCAGCCACTCTGGCAAGCAGTATGGAGATTCCTCAGAAGGCTCAATATAGAACTCCCCTATGACCCAGCAGCCCCACTGTTGGGTATCTATCCAAAAGACCACAAACAAAATCACAGTAATGCCACCAGCACAACAATGTTCATCGCAGCACAATTTGTCATAGCGAGAAGCTGGAACCAACCCAGATGCCCCTCCATAGATGAATGGATCAGGAAAATGTGGTCCATTGCTATGTTTTGCAATACTTTATTTCAAACTCACGGATACTGCTTGTTTTTAAAAAATTGTTATCACTGGATTATAATTCTTTAAAACATATTTGACTCATCTAAGTGATTTCTTACATCTGTATTATGGTAATAGTAGGGACTAGGGTAAATAATCTGTGTTGGAGATAGATACTATTTTCTTTACATCTGTGTGTTGCAAGTTTTTCTTTAAAACTTTTAAATTGTCATTATAAAGGTGATGTAGAGAAGGGCTATAGTTACACAAGTACAATGCCACCCTTTCCCTTGAAGTTTTTCTGAATAAAAAAAGTGTAAAGTGCATTTATTCAAGGAAATTTGATGCTTTTGCAGGATGGCTTTGAGGAAAGTAAAGATAAGAGCAAAGACACAGATAAGAGGTTGATGGACAGTATCAGTGATAAAGCCCATTCTTCCTCTTTAGCCACGCTTCCTTGTTGCTCTCTCTCCTCTCCTATTCCTTCCTTCATTTCTTTCCTCTCATCTTTCCATCTCCTCATCAATCCAACATACTAACTAGCCCCTCCAAAACCAATCACTTTCAGCTAATATTTACTTGAGCTTCATTATACTTTGAACATTTTCACACAATTTATGAACATTTGGCTTTTATGTTTTGATAGCACAGTATAAAGTCTTTTAGTCATTTAGATTTTTAAACACCTCATTAAAAAATCACCTGACAAATACTACCAAATGAAGAGGAAGACTATAGAACCCCTTTGCCTGAACTCTTTGCTTAATCGGTTTCAATATTGACTGAATGTATGCATGTGTGTATGTGTGTTGGGGGGAGGGGTGGGGAGAGTGCAAGAGAGAGGAAGGGAGGGAGAAAAAAAAATAAAGCACAGAACTGAGAATAGGAACATCTGAACGGTGCCCAGTTATTTGATGGCTGTTCAAAGCCTGGGTGGCTGTGGAAACTCCTAGAAGGCTGCAGCCTGGGCAGGGACACTAGTTCTATTTGTGATGTGTGCTATTGTTAGTGGTGTTAGTGACAAGCCCACCCTGAGCTACTTTATCAGTGAGACAGCAAGATAGCAGGTTGGAAAGGATGCTGAATTTTCCTAGGTACTCTAACCATAGAGAAAATGAGAGGTGGTTGTGAGGGACTCATTGGGTTCTTGAGA